>NW_021163158.1:0-523362 GCF_004324835.1 Dendronephthya gigantea | reverse complement strand
GCTTATTAATCATAAAAAATTATGGTTGCCATGGCAACTATGATGATCATTATGATGATCTTGATCATAATTGGCATGATGACAACAACTATGATGCTCAATATTAAGATTTTGATCATAATTAGCATATTAATCATAATAAATGATGATTGCCATGGCAACTATGATAATCATTATGATGATTTTGATCATAATTAGCATATTATTCATTATAAGTTATAGTTGCCATGGCAATAATGATGCTCATTATGGTGATTATGATCATCATTAGCATATTAATCATAATAAATAATGGTTGCCTATGGTTGCCATGGCAACCATGATGCTCATTATGATGATCTTGATCATAATAAGCATATTGATCATAATAATTATGGTTTTTTATTGCAACCATAATGATCATTGTGATGATTTTGATCATATATACCATATTAATCATAATAAATGTTGGTTGCCATGGCAACTATGATGATCATTATGATGATCATGATCATAATAAGCATATTAATCATACTAAATTATGGTTGCAATGGCAACCATGATGCTCATTATGATGATTTTGATCATAATTAGCACATTAATCATAAAAAATTATGGTTGCCATGGGAACTAAGATGATCATTATGATGATCTTGATCATAATTAGCATATTAATCATAATAAATGATGGTTGCCATTGCAACTATGATGATCATTATGATGAGCTTGATCATAATTAGCATATTAATCACAATAAATTCTGGTTGCCATTGCAACTATGATGATCATTATGATGAGCTTGATCATAATTAGCATATTAATCACAATAAATTATGGTTGCTATGGCAACTATGATGATAATAATGATGATCTTGATCATAATTAGCATATTATTAAAAAAATGATGGTTGTTATGGCAACTACGATGATCATTATGATGATCTTGATCATAAATAGCATGATGACAAAAACCATGATGTTCATTATTAAGATTTTAATCATAATTAGCATATTAATCATAATGAATTATGGTTGCTATGGCAACCATGATGATAATTATGATGATTTTGATCATATATAGCATATAAATCATAATAAATGATGGTTGCCATGGCAACTATGATGATCATTATGATGATCTTGATCATAATTAGCATATTAATCATAATAAATTGTGGTTGCAATGGCAACCATGATGCTCATTATGATGATTTTGATCATAATTAGCTTATTAATCATAACAAATTATGGTTGCCATGGCAACTATGATGATCATTATGATGATCTTGATCATAATTAGCATGATGACAACAACTATGATGCTCAATATTAAGATTTTTATCATAATTAGCATATTAATCATAATAAATGATGGTTGCCATGGCAACTATGATGATCATTATGATGATCTTGATCATAATTAGCATATTAAACATAATGAATTAAGGTTGCTATGGCAACCATGATGATCATTATGATGATTTTGATCATAATTAGCATATAAATCATAATAAATGATAGTTGCAATGGCAACTATGATGATCATTATGATGATCTTGATCATAATTAGCATATTAATCATAATAAATTGTGGTTGCAATAGCAACCATGATGCTCATTATGATGATTTTGATCATAATTAGCTTATTAATCATAAAAAATTATGGTTGCAATGGCAACTATGATGATCATTATGATGATCTTGATCATAATTGGCATGATGACAACAACTATGATGCTCAATATTAAGATTTTGATCATAATTAGCATATTAATTAAAATAAATGATGGTTGCCATGGCAACTATGATGATCATTATGATGATCTTGATCATAATTAGCATATTATGATAAATGATGGTTTCCATGGCAACCATGATGATCATTATTATGATCTTCATCATATTTACCATATTAGTCATAATAAATGATGGTTGCTATGGCAACCATGATGCTCATTTTAATGATTTTGATCATAATTAGCATATTAATCATAATAAATTACGGTTGCCATGGCAATTATGATGCTCATTATGATGATTTTGATCATAATTAGCATATTAATCATAATAAATGATGGTTGTTATGGCAACTATGATGATCATTATGATGATCTTGATCATAATTAGCATGATGACAACAACTATGATGCTCAATATTAAGATTTTTATCATAATTAGCCTATTAATCATAATAAATGATGGTTGCCATGGCAACTATGATGATCATTATGATGATCTTGATCATAATTAGCATATTAATCATACTAAATTATGGTTGCAATGGCAACCATGATGCTCATTATGATGATTTTGATCATAATTAGCATATTAATCATAATAAATGATGGTTGTTATGGCAACTATGATGATCATTATGATGATCTTGATCATAAATAGCATGATGACAAAAACCATGATGCTCATTATTAAGATTTTAATCATAATTAGCATATCAATCATAATGAATTATGGTTGCTATGGCAACCATGATGATCATTATGATGATTTTGATCATAATTAGCATATAAATCATAATAAATGATGGTTGCCATGGCAACTATGATGATCATTATGATGATCTTGATCATAATTAGCAAGATGACACCAACCATGATGCTCATTATGATGATTTTGATCATAATTAGCATATTAATCATAATAAATTACGGTTGCTATGGCAACCATGATGATCATTATGATGATTTTGATCATAATTAGCATATTAATCATAATAAATGATTGTTTCCATAGCAACCATGATGATCATTATTATGATCTTCATCATATTTACCATATTAGTCATAATAAATGATGGTTGCTATGGCAACCATGATGCTCATTATGATGATTTTGATCATAATTAGCATATTAATCATAATAAATGATGGTTGTCATGGCAACTATGATGCTCATTATGATGATTTTGATCATAATTAGCATATTATTCATAATAAATTATGGTTGCCATAGCAAAAATGATGCTCATTATGATGATTTTGATCATAGTTAGCATATTAATCATAATAAATGATGGTTGCTTACGGTTGATATGGCAACCATGATGCTCATTATGATGATCTTGATCATGATTAGCATAATAATCATACTAAATGAAGGTTGGAATGGCAACCATGATGCTCATTATGATGATTTTGATCTTAATTAGCACATTAATCATAAAAATTATGGTTGCCATGGGAACTAAGATGATCATTATGATGAGCTTGATCATAATTAGCTTATTAATCATTATAAATTATAGTTGCTATGGCATCTATGATGTTCATTATGATGATCTTGATCATAATTAGGATATTAGTCATAATAAATTATACTTGTTATGGCAACCATGATGATCATTATGATGATTTTGATCATAATTACCATATTAATCATAATAAATTATGGTTGCTATGGCAACTATGATGATCATTATGATGATCTTGATCATAATTAGCACATTAATCATAATAAATTATTGTTGTTATGGCAACCATGATGCTCATTATGATGATTTGGATCATAATTACCATATTAATCATAATAAATGATGGTTGCTATGGCAACTATGATGATCATTATGATGATCTTGATCCTAATTAGAATATTAATCATAATAAATTATGGTTGCCATTGCAACTATGATGAACATTATGATGATCTTGTTCATAATTAGCATATTAATCATGATAAATTATGGTTGCATTGGCCACCATGATGATTATTACTATGATTTTGATTATAATTAGCATATTAATCGTTATAAATAATGGTTGCTATGGCAACTAAGATGATCATTATGATGATATTGATCATAATTAGCATATAAATCATAATAAATGATGGTTGCCATGAAAACTATGATGATCATTATGATGATCTTGATCATAATTAGCATGATGACACCAACCATGATGCTCATTATGATGATTTTGATCATAATTAGCATATTAATCATAATAAATTACGGTTGCTATGGCATTAATGATGATCATTATGATGATTTTGATCATAATTAGCATATTAATCATAATAAATGATGGTTTCCATGGCAACCATGATGATCATTATTATGATCTTCATCATATTTACCATATTAGTCATAATAAATGATGGTTGCTATGGCAACCATGATGCTCATTATGATGATTTTGATCTTAATTAGCATATTATTCATAATAAATGATGGTTGCCATGGCAACTATGATGCTCATTATGATGATTTTGATCATAAATAGCATATTATTCATTATAAATTATGGTTGCCATAGCAAAAATGATGCTCATTATGATGATTTTGATCATAATTAGCATATTAATCATAATAAATGATGGTTGCCTATGGTTGATATGGCAACCATGATGCTCATTATGATGATCTTGATCATGATTAGCATAATAATCATACTAAATGAAGGTTGTAATGGCAACCATGATGCTCATTATGATGATTTTGATCTTAATTAGCACATTAATCATAAAAAAATTATGGTTGCCATGAGAAATAAGATGATCATTATGATGATCTTAAACATAATTAGCATATTAATCATAATAAATGATGGTTGCTATGGCAACTATGATGATCATTATGATGAGCTTGATCATAATTAGCTTATTAATCATAATAAAGTTTAGTTGCTATGGCATCTATGATGATCATTATGATGATCTTGATCATAATTAGCATATTAATCATACTAAATTATGGTTGCAATGGCAACCATGATGCTCATTTTTGATGATTTTGATCATAATTAGCATATTAATCATAATAAATGATGGTTGTTATGGTAACTATGATGATCATTATGATGATCTTGATCATAAATAGCATGATGACAACAACCATGATGCTCATTATTAAGATTTTGATCATAATTAGCATATTGAACATAATGAATTAAGGTTGCTATGGCAACCATGATGATCATTATGATGATTTTGATCATAATTAGCATATAAATCATAATAAATGATGGTTGCAATGGCAACTATGATGATCATTATGATGATCTTGATCATAATTAGCATATTAATCATAATAAATTGTGGTTGCAATAGCAACCATGATGCTCATTATGATGATTTTGATCATAATTAGCTTATTAATCATAAAAAATTATGGTTGCCATGGAACTATGATGATCATTATGATGATCTTGATCATAATTGGCATGATGACAACAACTATGATGCTCAATATTAAGATTTTGATCATAATTAGCATATTAATCATATTAAATGATGGTTGCCATGGCAACTATGATGATCATTATGACGATATTGATCATAATTACCATATTAATCATAATAGATGATGGTTGCCATGGTAACCATGATGCTAATTATGATGATTTTGATCATAATTAGCATATTAATCATAATAAATGATGGTTGTTATGGCAACTATGATGATCATTATGATGATCTTGATCATAAATAGCATGATGACAACAACCATGATGCTCATTATTAAGATTTTGATCATAATTAGCATATTAAACATAATGAATTAAGGTTGCTATGGCAACCATGATGATCATTATGATGATTTTGATCATAATTAGCATATAAATCATAATAAATGATGGTTGCCATGGCAACTATGATGATCATTATGATGATCTTGATCATAATTAGCATGATGACACCAACCATGATGCTCATTATGATGATTTTGATCAAAATTAGCATATTAATCATAATAAATTACGGTTGCTATGGCAACCATGATGATCATTATGATGATTTTGATCATAATTAGCATATTAATCATAATAAATGATTGTTTCCATGGCAACCATGATGATCATTATTATGATCTTCATCATATTTACCATATTAGTCATAATAAATGATGGTTGCTATGGCAACCATGATGCTCATTATGATGATTTTTATCATAATTAGCATATTAATCATAATAAATGATGGTTGTCATGGCAACTATGATGCTCATTATGATGATTTTGATCATAATTAGCATATTATTCATAATAAATTATGGTTGCCATAGCAAAAATGATGCTCATTATGATGATTTTGATCATAATTAGCATATTAATCATAATAAATGATGGTTGCCTACGGTTGATATGGCAACCATGATGCTCATTATGATGATCTTGATCATGATTAGCATAATAATCATACTAAATGAAGGTTGGAATGGCAACCATGATGCTCATTATGATGATTTTGATCTTAATTAGCACATTAATCATAAAAAATTATGGTTGCCATGGGAACTAAGATGATCATTATGATGAGCTTGATCATAATTAGCTTATTAATCATTATAAATTATAGTTGCTATGGCATCTATGATGTTCATTATGATGATCTTGATCATAATTAGGATATTAGTCATAATAAATTATACTTGTTATGGCAACCATGATGATCATTATGATGATTTTGATCATAATTACCATATTAATCATAATAAATTATGGTTGCTCTGGCAACTATGATGATCATTATGATGATCTTGATCATAATTAGCACATTAATCATAAGAAATTATTGTTGTTATGGCAACCATGATGCTCATTATGATGATTTGGATCATAATTACCATATTAATCATAATAAATGATGGTTGCTATGGCAACTATGATGATCATTATGATGATCTTGATCCTAATTAGAATATTAATCATAATAAATTATGGTTGCCATTGCAACTATGATGAACATTATGATGATCTTGTTCATAATTAGCATATTAATCATGATAAATTATGGTTGCATTGGCCACCATGATGATTATTATGATGATTTTGATTATAATTAGCATATTAATCGTTATAAATAATGGTTGCTATGGCAACTAAGATGATCATTATGATGATATTGATCATAATTAGCATATAAATCATAATAAATGATGGTTGCCATGAAAACTATGATGATCATTATGATGATCTTGATCATAATTAGCATGATGACACCAACCATGATGCTCATTATGATGATTTTGATCATAATTAGCATATTAATCATAATAAATTACGGTTGCTATGGCAACCATGATGATCATTATGATGATTTGATCAAAATTAGCATATTAATCATAATAAATGATGGTTTCCATGGCAACCATGATGATCATTATTATGATCTTCATCATATTTACCATATTAGTCATAATAAATGATGGTTGCTATGGCAACCATGATGCTCATTATGATGATTTTGATCTTAATTAGCATATTATTCATAATAAATGATGGTTGCCATGGCAACTATGATGCTCATTATGATGATTTTGATCATAAATAGCATATTATTCATTATAAATTATGGTTGCCATAGCAAAAATGATGCTCATTATGATGATTTTGATCATAATTAGCATATTAATCATAATAAATGGTTGCCTATGGTTGATATGGCAACCATGATGCTCATTATGATGATCTTGATCATGATTAGCATAATAATCATACTAAATGAAGGTTGTAATGGCAACCATGATGCTCATTATGATGATTTTGATCTTAATTAGCACATTAATCATAAAAATTATGGTTGCCATGAGAAATAAGATGATCATTATGATGATCTTAACATAATTAGCATATTAATCATAATAAATGATGGTTGCTATGGCAACTATGATGATCATTATGATGAGCTTGATCATAATTAGCTTATTAATCATAATAAAGTTTAGTTGCTATGGCATCTATGATGATCATTATGATGATCTTGATCATAATTACCATATTAATCATAATAAATAATGGTTGCTATGGCAACTATGATGATCATTATGATGATCTTGATCATATATAGCACATTAATCATAATAAATTATTGTTGTTATGGCAACCATGATGCTCATTATGGTGATTATATCATAATTACCAATTAATCATAATAAATGATGGTTGCTATGGCAACTATGATGATCATTATGATGATCTTGATCCTAATTAGAATATTAATCATAATAAATTATGGTTACCATTGCAACTATGATGAACATTATGATGATCTTGTTCATAATTAGCATATTAATCATAATAAATTATGGTTGCCTTGGCCACCATGATGATTATTATGATGATTTTGATTATAATTAGCATATTAATCGTTATAAATAATGGTTGCTATGGCAACTAAGATGATCATTATGATGATATTGATCATAATTACCATATTAATCATAAAAAATGATGGTTGCAATGGCAACTATGATGCTCATTATGATGATTTTGATCATAATTAGCATATTATTCATTATAAATTATGGTTGCCATAGCAAAAATGATGCTCATTATGATGATTTTGATCATAATTAGCATATTAATCATAATAAATGATGGTTGCCTATGGTTGATATGGCAACCATGATGCTCATTATGATGATTTTGATCATGATTAGCATAATAATCATACTAAATGAAGATTGTAATGGCAACCATGATGCTCATTATGATGATTTTGATGTTAATTAGCACATTAATCATAAAAAATTATGGTTGCCATGGGAACTAAGATGATCATTATGATGATCTTAAACAAAATTAGCATATTAATCATAATAAATGATGGTTGCTATGGCAACTATGATGATCATTATGATGAGCTTGATCATAATTAGCTTATTAATCATAATAAATTATAGTTGCTATGGCATCTACGATGATCATTATGATGATCTTGATCATAATTAGGATATTATTCATAATAAATTATACTTGTTATGGCAACCATGATGATCATTATGATGATTTTGATCATAATTACCATATTAATCATAATAAATGATGGTTGCTATGGCAACTATGATGATCATTATTTTGATCTTGATCATAATTAGAACATTAATCATAATAAATTATTGTTGTTATGGCAACCATGATGCTCCTTATGATGATTTGGATCATAATTACCATATAATCATAATAAATGATGGTTGCTATGGCAACTATGATGATCATTATGATGATCTTGATCCTAATTAGAATATTAATCATAATAAATTATGGTTAACATTGCAACTATGATGAACATTATGATGATCTTGTTCATAATTAGCATATTAATCATAATAAATTATGGTTGCATTAGCCACCATGATGATATTATGATGATTTTGATTATAATTAGCATATTAATAATTGTAAATAATGGTTGCTATGGCAACTAAGATGATCATTATGATGATATTGATCATAATTACCATATTAATCATAAATGATGGTTGCCATGGTAACTATGATGATCATTATGATGATCTTGATCATAATTAGCATATTAATCATAATAAATTGCGGTTGCAATGGCAACCATGATGCTCATTATGATGATTTTGATCATAATTAGCTTTTAATCATAAAAATTATGGTTGCCATGGCAACTATGATGATCATTATGATGATCTTGATCATAATTAGCATGATGACAACAACCATGATGCTCATTATTATGATTTTGATCATGATTAGCATATTAATCATAATAAATTACGGTTGCTATGGCAACCATGATGATCATTATGATGATTTTGATCGTAATTAGCATATTAATCGTAATAAATGATGGTTTCCATGGCAACCATGATGATCATTATTATGATCTTCATCATATTTACCATATTAGTCATAATAAATGATGGTTTCTATGGCAACTATGTTGATCATTATGATGATTTTTATCATAAGTAGCATTAATCATAATAAATGATAGTTTCCATGGCAACTATGATGCTCATTATGATGATTGATCATAATTAGCATATTATTCATAATAAATTATGGTTGTTATGGCAACCATGATAATCATTATGATGATTTTGATCATAATTAGCATATTAATCATAATAAATGATGGTTGCAATGGCAACCATGATGCTCATTATGATGATCTTGATCATAATTAGCATAATAATCATACTAAATGATGGTTGCAATGGCAACCATGATGCTCATTATGATGATCTTGATCATAATTAGCATATTAATCATAATAAATGATGGTTGCTATGGCAACTATTATTATCATTATGATGAGCTTGATCATAATTAGCATATTAATCATAATAAATTATAGTTGCCATGGCAACTATGATGATCATTATGATGATCTTGATCATAATTAGCATATTAATCATAATAAATTCTGGTTGCCATGGCAACTATGATGATCATTATGATGATCTTGATCATAGTTAGCATGATGACAACAACTATGATGCTCATTATTTAAGATTTTGATCATAATTAGCATATTAATCATAATAAATGATGGTTGCCATGACAACTATGATGATCATTATGATGATCTTGATCATAATTAGCATGATGACAACAACCATGATGCTCATTATTATGATTTTGATCATAATTAGCATATTAATCAAAATAAATTACGGTTGCTATCGCAACCATGATGATCATTATGATGATTTTGATCATAATTAGCATATTAATCATAATAAATGATGGTTACCATGGCAACTATGATGCTCATTATCATGATTTTGATCATAATTAGCATATTATTCATTATAAATTATGGTTGCTATGGCAATAATGATGCTCATTATGATGATTTTGATCATAATTAGCATATTAATCATAATAAATGATGGTTGCAATGGCAACCATGATGCTCATTATGATGATCTTGATCATAATTAGCATAATAATCATACTAAATGATGGTTGCAATGGCAACCATGATGCTCATTATGATGATCTTGATCATAATTAGCATATTAATCATAATAAATGATGGTTGCTATGGCAACTATTATTATCATTATGATGAGCTTGATCATAATTAGCATATTAATCATAATAAATTATAGTTGCTATGGCAACTATGATGATCATTATGATGATCTTGATCTTAATTAGGATATTAATCATAATAAATTATGCTTGTTATGGCAACCATGATGATCATTATGATGATTTTGGTCATAATTACCATATTAATCATAATAAATGATGGTTGCTATGGCAACTATGATGATAATTATGATGATCTTGATCATACTTAGCACATTAATCATAATAAATTATGGCTGTTATGGCAACCATGATGCTCATTATGATGATTTGAATCATAATTACCATATTATTCATAATAAATGATGGTTTCTATGGCAACTATGATGATCATTATGATGATTTTGATCCTAATTAGAATATTAATCATATTAAATTATGGTTGCCATTGCAACTATGATGAACATTATGATGATCTTGATCATAATTAGCATGATGACAACAACCATGATGCTCATTATTATGATTTTGATCATAATTAGGATATTATTCATAATAAATTACGGTTGCTATGGCAACCATGATTATCATTATGATGATTTTTATAATAAGTAGCATATTAATCATAATAAATGATGGTTTCCATGGCAACTATGATGATCATTATGATGATCTTGATCATAATTAGCATATTATTCATAATAAATTATGGTTGTTATGGCAACCATGATAATCATTATGATGATTTTGATCATAACTAGCACATTATTCATAATAAATGCTGGTTGCTATGGCAACTATGATGATCATTATAATGATCTTGATTATAATTAGCATATGAATCATAATAAATGATGGTTGCCATGGCAACCATGATGATCATTTTGATGATTTGGCCATATTTAGCAAATTATTCATAATAAATGATTGTTGCCATGACAACTATGATGCTCATTATGATGATTTTGATCATAATTAGCGTATTAATCATAATAAATTATGGTTGCCATGGCAACTATGATGATCATTATGATGATCTTGATCATAATTAGTATATTAATCATAATAAATTATGGTTTTTATTGCAAATATAATGATCATTGTGATGATTTTGATCATATATACCATATTAATCATAATAAATGATGGTTGCCATGGCAACTATGATGATCATTATGATGATCTTGATCATAATTAGCATATTATTCATACTAAATTATGGTTGCAATGGCAATCATGATGCTCAATATGATGATTTTGATCATAATTAGCACATTATTCATAAAAAATTATGGTTGCTATGGCAACTAAGATGATCAATATGATGATTTAATCATAATTAGCATATTATTCATAATAAATTATAGTTGCAATGGCAACTATGATGATCATTATGATGATCTTGATCATAATTAGCATATTAATCATAATAAATTCTGGTTGCCATGGCAACTATGATGATCATTATGATGATCTTGATCATAATTAGCATATTAATTATAATAAATTCTGGTTGCTATGGCAACCATGATAATCATTATGATGATTTTGATCATAACTAGCACATTATTCATAATAAATGCTGGTTGCTATGGCAACTATGATGATCATTATAATGATCTTGATTATAATTAGCATATGAATCATAATAAATGATGGTTGCCATGGCAACCATGATGATCATTTTGATGATTTGGCTATATTTAGCAAATTATTCATAATAAATGATTGTTGCCATGACAACTATAATGCTCATTATTATGATTTTGATCATAATTAGCGTATTAATCATAATAAATTATGGTTGCCATGGCAACTATGATGATCATTATGATGATCTTGATCATAATTAGTATATTAATCATAATAAATTATGGTTTTTATTGCAAATATAATGATCATTGTGATGATTTTGATCATATATACCATATTAATCATAATAAATGATGGTTGCCATGGCAACTATGATGATCATTATGATGATCTTGATTATAATTAGCATATTATTCATACTAAATTATGGTTGCAATGGCAATCATGATGCTCAATATGATGATTTTGATCATAATTAGCACATTATTCATAAAAAATTATGGTTGCTATGGCAACTAAGATGATCAATATGATGATTTAATCATAATTAGCATATTATTCATAATAAATTATAGTTGCAATGGCAACTGATGATCATTATGATGATCTTGATCATAATTAGCATATTAATCATAATAAATTCTGGTTGCCATGGCAACTATGATGATCATTATGATGATCTTGATCATAATTAGCATATTAATTATAATAAATTCTGGTTGCCATGGCAACTATGATGATCATTATGATGATCTTGATCATAGTTAGCATGATGACAACAACTATGATGCTCATTATTAAGATTTTGATCAAAATTAGCATTAATCATAAAATGATGGTTGCCATGGCAACTATGATTATCATTA
Source organism: Dendronephthya gigantea (assembly GCF_004324835.1). NCBI lineage: Eukaryota > Metazoa > Cnidaria > Anthozoa > Malacalcyonacea > Nephtheidae > Dendronephthya > Dendronephthya gigantea. The sequence goes on along the minus strand of NW_021163158.1, from coordinate 510,175 downwards.
TGATGATCTTGATCATAATTAGCATATTAATCATACTAAATTATGGTTGCAATGGCAATCATGATGCTCAATATGATGATTTTGATCATAATTAGCACATTATTCATAAAAATTATGGTTGCTATGGCAACTAAGATGATCAATATGATGATTTTAATCATAATTAGCATATTAATCATAATAAATTATGGTTGCCATGGCAACTATGATGATCATTATGATGATTTTGACCATAATTAGCAAATTAATCATAATAAATTCTTGTTGCTATGGCAACTATGATCATTCACTGCATGAAAAACCGCGTATTCACAGGTGAATACGTGCGAATATGAGTTCGAATATGGTCCATATTCACACGTATTCACAGATATTCACTGTGAATATCCTCGGAATATTGGGGGTATTCCGATGTGAATACCTGTGAATAAAACACACCGCGTATTCTGACCTAGAATACCTTCGAATACTCTGTGAATATTTTTCAAGACCTAGTATTCACACTTCGGCATAGAAAATGTGATTGTACGCATGAATACGGGATAATCAACGAGTTATATTGTGTAAATATTGCAGGAAATGCGTTTATATACCACGGAATAGGCAAAGGTTGTTTCAGTTCAATGCCGGTGTCAACTGTTATCCAGCATTTCTTCTCATCACGGTCAGAAATTGAAATTGCACTTGATTTGTTTAGGCGACAGACAATAAAGACAATAAATGTTACCAAACGCACGATGATTTTTATTTGATTAATTTTTTTGCCGCAGGGATGTCGAGTATCGTATATCCTCAGTCGATGAGCGCTGAGTAGCCTCGTAAGTCGTAAAAAAGCTGTATAAAAAGAGAAATATCCATCAATTTCTTTAATTACCTGTGTAAAAGAAGTTATATATAAAAAATACTTTTATTTTTGCTTGGATACGTAAACACATGGGTAGAAAGTTGATGATTCTGTATCGTCAAAAGCATCCGTAATATATACAGTTCAGTGTTGGGAAATCGTAGGAAATTTCCTTTGGGAAATTTCCTCTTCGACATGTTAGTGACAATTTTTGCGCCAAGGAATTGCGGCGAAATTGCGAATAAATGGCGAAATTCGGAGGTCGTATAACAATAACAAATAAATGTCTTTAAATGATTCCTCGCAAAAGTTGTCCAGTTCCCTTTGTTTACAAAACGATAACATGGCACAAATGTCAATTGGTTTCAACCAGGGCGCTTATATATAAATGCGTGGTTTCAACAGAAGTTCAAGCTGTTCAACTTTGAATTGTTAAAGATGTTCGCGATGCCCCAAAATAATTCTTGTGGCGGCGCTAAAATCAGGTAAGTTATTTAATAATAACAAGAGTTATGTCATACTATAGTCCTGAAACAACACAACACAACAACAATAGTGCGAGGCCAACGCTTTTACGGCTGGGCTCATCATTTTTTTGTTTTTATTAATATAAATAGATTACTATTGTGTTTATTGTAGCTAATTTGTACACAGCTAACTGTACCTGCTTGTAAATAAATAAATTGTATGATGGTTTTCATCAATCCTACCTCCATCACACACTAATTATAGTAGGTACAAATGTTTGCCATTTCAAAGCCATACTCAATACAAACAAAATTTAAAAGTTTGCCAATACTGAAAAGGGACATTACTTTCTTACCTACCACAAATATTCAGAAAGCTGCTGTAATCATAACTTTAACATAACATAACCCTTAGATAGACGTTTCAAGATGCATTGAAATGGGTGCATTGGTGCATTTCATGAGGGTTTTTTATATTTTAGGCAAAATTATATATTATAGATATATATTGTTATATAATTGTCACAGAATAGCTAATGATTGATTGCCAAAAGATTGAAATAACAATCAGCTGCCCAAAGACAGAAATCTTAACAGCTTAGAAATCAAAGCCAGACTGTGTTTTTTAGTTATATATAATACATATTTTTTAACAAAATAATGGCCTATATTTTTCCTTTTAGCATATATGAATTATATTTACACTAATATTTACCACAGAATAGCTATTGAACTGGTTGCCAAAAGATAGGAATCTTAACAACCAGCTGCCCAAAGACAGAAATCTTAACAGCTTAGAAGTTCATGCTAGACTGTGTTTTTAAGTGAAGCCTTTTAACATTGCCCTCATCATAATTTATAACTGAGACTGTTTACTGATTTGTTTGCAATTACTTTTCCGTACATAAATTATAATCACAATACTTAAAGAATATACCATTAAAGTGTAGATGAGTTTACTACAGCTTCTCGATGTTTGCATACTAGGAGTAGCTATGTGTATATACAGCTTTAAGTTCATGGAAGAATTTGTTTCCATTTTTACCCTAATTGATTAGCTTCCAAATTATATGAATGGTGTGTACATTGTACATTGTACATATACATTCTCCTAGGAATATTATAATTTCATTACACTGCATAAATTCTATGCACAACAATAAAAACAAATGGCCATGCATGCAACATCAGCTTTTACCATTATCATTAACCTTTCGGATAATAATCTATTATAGCTTAAGAAAGTTTGCTATGTATTTTGTTCAATAATTGCTTTAAGGTGGTTTTAATTGTTTTTAGCCATCAGGGGTTGCAAGATTGAGAAAATTCCCAAAAGAGTTGGCCTTAACTTTGCTAAAGATGAAGAGGATTTTTCACCCAGTGAAAGAAGTTCCTGATTCATTATCTGCTCACCTATAGTTTTTAATATCTTACCAAGTGAAAAAACATCACTTGCTTTGCTCAACAATTTACTATTAAGTATAATTTCTGACATACTCCAGGAGCAATGTTTCATATATACTAAAACAACATTGCTTATAAATTAACAATCAGCTGATGAAAGATTGAAAATCATAACAGCTTAGTAGAAGTTCATGATAGGCTGTGTTTTTGCTACATATTTTTGAACAATTTGTGATGTTCCAATAATATTTTATAAAATGTGAAATGTTGTAACCCATCACATGTACATGATCTGTTAAGGACTGTATAAAATTTAAATAATTGACTGAAATCTTAGTATTGCATTTGATCAACCTTGATAAACACATTAACTGTGGATAAACCTACCATTGCAATGTGTATGACTGCTATGCAAATTAACATGGCAACCTAAAGATTATGCATGTTTGTTCATATTGATATTTTCCTTAATGGACAGACTTGAGGGACAATAAATGCCTAAACATTCGCACAGGCTGCGAACGCATAACCCATTAACCTCTTATCACCAGGTAATTTGTTAATAAAATGTTGAGATTACTCCCAACATGGTCATAGGGTATAGTCTATAGGCCGGCTATTGAATTCAACTGCACGATATTTAGTCACTCACCGAAGAGGTCCCTTACGCACAAACAGTATATGCGTTTTCGGTTTTGAACAATAAAAAATCCTTGAAATACGGTTAATATTCGTTATCATTTTACACGTATTAGCGAACATAAGGTGCTGTGGAAATCGCGCCATGCAATCTCATTTCTATTTCGCGCATTTTCTTCATCAGACTTCGTGGGAATCGTAGCATACAAATACTCGCCGGCATGCTCTTTAACTGCGACCAGAGTTTCCAGACTTTACCAAGCCCTTGGCATCCTTCACTCTCTTCCCTTATTTATAAGCGCCAAAAAGATTTCTTACAGCCACAAACGCACGATCTCCTCGTTCAATGTTTATTAAACTCGAAAGCGCGCTTTTTGGTTTTTGCGCCAAATTATTTATAAAATTCCACTTCAATTTTTCAGCATTCAAAATAAAGTTTAAAAATGTCAGCTGATGAATTTATTTTGTGGAAACACGGATTAAGTGAGAAGTGAGATATTCCAAGTGTGAATATTGGTCAGAATACGCGGCATATTCACGGCGTATTCACACTTAGAATACTGAAGAATACGATGCCGTATTCACACTAATATTCCATGTCGGAATACGCTTGCAATATGTGTTTTATTCACACCCGTATTCACATGTGAATACCTTGGAATACGGCGCTTTTTCATGCAGTGTTATGATGATCTTGATCATAATTAGCATATTAATCATAATAAATTCTGGTTGTTATGGCAACCATGATGATCATAATGATGATTTTGATCATAATAAGCATATTAATAATAATAAATGATGGTTGTTATGGCAACTATGATGATCATTATGATGATCCTGATCATAAATAGCATGATGACAACAACCATGATGCTCATTATTAAGATTTTGATCATAATTAGCATATTAATCATAATAAATGATGGTTGCCATGGCAACCATGATGCTCATGATGATGATCTTGATTATAATTAGCATAATAATCATACTAAATGATGGTTGCAATGGCAACCATGATGCTCATTATGATGATTTTGATCATAATTATCACATAATTCATAAAAAATTATGGTTGCCATGGGAACTAAGATGATCATTATGATGATCTTTATCATAATTAGCATATTAATCATAATAAATGATGGTTGCTATGGCAACTATGATGATCATTATGATGAGCTTGATCGTTATTAGTATATTAAACATAATAAATTCTAGTTGCTATGGCAACTATTATGATTATTATGATGATCTTGATCATAATTAGGATATTAATCATAATAAATTATGCATGTTATGGCAACCATGATGATCATTATGATGATTTTGATCATAATTACCATATTAATCACATTAAATGATGGTTGCTATGGCAACTATGATGATCATTATGATGATCTTGATCATAATTAGCACATTAATTATAATAAATTATGGTTGTTATGGCAACCATGATGCTCATTATGATGATTTGGATCATAATTACCATATTAATCATAATAAATGATGGCTGCTATGGGTACTATGATGATCATTATGATGATCTTGATCCTAATTAGAATATTAATCATAATAAATTATGGTTGCCATTGCAACTATGATTAACATTATGATGATCTTGATCATAATTAGCATGATGACAACAACCATGATGCTCATTATTATGAATTTGATCATAATTAGGATATTAATCATAATAAATTACGGTTATTACGGCAACCATGATGATCATTATGATGATTTTTATCATAATTAGCATATTATACATAATAAATTATGGTTTCCATGGCAACTATGATGATCATTATGATGATCTTGATCATAATTAGCATATTATTCATAATAAATTATGGTTGTTATGGCAACCATGATGATCATTATGATGATTTGATCATAATTAGCGCATTATTCATAATAAATGATGGTTGCTATGGCAACTATGATGATCATTATATGATCTTGATTATAATTAGCATATTAATCATTATAAATGATGGTTGCCATGGCAACCATGATGCTCATTATGATGATCTTAATCATAATTAGCATAATAATCATACTAAATGATGGTTGCAATGGCAACCATGATGCTCATTATGATAATTTTGATCATAATTAGCACATTAATCTTAAAAATTATGGTTGCCATGGGAACTAAGATGATCATTATGATGATCTTGATCATAATTAGCATATTAATCATAATAAATGATGGTTGCTATGGCAACTATGATGATCATTATGATGAGATTGATCATAATTAGCATATTAATCATAATAAATTATAGTTGCTATGGCAACTAAGATGATCATTATGATGATCTTGATCACAATTAGGATATTAATCATAATAAATTATGCATGTTATGGCAATAATGATGATCATTATGATGATTTTGATCATAATTACCATATTAATCATAATAAATGATGGTTGCAATGGCAACCATGTTGCTCATTATGATGATTTTGATCATAATTAGCACATTAATCATAAAAAATTATGGTTGCCATAGGAACTAAGATGATCATTATGATGATCTTGATCATAATTAGCATATTAATCATAATAAATGATGGTTGCTATGGCAACTATGATGATCAATATGATGAGCTTGATTATAATTAGCATATTAATCATAATAAATTTTAGTTGCTATGGTAAATATGATGATCATTATGATGATCTTGATCATAATTAGGATATTAATCATAATAAATAATGCTTGTTATGGCAACCATGATGATCATTATGATGATTTTGATCATATTTACCATATTAATCATAATAAATGATGGTTGCTATGGCAACTATGATGATCATTATGATGATCTTGATCATAATTAGCACATTAATCATAATAAATTATGGTTTTTATAGCAACCATGATGCTCATTATTATGATTTGGATCATAATTACCATATTAATCATAATAAATGCTCATTATGATAATTTTCTTGATCCTAATTAGAATATTAATCATAATAAATGATGGCTGCTATGGCAACTATGATGATCATTATGATGATCTTGATCCTAATTAGAATATTAATCATAATAAATTATTGTTGCTATTGCAACTATGATGAACATTATGATGATCTTGATCATAATTAGCATGATGACAACAACCATGATGCTCATTATTATGATTTTGATCATAATTAGCATATTAGTCATAATAAATGATGGTTGCTATGGCAACTATGATGCTCATTATGATGATTTTGATAATTATTAGCATATAATTCAAAAAAATTATGGTTTGTTATGGCAACTATGATGATCATTATGATGATCTTGATCATAATTAGCATATTAATCATAATAAATGATGGTTGCTATGGCAACTATGATGATCATTATAAAGATATTGACCATAATTAGCATATTAATCATAATAAATGATTGTTGCCATGGCAACTATGATGATCATTATGAAGATCTTGATCATAATTAGCATATTAGTCATTATAAATGATGGTTGCTATGGAAACCATGATGCTCATTATAATAATTTTGATCATAATTAGCACATTATTCATAAAAAATTATGGTTGCAATGGGAACTATGATGATCATTATGATGATCTTGATCATAATTAGCATATTAATCATAATAAATGATGGTTGCTATGGCAACTATGATGATCATTATTATGAGCTTGATCATAATTAGCATATTAATCATAATAAATTATAGTTGCTATGGCAACTAAGATGATCATTATGATGATCTTGATCATAATTAGGATATGAATCATAATAAATAATGCTTGTTATGGCAACCATGATGATCATGATGATGATTTTGATCAAATTTACCATATTAATCATAATAAATGATGGTTGCTATGGCAACTATGATGATCATTATGATGATCTTGATCATAATTAGCACATTAATCATAATAAATTATGGTTTTTATAGCAACCATGATGCTCATTATTATAATTTGGATCATAATTACCATATTAATCATAATAAATGCTCATTATGATAATTTTCTTGATCCTAATTAGAATATTAATCATAATAAATGATGGCTGCTATGGCAACTATGATGATCATTATGATGATCTTGATCCTAATTAGAATATTAATCAAATAAATTATGGTTGCCATTGCAACTATGATGAACATTATGATGATCTTGATCATAATTAACATGATGACAACAACCATGATACTCATTATTATGATTTTGATGATAATTAGCATATTAATCATAATAAATTACGGTTGCTATGGCAACCATGATGATCATTATGATGATTTTTATCATAATTAGCATATTAATCATAATAAATGATGGTTTCCATGGCAACTATGATGATCATTATGATGATCTTGATCATGATTAGCATATTATTCATAATAAATTATGGTTGTTATGGCAACCATGATGCTCATTATGATGATTTTGATCATAATTAGCACATTAATCATAAAAATTATGATTGCCATGGGAACTAAGATGATCATTATGATGATCTTGATCATAATTAGCATATTAATCATAATAAATGATGGTTGCTATGGCAACTATGATGATCATTATGAATAGCTTGATCATAATTAGCATGTTAATCATAATAAATTATAGTTGCTATGGCAACTATGATGATCATTATGATGATCTTGATCATAATTAAGATATTAATCATAATAAATTATGCATGTTATGGCAACCATGATGATCATTATGATGATTTTGATCATAATTACCATATTAATCATAATAAGTGATGGTTGCTATGGCAACTATGATGCTCATCATGATGATTTTGATCATAATTAGCACATTATTCATAATAAATGATGGTTGCCATGGTAACTATGATGATCATTATAATGATCTTGATTATAAGTAGCATATTAATCTTAATAAATGATGGTTGCCATAGCAGCCATGATGCTCATTATGATAATCTTGATAATATTTAGCATATTATACATAATAAATGATGGTTGCCATGGCAACTATGATGATCATTATGATGATCTTAATTTGCATATTAATCATAATAAATGATGCTTGTTATGGCAACCATGATGCCCATTATGATGATTTTGATCATAATTAGCATATTATTCATGATAAATTATGGTTGTTATGGCAACCATGATGATCATTATGATGATTTTGATTGAAATTAGCATATTAATCATAATAATTGATGGTTGCCATGGCAACTATGATAATCATTGTGGTGATCTTCATCATAATTGCCATATTAATCATAAAAATTATGGTTGCAATGGCAACCATGATGCTCATTATGATGATTTTGATCTTAGTTAGCATATTAATCATAATAAATGATGGTTGCTATGGCAACTATGATGATCATTATGAATAGCTTGATCAATTAGCATGTTAATCATAATAAATTATAGTTGCTATGGCAACTATGATGATCATTATGATGATATTGATCATAATTAGGATATTAATCATAATAAATTATGGTTGCCATGGCAACTATGATAATCACTATGATGATCTTGATCATAATTAGCATGACGACAACAACCATGATGCTCATTATTATGATTTTGATCATAATTAGCATATTAATCAGAATAAATTACGGTTGCTATGGCAACCATGATGATCATTATGATGATTTTGATCATAATTAGCATAATAATCATAATAAATGATGGTTTCCATGGCAACTATGATGATCATAATTATGATCTTGATCATATTTACCATATTAATCATAATAAATGATGGTTGCCATGGCAACCATGATGCTTATTATGATGATTTTGATCATAATTAGCATATTAATCATAAAATATTTTGGTTGCTATGGCAACCGTGATGATCATTATGATGATTTTATCATAATAACTGTATTCATAATAAATAATGTTGTTATGGCAACTATGATAATCATTATAATGATCTTGATCATGATTAGCATAATAATCATAATAAATTATGGTTGCATTGGCAACCATGATGATCATTATGATAATTGATTATAATTAGCATATTAATCATATAAATGATGATTGCCATGGCAACTAAGATGATCATTATGATGATCTTGATCATAATTACCATATTATTCAAATAAATGATGGTTGCCATGGCAACCATGATGCTCATTATGATGATTTTGATCATAATTAGCATATTAATCATAATAAATGATGGTTGCTATGGCAACAATGATGATCTTGATGATGATCTTGATAATAATTAGCATATTAATCATACTAAATTATGGTTGCAATGGCAACCATGATCCTCATTATGATGATTTTGATCATAATTAGCATACTTATCATAATAAAATATGGTTGTTACGGCAACCATAATGATCATTGTGATGATTTTAATATTAATTAGCATATTAATCATACTAAATATAATTGCAATGGCAACCATGATGCTCATTATGATGATTTTGATCATAATTAGCACATTAATCATAAAAATGATGGTTGCCATCGCAACTATGATGATCATTATGATGAGTTTGATCATAATTAGCATATTAATCATAATAAATTATAGTTGCTATGGCATCTATGATGATCATTATGATGATCTTGATCATAATTAGCACATTAATCATAATAAATTATGGTTTTTATAGCAACCATGATGCTCATTATTATAATTTGGATCATAATTACCATATTAATCATAATAAATGCTCATATGATAATTTTCTTGATCCTAATTAGAATATTAATCATAATAAATGATGGCTGCTATGGCAACTATGATGATCATTATGATGATCTTGATCCTAATTAGAATATTAATCATAATAAATTATGGTTGCCATTGCAACTATGATGAACATTATGATGATCTTGATCATAATTAACATGATGACAACAACCATGATACTCATTATTATGATTTTGATGATAATTAGCATATTAATCATAATAAATTACGGTTGCTATGGCAACCATGATGATCATTATGATGATTTTTATCATAATTAGCATATTAATCATAATAAATGATGGTTTCCATGGCAACTATGATGATCATTATGATGATCTTGATCATGATTAGCATATTATTCATAATAAATTATGGTTGTTATGGCAACCATGATGCTCATTATGATGATTTTGATCATAATTAGCACATTAATCATAAAAAATTATGATTGCCATGGGAACTAAGATGATCATTATGATGATCTTGATCATAATTAGCATATTAATCATAATAAATGATGGTTGCTATGGCAACTATGATGATCATTATGAATAGCTTGATCATAATTAGCATGTTAAATCATAATAAATTATAGTTGCTATGGCAACTATGATGATCATTATGATGATCTTGATCATAATTAAGATATTAATCATAATAAATTATGCATGTTGGCAACCATGATGATCATTATGATGATTTTGATCATAATACCATATTAATCATAATAAGTGATGGTTGCTATGGCAACTATGATGCTCATCATGATGATTTTGATCATAATTAGCACATTATTCATAATAAATGATGGTTGCCATGGTAACTATGATGATCATTATAATGATCTTGATTATAAGTAGCATATTAATCTTAATAAATGATGGTTGCCATAGCAGCCATGATGCTCATTATGATAATCTTGATAATATTAGCATATTATACATAATAAATGATGGTTGCCATGGCAACTATGATGATCATTATGATGATCTTAATTTGCATATTAATCATAATAAATGATGCTTGTTATGGCAACCATGATGCCCATTATGATGATTTTGATCATAATTAGCATATTATTCATGATAAATTATGGTTGTTATGGCAACCATGATGATCATTATGATGATTTTGATTGAAATTAGCATATTAATCATAATAATTGATGGTTGCCATGGCAACTATGATAATCATTGTGGTGATCTTCATCATAATTGCCATATTAATCATAATAAATTATGGTTGCAATGGCAACCATGATGCTCATTATGATGATTTTGATCTTAGTTAGCATATTAATCATAATAAATGATGGTTGCTATGGCAACTATGATGATCATTATGAATAGCTTGATCATAATTAGCATGTTAATCATAATAATTATAGTTGCTATGGCAACTATGATGATCATTATGATGATATTGATCATAATTAGGATATTAATCATAATAAATTATGGTTGCCATGGCAACTATGATAATCACTATGATGATCTTGATCATAATTAGCATGACGACAACAACCATGATGCTCATTATTATGATTTTGATCATAATTAGCATATTAATCAGAATAAATTACGGTTGCTATGGCAACCATGATGATCATTATGATGATTTTGATCATAATTAGCATAATAATCATAATAAATGATGGTTTCCATGGCAACTATGATGATCATAATTATGATCTTGATCATATTTACCATATTAATCATAATAAATAATGGTTGCTATGGCAACTATGATGATCATTATGATGATCTTGATCATAATTAGCACATTAATCATAATAAATTATTGTTGTTATGGCAACCATGATGCTCATTATGGTGATTTATATCATATTACCATATTAATCATAATAAATGATGGTTGCTATGGCAACTATGATGATCATTATGATGATCTTGATCCTAATTAGAATATTAATCATAATAAATTATGGTTACCATTGCAACTATGATGAACATTATGATGATCTTGTTCATAATTAGCATATTAATCATAATAAATTATGGTTGCCTTGGCCACCATGATGATTATTATGATGATTTTGATTATAATTAGCATATTAATCGTTATAAATAATGGTTGCTATGGCAACTAAGATGATCATTATGATGATATTGATCATAATTACCATATTAATCATAAAAAATGATGGTTGCAATGGCAACTATGATGCTCATTATGATGATTTTGATCATAATTAGCATATTATTCATTATAAATTATGGTTGCCATAGCAAAAATGATGCTCATTATGATGATTTTGATCATAATTAGCATATTAATCATAATAAATGATGGTTGCCTATGGTTGATATGGCAACCATGATGCTCATTATGATGATTTTGATCATGATTAGCATAATAATCATACTAAATGAAGATTGTAATGGCAACCATGATGCTCATTATGATGATTTTGATGTTAATTAGCACATTAATCATAAAAATTATGGTTGCCATGGGAACTAAGATGATCATTATGATGATCTTAAACAAAATTAGCATATTAATCATAATAAATGATGGTTGCTATGGCAACTATGATGATCATTATGATGAGCTTGATCATAATTAGCTTATTAATCATAATAAATTATAGTTGCTATGGCATCTACGATGATCATTATGATGATCTTGATCATAATTAGGATATTATTCATAATAAATTATACTTGTTATGGCAACCATGATGATCATTATGATGATTTTGATCATAATTACCATATTAATCATAATAAATGATGGTTGCTATGGCAACTATGATGATCATTATTTTGATCTTGATCATAATTAGAACATTAATCATAATAAATTATTGTTGTTATGGCAACCATGATGCTCCTTATGATGATTTGGATCATAATTACCATATTAATCATAATAAATGATGGTTGCTATGGCAACTATGATGATCATTATGATGATCTTGATCCTAATTAGAATATTAATCATAATAAATTATGGTTAACATTGCAACTATGATGAACATTATGATGATCTTGTTCATAATTAGCATATTAATCATAATAAATTATGGTTGCATTAGCCACCATGATGATTATTATGATGATTTTGATTATAATTAGCATATTAATAATTGTAAATAATGGTTGCTATGGCAACTAAGATGATCATTATGATGATATTGATCATAATTACCATATTAATCATAAAAATGATGGTTGCCATGGTAACTATGATGATCATTATGATCTTGATCATAATTAGCATATTAATCATAATAAATTGCGGTTGCAATGGCAACCATGATGCTCATTATGATGATTTTGATCATAATTAGCATATTAATCATAATAAATTATGGTTGCCATGGCAACTATGATGATCATTATGATGATCTTGATCATAATTAGCATGATGACAACAACCATAATGCTCATTATGATGATTTTGATAATAATTAGCATAATAATCATAATAAATTATGGTTGCCATGGCAACCATGTTGATCATTATGATGATTTTGATCATAATTAGCATATTAATCGTAATAAATGATGGTTTCCATGGCAACCATGATGATCATTATTATGATCTTCATCATATTTACCATATTAGTCATAATAAATGATGGTTTCTATGGCAACTATGTTGATCATTATGATGATTTTTATCATAAGTAGCATATTAATCAATAATAAATGATGTTTCCATGGCAACTATGATGCTCATTATGATGATTTTTCATAATAGCATATTATCATAATAAATTATGGTTTTATGGCAACTATGATTATCATTATGATGATTTTGATCATAATTAGCATATTAATCATAATAAATGATGGTTGCATGGCAACCATGATGCTCATTATGATGATCTTGATCATAATTAGCATATTAATCATAATAAATGATGGTTACGCTATGGCAACCATGATGCTCATTATGATGATTTTGATCATAATTAGCATATTAATAATAATAAATGATGGTTACAATGGCAACCATTATTATCATTATGATGATCGTGATAATAATTAGCATATTACTCATAATAAATAATGGTTGCTATGGCAACTATGATGATCATTATGATGATCTTGATCATAATTAGCATATTAATCATAATAATTCTGGTTGCCATGGCAACTATGATGATCATTATGATGATCTTGATCATAGTTAGCATGATGACAACAACTATGATGCTCATTATTAAGATTTTGATCATAATTAGCATATTAATCATAATAAATGATGGTTGCCATGACAACTATGATGATCATTATGATGATCTTGATCATAATTAGCATGATGACAACAACCATGATGCTCATTATTATGATTTTGATCATAATTAGCATATTAATCAAAATAAATGATGGTTGTTATGGCAACCATGATGATCATTATGATGATTTTGATCATAATTAGCATATTAATCATAATAAATGATGGTTACCATGGCAACTATGATGCTCATTATCATGATTTTGATCATAATTAGCATATTATTCATTATAAATTATGGTTGCTATGGCAACCATGATGCTCATTATGATGATTTTGATCATAATTAGCATATTAATCATAATAAATGATGGTTGCATGGCAACCATGATGCTCATTATGATGATCTTGATCAAAATTAGCATATTAATCATAATAAATGATGGTTGCCATGGCAACCATGATGCTCATTATGATGATCTTGATCATAATTACCATTTTAATCATAATAAATGATTGTTGCTATGGCAACTATGATGATCAATATGATAATCTTGATCATAATTAGCATATTAATCACAATAAATGATGGTTGCTATGGCAACTATGATGATCATTATGATGATTTTGATATTAATTAGGATATTAATCATAATAAATAATGGTTGGCATGGCAACCATGATGCTCATTATGATGATTTTGGTCATAATTAGCATATTAATCATAAAAAATGATGGTTGCAATGGCAACTATGATGATTATTATGATGATCTTGATCATAATTACCATATTAATCATAATAAATGATGGCTGTTATGGCAACCATGATGCTCATTATGATGATTTGAATCATAATTACCATATTATTCATAATAAATGATGGTTTCTATGGCAACTATGATGATCATTATGATGATTTTGATCCTAATTAGAATATTAATCATATTAATTATGGTTGCCATTGCAACTATGATGAACATTATGATGATCTTGATCATAATTAGCATGATGACAACAACCATGATGCTCATTATTATGATTTTGATCATAATTAGGATATTATTCATAATAAATTACGGTTGCTATGGCAACCATGATTATCATTATGATGATTTTTATAATAAGTAGCATATTAATCATAATAAATGATGGTTTCCATGGCAACTATGATGATCATTATGATGATCTTGATCATAATTAGCATATTATTCATAATAAATTATGGTTGTTATGGCAACCATGATAATCATTATGATGATTTTGATCATAACTAGCACATTATTCATAATAAATGCTGGTTGCTATGGCAACTATGATGATCATTATAATGATCTTGATTATAATTAGCATATGAATCATAATAAATGATGGTTGCCATGGCAACCATGATGATCATTTGATGATTTGGCCATATTTAGCAAATTATTCATAATAAATGATTGTTGCCATGACAACTATGATGCTCATTATGATGATTTTGATCATAATTAGCGTATTAATCATAATAAATTATGGTTGCCATGGCAACTATGATGATCATTATGATGATCTTGATCATAATTAGTATATTAATCATAATAAATTATGGTTTTTTGCAAATATAATGATCATTGTGATGATTTTGATCATATATACCATATTAATCATAATAAATGATGGTTGCCATGGCAACTATGATGATCATTATGATGATCTTGATCATAATTAGCATATTATTCATACTAAATTATGGTTGCAATGGCAATCATGATGCTCAATATGATGATTTTGATCATAATTAGCACATTATTCATAAAAAATTATGGTTGCTATGGCAACTAAGATGATCAATATGATGATTTAATCATAATTAGCATATTATTCATAATAAATTATAGTTGCAATGGCAACTATGATGATCATTATGATGATCTTGATCATAATTAGCATATTAATCATAATAAATTCTGGTTGCCATGGCAACTATGATGATCATTATGATGATCTTGATCATAATTAGCATATTAATTATAATAAATTCTGGTTGCTATGGCAACCATGATAATCATTATGATGATCTTGATCATAATTAGCATATTAATTATAATAAATTCTGGTTGCTATGGCAACCATGATGAATCATTATGATGATTTTGATCATAATTAGCATATTAATTCATAATAAATGGGTTGCTATGGCAACCATGATGATCATTTTGATGATTTGGCTATATTTAGCATTATTCATAATAAATGATGGTTGCCATGGCAACTATGATGCTCATTATTATGATTTTGATCATAATTAGCATATTAATCATAATAAATTATGGTTGCCATGGCAACTATGATGATCATTATGATGATCTTCATCATAATTAGTATATTAATCATAATAAATTATGGTTTTTATTGCAAATATAATGATCATTGTGATGATTTTGATCATATACCATATTAATAATAATAAATGATGGTTGCCATGGCAACTATGATGATCATTATGATGATCTTGATCATAATTGGCATATTATTCATAATAAATTATGGTTGCAATGGCAATCATGATGCTCAATATGATGATTTTGATCATAATTAGCACATTATTCATAAAAAATTATGGTTGCTATGGCAACTAAGATGATCAATATGATGATTTAATCATAATTAGCATTTATTCATAATAAATTATAGTTGCAATGGCAACTATGATGATCATTATGATGATCTTGATCATAATTAGCATATTAATCATAATAAATTCTGGTTGCCATGGCAACTATGATGATCATTATGATGATCTTGATCATAATTAGCATATTAATTATAATAAATTCTGGTTGCCATGGCAACTATGATGATCATTATGATGATCTTGATCATAGTTAGCATGATGACAACAACTATGATGCTCATTATTAAGATTTTGATCAAAATTAGCATATTAATCATAATAAATGATGGTTGCCATGGCAACTATGATTATCATTATGATGATCTTGATCATAATTAGCATATTAATCATACTAAATTATGGTTGCAATGGCAATCATGATGCTCAATATGATGATTTTGATCATAATTAGCACATTATTCATAAAAAATTATGGTTGCTATGGCAACTAAGATGATCAATATGATGATTTTAATCATAATTAGCATATTAATCATAATAAATTATAGTTGCCATGGCAACTATGATGATCATTATGATGATTTTGATCATAATTAGCATATTAATCATAATAAATTCTTGTTGCTATGGCAACTATGATGATCATTCACTGCATGAAAAACCGCGTATTCACAGGTGAATACGTGCGAATATGAGTTCGAATATGGTCCATATTCACAAGTATTCACAGATATTCACTGTGAATATCCTCGGAATATTGGGGGTATTCTGATGTGAATACCTGTGAATAAAACACACCGCGTATTCTGACCTAGAATACCTTCGAATACTCTGTGAATATTTTTCAAGACCTAGTATTCACACTTCGGCATAGAAAATGTGATTGTACGCATGAATACGGGATAATCAACGAGTTATATTGTGTAAATATTGCAGGAAATGCGTTTATATACCACGGAATAGGCAAAGGTTGTTTCAGTTCAATGCCGGTGTCAACTGTTATCCAGCATTTCTTCTCATCACGGTCAGAAATTGAAATTGCACTTGATTTGTTTAGGCGACAGACAATAAAGACAATTAATGTAACCAAACGCATGATGATTTTTATTTGATTAATTTTTTTGCTGCTGCAGGGATGTCGAGTATCGTATATCCTCAGTCGATGAGCGCTGAGTAGCCTCGTAAGTCGTAAAAAAGCTGTATAAAAAGAGAAATATGCATCAATTTCTTTAATTACCTGTGTAAAAGAAGTTATATATAAAAAATACTTTTATTTTTGCTTGGATACGTAAACACATGGGTAGAAAGTTGATGATTCTGTATCGTCAAAAGCATCCGTAATATATACAGTTCAGTGTTGGGAAATCGTAGGAAATTTCCTTTGGGAAATTTCTTCTTCGACATGTTAGTGACAATTTTTGCGCCAAGGAATTGCGGCGAAATTGCGAATAAATGGCGAAATTCGGAGGTCGTATAACAATAACAAATAAATGTCTTTTAAAAATGATTCCTCGCAAAAGTTATCCAGTTCCCTTTGTTTACAAAACGATAACATGGCACAAATGTCAATTGGTTTCAACCAGGGCGCTTATATATAAATGCGTGGTTTCAACAGAAGTTCAAGCTGTTCAACTTTGAATTGTTAAAGATGTTCGCGATGCCCCAAAATAATTCTTGTGGCGGCGCTAAAATCAGGTAAGTTATTTAATAATAACAAGAGTTATGTCATACTATAGTCCTGAAACAACACAACACAACAACAATAGTGCGAGGCCAACGCTTTTACGGCTGGGCTCATCACTTTTTTTGTTTTTATTAATATAAATAGATTACGATTGTGTTTATTGTAGCTAATTTGTACACAGCTAACTGTACCTGCTTGTAAATAAATAAATTGTATGATGGTTTTCATCAATCCTACCTCCATCACACACTAATTATAGTAGGTACAAATGTTTGCCATTTCAAAGCCATACTCAATACAAACAAAATTTAAAAGTTTGCCAATACTGAAAAGGGACATTACTTTCTTACCTACCACAAATATTCAGAAAGCTGCTGTAATCATAACTTTAACATAACATAACCCTTAGATAGACGTTTCAAGATGCATTGAAATGAGGTGCATTGGTGCATTTCATGAGGGTTTTTATATTTTAGGCAAAATTTATATATTATAGATATATATTGTTATATAATTGTCACAGAATAGCTAATGATTGATTGCCAAAAGATTGAAATCTTAACAATCAGCTGCCCAAAGACAGAAATCTTAACAGCTTAGAAATCAAAGCCAGACTGTGTTTTTTAGTTATATATAATACATATTTTTTAACAAAATAATGGCCTATATTTTTCCTTTTAGCATATATGAATTATATTTACACTAATATTTACCACAGAATAGCTATTGAACTGGTTGCCAAAAGATAGGAATCTTAACAACCAGCTGCCCAAAGACAGAAATCTTAACAGCTTAGAAGTTCATGCTAGACTGTGTTTTTAAGTGAAGCCTTTTAACATTGCCCTCATCATAATTTATAACTGAGACTGTTTACTGATTTGTTTGCAATTACTTTTCCGTACATAAATTATAATCACAATACTTAAAGAATATACCATTAAAGTGTAGATGAGTTTACTACAGCTTCTCGATGTTTGCATACTAGGAGTAGCTATGTGTATATACAGCTTTAAGTTCATGGAAGAATTTGTTTCCATTTTTACCCTAATTGATTAGCTTCCAAATTATATGAATGGTGTGTACATTGTACATTGTACATATACATTCTCCTAGGAATATTATAATTTCATTACACTGCATAAATTCTATGCACAACAATAAAAACAAATGGCCATGCATGCAACATCAGCTTTTACCATTATCATTAACCTTTCGGATAATAATCTATTATAGCTTAAGAAAGTTTGCTATGTATTTTGTTCAATAATTGCTTTAAGGTGGTTTTAATTGTTTTTAGCCATCAGGGGTTGCAAGATTGAGAAAATTCCCAAAAGAGTTGGCCTTAACTTTGCTAAAGATGAAGAGGATTTTTCACCCAGTGAAAGAAGTTCCTGATTCATTATCTGCTCACCTATAGTTTTTAATATCTTACCAAGTGAAAAAACATCACTTGCTTTGCTCAACAATTTACTATTAAGTATAATTTCTGACATACTCCAGGAGCAATGTTTCATATATACTAAAACAACATTGCTTATAAATTAACAATCAGCTGATGAAAGATTGAAAATCATAACAGCTTAGTAGAAGTTCATGATAGGCTGTGTTTTTGCTACATATTTGAACAATTGTGATGTTCCAATAATATTTTATAAAATGTGAAATGTTGTAACCCATCACATGTACATGATCTGTTAAGGACTGTATAAAATTTAAATAATTGACTGAAATCTTAGTATTGCATTTGATCAACCTTGATAAACCACATTAACTGTGGATAAACCTACCATTGCAATGTGTATGACTGCTATGCAAATTAACATGGCAACCTAAAGATTATGCATGTTTGTTCAAATTGATATTTTCCTTAATGGACAGACTTGAGGGACAATAAATGCCTAAACATTCGCACAGGCTGCGAACGCATAACCCATTAACCTCTTATCACCAGGTAATTTGTTAATAAAATGTTGAGATTACTCCCAACATGGTCATAGGGTATAGTCTATAGGCCGGCTATTGAATTCAACTGCACGATATTTAGTCACTCACTGAAGAGGTCCCTTACGCACAAACAGTATATGCGTTTTCGGTTTTGAACAATGAAAAATCCTTGAAATACGGTTAATATTCGTTATCATTTTACACGTATTAGCGAACATAAGGTGCTGTGAAAATCACGTTATGCAATCTCATTTCTATTTCGCGCATTTTCTTCATCAGACTTCGTGGGAATCGTAGCATACAAATACTCGCCGGCATGCTCTTTAACTGCGACCAGAGTTTCCAAACTTTACCAAGCCCTTGGCATCCTTCACTCTCTTCCCTTATTTATAAGCGCCAAAAAGATTTCTTACAGCTACAAACGCACGATCTCCTCGTTCAATGTTTATTAAACTCGAAAGCGCGCTTTTTGGTTTTTGCGCCAAATTATTTATAAAATTCCACTTCAATTTTTCAGCATTCAAAACAAAGTTTAAAAATGTCAGCTGATGAATTTATTTTGTGGAAACACGGATTAAGTGAGAAGTGGGATATTCCAAGTGTGAATATTGGTCAGAATACGCGGCATATTCACGGCGTATTCACATTTAGAATACTGAAGAATACGATGCCGTATTCTCACTAATATTCCATGTCGGAATACGCTTGCAATATGTGTTTTATTCACACCCGTATTCACATGTGAATACCTTGGAATACGGCGCTTTTCATGCAGTGTTATGATGATCTTGATCATAATTAGCATATTAATCATAATAAATTCTGGTTGTTATGGCAACCATGATGATCATAATGATGATTTTGATCATAATAAGCATATTAATAATAATAAATGATGGTTGTTATGGCAACTATGATGATCATTATGATGATCCTGATCATAAATAGCATGATGACAACAACCATGATGCTCATTATTAAGATTTTGATCATAATTAGCATATTAATCATAATAAATGATGGTTGCCATGGCAACCATGATGCTCATGATGATGATCTTGATTATAATTAGCATAATAATCATACTAAATGATGGTTGCAATGGCAACCATGATGCTCATTATGATGATTTTGATCATAATTATCACATAATTCATAAAAAATTATGGTTGCCATGGGAACTAAGATGATCATTATGATGATCTTTATCATAATTAGCATATTAATCATAATAAATGATGGTTGCTATGGCAACTATGATGATCATTATGATGAGCTTGATCGTTATTAGTATATTAAACATAATAAATTCTAGTTGCTATGGCAACTATTATGATTATTATGATGATCTTGATCATAATTAGGATATTAATCATAATAAATTATGCATGTTATGGCAACCATGATGATCATTATGATGATTTTGATCATAATTACCATATTAATCACATTAAATGATGGTTGCTATGGCAACTATGATGATCATTATGATGATCTTGATCATAATTAGCACATTAATTATAATAAATTATGGTTGTTATGGCAACCATGATGCTCATTATGATGATTTGGATCATAATTACCATATTAATCATAATAAATGATGGCTGCTATGGGTACTATGATGATCATTATGATGATCTTGATCCTAATTAGAATATTAATCATAATAAATTATGGTTGCCATTGCAACTATGATTAACATTATGATGATCTTGATCATAATTAGCATGATGACAACAACCATGATGCTCATTATTATGAATTTGATCATAATTAGGATATTAATCATAATAAATTACGGTTATTACGGCAACCATGATGATCATTATGATGATTTTTATCATAATTAGCATATTATACATAATAAATTATGGTTTCCATGGCAACTATGATGATCATTATGATGATCTTGATCATAATTAGCATATTATTCATAATAAATTATGGTTGTTATGGCAACCATGATGATCATTATGATGATTTTGATCATAATTAGCGCATTATTCATAATAAATGATGGTTGCTATGGCAACTATGATGATCATTATAATGATCTTGATTATAATTAGCATATTAATCATTATAAATGATGGTTGCCATGGCAACCATGATGCTCATTATGATGATCTTAATCATAATTAGCATAATAATCATACTAAATGATGGTTGCAATGGCAACCATGATGCTCATTATGATAATTTTGATCATAATTAGCACATTAATCTTAAAAAATTATGGTTGCCATGGGAACTAAGATGATCATTATGATGATCTTGATCATAATTAGCATATTAATCATAATAAATGATGGTTGCTATGGCAACTATGATGATCATTATGATGAGATTGATCATAATTAGCATATTAATCATAATAAATTATAGTTGCTATGGCAACTAAGATGATCATTATGATGATCTTGATCACAATTAGGATATTAATCATAATAAATTATGCATGTTATGGCAATAATGATGATCATTATGATGATTTTGATCATAATTACCATATTAATCATAATAAATGATGGTTGCAATGGCAACCATGTTGCTCATTATGATGATTTTGATCATAATTAGCACATTAATCATAAAAAATTATGGTTGCCATAGGAACTAAGATGATCATTATGATGATCTTGATCATAATTAGCATATTAATCATAATAAATGATGGTTGCTATGGCAACTATGATGATCAATATGATGAGCTTGATTATAATTAGCATATTAATCATAATAAATTTTAGTTGCTATGGTAAATATGATGATCATTATGATGATCTTGATCATAATTAGGATATTAATCATAATAAATAATGCTTGTTATGGCAACCATGATGATCATTATGATGATTTTGATCATATTTACCATATTAATCATAATAAATGATGGTTGCTATGGCAACTATGATGATCATTATGATGATCTTGATCATAATTAGCACATTAATCATAATAAATTATGGTTTTTATAGCAACCATGATGCTCATTATTATGATTTGGATCATAATTACCATATTAATCATAATAAATGCTCATTATGATAATTTTCTTGATCCTAATTAGAATATTAATCATAATAAATGATGGCTGCTATGGCAACTATGATGATCATTATGATGATCTTGATCCTAATTAGAATATTAATCATAATAAATTATTGTTGCTATTGCAACTATGATGAACATTATGATGATCTTGATCATAATTAGCATGATGACAACAACCATGATGCTCATTATTATGATTTTGATCATAATTAGAATAAATGATGGTTTCCATGGCAACTATGATGATCATTATGATGATCTTGATCATAATTAGCATATTATTCATAATAAATTATGGTTGTTATGGCAACCATGATGATCATTATGATGATTTTGATCATAATTAGCGCATTATTCATGATAAATGATGGTTGCTATGGCAACTATGATGATCATTATAATGATCTTGATTATAATTAGCATATTAATCATAATAAATGATGGTTGCCATGGCAACCATGATGCTCATTATGATGATCTTAATCATAATTAGCGTAATAATCATACTAAATGATGGTTGCAATGGAAACCATGATGCTCATTATAATAATTTTGATCATAATTAGCACATTATTCATAAAAAATTATGGTTGCAATGGGAACTAAGATGATCATTATGATGATCTTGATCATAATTAGCATATTAATCATAATAAATGATGGTTGCTATGGCAACTATGATGATCATTATTATGAGCTTGATCATAATTAGCATATTAATCATAATAAATTATAGTTGCTATGGCAACTAAGATGATCATTATGATGATCTTGATCATAATTAGGATATGAATCATAATAAATAATGCTTGTTATGGCAACCATGATGATCATGATGATGATTTTGATCAAATTTACCATATTAATCATAATAAATGATGGTTGCTATGGCAACTATGATGATCATTATGATGATCTTGATCATAATTAGCACATTAATCATAATAAATTATGGTTTTTATAGCAACCATGATGCTCATTATTATAATTTGGATCATAATTACCATATTAATCATAATAAATGCTCATTATGATAATTTTCTTGATCCTAATTAGAATATTAATCATAATAAATGATGGCTGCTATGGCAACTATGATGATCATTATGATGATCTTGATCCTAATTAGAATATTAATCATAATAAATTATGGTTGCCATTGCAACTATGATGAACATTATGATGATCTTGATCATAATTAACATGATGACAACAACCATGATACTCATTATTATGATTTTGATGATAATTAGCATATTAATCATAATAAATTACGGTTGCTATGGCAACCATGATGATCATTATGATGATTTTTATCATAATTAGCATATTAATCATAATAAATGATGGTTTCCATGGCAACTATGATGATCATTATGATGATCTTGATCATGATTAGCATATTATTCATAATAAATTATGGTTGTTATGGCAACCATGATGCTCATTATGATGATTTTGATCATAATTAGCACATTAATCATAAAAAATTATGATTGCCATGGGAACTAAGATGATCATTATGATGATCTTGATCATAATTAGCATATTAATCATAATAAATGATGGTTGCTATGGCAACTATGATGATCATTATGAATAGCTTGATCATAATTAGCATGTTAATCATAATAAATTATAGTTGCTATGGCAACTATGATGATCATTATGATGATCTTGATCATAATTAAGATATTAATCATAATAAATTATGCATGTTATGGCAACCATGATGATCATTATGATGATTTTGATCATAATTACCATATTAATCATAATAAGTGATGGTTGCTATGGCAACTATGATGCTCATCATGATGATTTTGATCATAATTAGCACATTATTCATAATAAATGATGGTTGCCATGGTAACTATGATGATCATTATAATGATCTTGATTATAAGTAGCATATTAATCTTAATAAATGATGGTTGCCATAGCAGCCATGATGCTCATTATGATAATCTTGATAATATTTAGCATATTATACATAATAAATGATGGTTGCCATGGCAACTATGATGATCATTATGATGATCTTAATTTGCATATTAATCATAATAAATGATGCTTGTTATGGCAACCATGATGCCCATTATGATGATTTTGATCATAATTAGCATATTATTCATGATAAATTATGGTTGTTATGGCAACCATGATGATCATTATGATGATTTTGATTGAAATTAGCATATTAATCATAATAATTGATGGTTGCCATGGCAACTATGATAATCATTGTGGTGATCTTCATCATAATTGCCATATTAATCATAATAAATTATGGTTGCAATG
This sequence comes from Dendronephthya gigantea, assembly GCF_004324835.1. Taxonomy (NCBI): domain Eukaryota; kingdom Metazoa; phylum Cnidaria; class Anthozoa; order Malacalcyonacea; family Nephtheidae; genus Dendronephthya; species Dendronephthya gigantea. Next base: position 484,305 of record NW_021163158.1, on the reverse strand, counting down.
GCAACCATGATGCTCATTATGATGATTTTGATCTTAGTTAGCATATTAATCATAATAAATGATGGTTGCTATGGCAACTATGATGATCATTATGAATAGCTTGATCATAATTAGCATGTTAATCATAATAAATTATAGTTGCTATGGCAACTATGATGATCATTATGATGATATTGATCATAATTAGGATATTAATCATAATAAATTATGGTTGCCATGGCAACTATGATAATCACTATGATGATCTTGATCATAATTAGCATGACGACAACAACCATGATGCTCATTATTATGATTTTGATCATAATTAGCATATTAATCAGAATAAATTACGGTTGCTATGGCAACCATGATGATCATTATGATGATTTTGATCATAATTAGCATAATAATCATAATAAATGATGGTTTCCATGGCAACTATGATGATCATAATTATGATCTTGATCATATTTACCATATTAATCATAATAAATGATGGTTGCCATGGCAACCATGATGCTTATTATGATGATTTTGATCATAATTAGCATATTAATCATAATATTTTGGTTGCTATGGCAACCGTGATGATCTTATGATGATTTTTATCATAATAACTGTATTATTCATAATAAATAATGTTTGTTATGGCAACTATGATAATCATTATAATGATCTTGATCATGATTAGCATAATAATCATAATAAATTATGGTTGCATTGGCAACCATGATGATCATTATGATAATTTGATTATAATTAGCATATTAATCATAATAAATGATGATTGCCATGGCAACTAAGATGATCATTATGATGATCTTGATCATAATTACCATATTATTCATAATAAATGATGGTTGCCATGGCAACCATGATGCTCATTATGATGATTTTGATCATAATTAGCATATTAATCATAATAAATGATGGTTGCTATGGCAACAATGATGATCTTGATGATGATCTTGATAATAATTAGCATATTAATCATACTAAATTATGGTTGCAATGGCAACCATGATCCTCATTATGATGATTTTGATCATAATTAGCATACTTATCATAATAAATATGGTTGTTACGGCAACCATAATGATCATTGTGATGATTTTAATATTAATTAGCATATTAATCATACTAAATTATAATTGCAATGGCAACCATGATGCTCATTATGATGATTTTGATCATAATTAGCACATTAATCATAATAAATGATGGTTGCCATCGCAACTATGATGATCATTATGATGAGTTTGATCATAATTAGCATATTAATCATAATAAATTATAGTTGCTATGGCATCTATGATGATCATTATGATGATCTTGATCATAATTAGCACATTAATCATAATAAATTATGGTTTTTATAGCAACCATGATGCTCATTTATATTTGGATCATAATTACCATATTAATCATAATAAATGCTCATTATGATAATTTTCTTGATCCTAATTAGAATATTAATCATAATAAATGATGGCTGCTATGGCAACTATGATGATCATTATGATGATCTTGATCCTAATTAGAATATTAATCATAATAAATTATGGTTGCCATTGCAACTATGATGAACATTATGATGATCTTGATCATAATTAACATGATGACAACAACCATGATACTCATTATTATGATTTGATGATAATTAGCATATTAATCATAATAAATTACGGTTGCTATGGCAACCATGATGATCATTATGATGATTTTATCATAATTAGCATATTAATCATAATAAATGATGGTTTCCATGGCAACTATGATGATCATTATGATGATCTTGATCATGATTAGCATATTATTCATAATAAATTATGGTTGTTATGGCAACCATGATGCTCATTATGATGATTTTGATCATAATTAGCACATTAATCATAAAAAATTATGATTGCCATGGGAACTAAGATGATCATTATGATGATCTTGATCATAATTAGCATATTAATCATAATAAATGATGGTTGCTATGGCAACTATGATGATCATTATGAATAGCTTGATCATAATTAGCATGTTAATCATAATAAATTATAGTTGCTATGGCAACTATGATGATCATTATGATGATCTTGATCATAATTAAGATATTAATCATAATAAATTATGCATGTTATGGCAACCATGATGATCATTATGATGATTTTGATCATAATTACCATATTAATCATAATAAGTGATGGTTGCTATGGCAACTATGATGCTCATCATGATGATTTTGATCATAATTAAAACATTATTCATAATAAATGATGGTTGCCATGGTAACTATGATGATCATTATAATGATCTTGATTATAAGTAGCATATTAATCTTAATAAATGATGGTTGCCATAGCAGCCATGATGCTCATTATGATAATCTTGATAATATTTAGCATATTATACATAATAAATGATGGTTGCTATGGCAACTATGATGATCATTATGATGATCTTAATTTGCATATTAATCATAATAAATGATGCTTGTTATGGCAACCATGATGCCCATTATGATGATTTTGATCATAATTAGCATATTATTCATGATAAATTATGGTTGTTATGGCAACCATGATGATCATTATGATGATTTTGATTGAAATTAGCATATTAATCATAATAATTGATGGTTGCCATGGCAACTATGATAATCATTGTGGTGATCTTCATCATAATTGCCATATTAATCATAATAAATTATGGTTGCAATGGCAACCATGATGCTCATTATGATGATTTTGATCTTAGTTAGCATATTAATCATAATAAATGATGGTTGCTATGGCAACTATGATGATCATTATGAATAGCTTGATCATAATTAGCATGTTAATCATAATAAATTATAGTTGCTATGGCAACTATGATGATCATTATGATGATATTGATCATAATTAGGATATTAATCATAATAAATTATGGTTGCCATGGCAACTATGATAATCACTATGATGATCTTGATCATAATTAGCATGATGACAACAACCATGATGCTCATTATTATGATTTTGATCATAATTAGCATATTAATCAGAATAAATTACGGTTGCTATGGCAACCATGATGATCATTATGATGATTTTGATCATAATTAGCATAATAATCATAATAAATGATGGTTTCCATGGCAACTATGATGATCATAATTATGATCTTGATCATATTTACCATATTAATCATAATAAATGATGGTTGCCATGGCAACCATGATGCTTATTATGATGATTTTGATCATAATTAGCATATTAATCATAAAATATTTTGGTTGCTATGGCAACCGTGATGATCATTATGATGATTTTTATCATAATAACTGTATTATTCATAATAAATAATGTTTGTTATGGCAACTATGATAATCATTATAATGATCTTGATCATGATTAGCATAATAATCATAATAAATTATGGTTGCATTGGCAACCATGATGATCATTATGATAATTTGATTATAATTAGCATATTAATCATAATAAATGATGGTTGCCATGGCAACTAAGATGATCATTATGATGATCTTGATCATAATTACCATATTATTCATAATAAATGATGGTTGCCATGGCAACTATGATGCTCATTATGATGATTTTGATCATAATTAGCATATTAATCATAATAAATGATGGTTGCTATGGCAACAATGATGATCTTGATGATGATCTTGATAATAATTAGCATATTAATCATACTAAATTATGGTTGCAATGGCAACCATGATCCTCATTATGATGATTTTGATCATAATTAGCATACTTATCATAATAAAATATGGTTGTTACGGCAACCATAATGATCATTGTGATGATTTTAATATTAATTAGCATATTAATCATACTAAATTATAATTGCAATGGCAACCATGATGCTCATTATGATGATTTTGATCATAATTAGCACATTAATCATAATAAATGATGGTTGCCATCGCAACTATGATGATCATTATGATGAGTTTGATCATAATTAGCATATTAATCATAATAAATTATAGTTGCTATGGCATCTATGATGATCATTATGATGATCTTGATCATAATTAGCTTATTAATCATAATAAATGATTGTTGCCATGGCAACCATGATGCATATTATGATGATTTTGATCATAATTACCATATTAATCATAATAAATGACGGTTGCTATGGCAACTATGATGATCATTATGATGATCTTGATCATAATTAGCACATTAATGATAATAAATTATGGTTGTTATGGCAGCCATGATGCTCATTATGATGATTTGGATCATAATTACCATATTAATCATTATAAATGATGGTTGCTATGGCAACTATGATGATCATTGTGTTGATCTTGATCATAATTACCATATTAATCATAATAAATGATGGTTGCCATAGCAACTAAGATGATCATTATGATGATCTTGATCATAATTACCATATTAATCATAATAAATGATGGTTGCCATGGTAACCATGATGCTCATTATGATGATTTTGATCATAATTAGCATATTAATCATAATAAATGATGATTGCTATTGCAACTATGATGATCATTATGATGATTTTCATCATAATTAAAATATTATTCATAATAAATGATTGTTGCTATGGCAACCATGATGCTCATAATGATGATTTTGATCAGAATTAGCATATTAATCATAATAAATGATGGTTACCATGACAACCATGATGATCATGATGATGATCTTGATCATAATTAGCATATTAATCATAATAAATGATGGTTGCGATGGCAACTATGATGATCATTATGATGATCTTGATCATAATTAGTATATTAATCATACTAAATTATGGTTGCAATGGCAACCATGATGCTCATTATGATGATTTTGGTCACAATTAGCATATTAATCATAATAAATGATGGTTGCTATGACAACTATGATGATCATTGTGTAGATCTTGATCATAATTAGGATATTAATCATAATAAATGATAGTTGCTATGGCAACTATGATGCTCATTATGATGATTTGGATCATAATTACCATATTAATCATAATAAATGATGGTTGCTTTGGCAACTATAATGATCATTATGATGATCTTGGTCATAATTAGCATATTAATCATACTAAATTATGGTAGCAATGGCAACCATGATGCTCATTATGATGATTTTGATCATAATTAGCATATTAATTGAAATAAATGATGGTTGCAATGGCATCTATGATGATCATTATGATGACCTTGATCATAATTACCATAGCAATCATAATAAATGATGGTTGCCATGGCAACTATGATGCTCATTATGATGATTTTGATCATAATTACTATATTAATCTAATAAATGATGGTTGCCATGGCAACTTTGATGATAATTATGATGCTCTTGATCATAATTCGCATATTAATCATAATAAATTATGGTTGATATGGCAACCATGATGCTCATTATGATGATTTTGATCAGAATTAGCATATTAATGAAAAAAAATGATGGTTGCAATGGCAACTATGATGATCATTATGATGATCTTGATCATATTTAGCATATTAATTATAATAAATGTTCGTTGTCATGGCAACCATGATGATCAATATGATGATTTTGACCATAATTAGCATATTTTTCATGATAAATTATGGTTGCCATGGCAACTATGATGATCATTATGATGATTTTGATCATAATTACCATATTAATCATAATAAATGATGGATGCCATGGCAACTATGATGATCATTATGATAATCTTGATCATAATTAGCATATTAATCATAATAAATTATAGTTGCTATGGCAAATATAATGATCATTATGATGATCTTGATCATAATTAGGATATTAATCATAATAAATTATGCTTGTTATGGCAACCATGATGATCATTATGATGATCTTGATCATAATTTCCATATTAATCATAATAAATGATGGTTGCCATGGTAACCATGATGCTCATTATCTTGATTTTGATCATAATTAGCATATTAATCATAATAAATGATGGTTGCTGTTGCAACTATGATGATCATTATGGTGATTTTGATCATAATTAGCATATTAATCATACTAAATTATGGTTGCAATGGCAACCATGATCCTCATTATGATGATTTTGATCATAATTAGCATACTTATCATAATAAATTATGGTTGTTACGGCAACCATAATGATCATTGTGATGATTTTGATGATAATTAGCATATTAATCATACTGAATTATAATTGCAATGGCAACCATGATGCTCATTATGATGATTTTGATCATAATTAGCACATTAATCATAATAAATTATGGTTGTTATTGCAACCATGATGCTCATTATGATGATTTGGATCATAATTACCATATTAATCATAGTAAATGATGGTTGCTATGGCAACTATGATGATCATTATGATGATCTTGATCATAATTAGCATATTAATCATAATAAATGATGGTTGATATGGCAACTAAGATGATCATTATGATGATCTTGATCATAATTACCATATTAATCATAATAAATGATGGTTGCCATGGCAACTATGATGATCATTATAATGATCTTGATCATAATAAGCATATTAATCATAATAAATTATGGTTTTTTATTGCAACCATAATGATCATTGTAGTGATTTTGATCATATATACCATATTAATCATAATAAATGATGGTTGCCATGGCAACTATAATGATCATTATGATGATCTTGATCATAATTAGCATATTAATCATAATAAATTATGCTTGTTGTGGAAACCATGATGATCATTATAATGATTTTGATCATAATTACCATGTTAATCATAATAAATGATGGTTGCTATGGCAACTATGATGATCATTATGATGATCTTCATCATAATTAAAATACTATTCATAATAAATGATAGTTGCTATGGCAACCATGATGCTCATTATGATGAATTTGATCATAATTAGCATATTAATCATAAAAAATGATGGTTACCATGACAACCGTGATGATGATTATGATGATCTTGATCATAATTAGCATGTTAATCATAAAAAATTATGGTTGCCATGGCAACTAAGATGATCATTATGATGATATTGATCACAATTAGCATATTAATCATAATAAATGATGGTTGCTATGACAACTATGATGATCATTGTGATGATCTTGATCATAATTAGGATATTAATCATAATAAATGATGGTTGCTATGGCAACTATGATGATCATTATGATGGTCTTGATCATAATTAGCACATTAATCATAATAAATTATGGTTATTATGGCAACCATGATGCTCATTATGATGATTTGGATCATAATTACCATATTAATCATAATAAATGATGGTTGTTATGGCAACTATGATGATCATTATGATGATCTTGGTCATAATTAGCATATTAATCATACTAAATTATGGTTGCAATGGCAACCATGATGCTCATTATGATGATTTTGGTCACAATTAGCATATTAATCATAATAAATGACGGTTGCTATGGCAACCATGATGATCATTATGTTGATTTTGATCATAATTAGCATAATAATCATGATAAATGATGGTTTCCATGGCAACTATGATGATCTTTATTATGATCTTTATCATATTTACCATATTAATCATAATAAATGATGGTTGCCATGGCAACCATGATGCTTATTATGATGATTTTGATCATAATTAGCATATTCATCATAATAATTGATGGTTGCTATGGCAACTATGATGATCATTATGATAATCTTGATCATAATTAGCATATTAATCATAATAAATTATAGTTGCTATGGCAAATATAATGATCATTATGATGATCTTGATCATAATTAGGATATTAATCATAATAAATTATGCTTGTTATGGCAACCATGATGATCATTATGATGATCTTGATCAAAATTTCCATATTAATCATAATAAATTATTGTTGCCATGGTAACCATGATGCTCATTATCTTGATTTTGATCATAATTTGCATATTAATCATAATAAATGATGGTTGCTGTTCCAACTATGATGATCATTATGGTGATTTTGATCAAAATTAGCATATTAATCATAATAAATGATGGTTGCCATGGTAACCATGATGCTCATTAGGATGATTTTGATCATAATTAGCATATTAATGATAATAAATGATGGTTGCCGTTGCAACTATGATGATGATTATGGTGATTTTAATCAAAATTAGCATATTAATTATAATAAATGATGGTTGCTATGGCAACTATGATGATCATTATGATGATCTTCATCCTAGTTAAAATATTATTCATTATAAATGATGGTTGCCATGGCAAGCATGATGCTCATTATGATGATTTTGATCATAATTGGCATATTAATCATAATAAATGATGGTTGCCATGGCAACTATGATGATCATTATGATGATCTTGATCATCATAAGCATATTAATCATAATAAATAATGGTTGTTATGGCAACCATAATGATCATTGTGATGATTTTGAGCTTATATACCATATTAATCATAATAAATGATGGTTGCCATGGCTACTATGATGATCATTATGATGATCTTGATCATAATTAGCATAATAATCATACTAAATTTTAGTTGCAATGGCAATTATGATGCTCATTATGATGATTTTGATCATAATTAGCAAATTAATCTTAAAAAATTATGGTTGACATGGCAACTGAGGTGATCATTATTATGATCTTGATCATAATTAGCATATTAGTCATAATAAATGACGGTTACTATGGCAGCTATGATGATCATTATGATGATTTTGATCATAATTAGCATATTAATCATAATAAATGATGGTGGCCATGGCAACTATGATGATCATTATGATGATCTTGATCCTAATTAGAATATTAATCATAATAAATTATATTTGCCATTGCAACTATGATGAACATTATGATAATCTTGATCATAATTAGCATGATGACAACAACCATGATGCTCATTATGATGATTTTGATCATAATTAGCACATTAATCATAAAAAATTTTGGTTGCCATGGCAACTAAGATGATCAATATGATGATCTTTATCATAATTAGCATATTGATTATAATAAGATCTGGTTGTAATGGCAACTATGATGATCATTATGATGATCTTGATCATAATTGGCATGATGACAACAACCATGATGATCATTATGATGATTTTGATCATCATAATGGCAACTAAGATGATCAATATGATGATCTTGATCATATTTAAAATATTAATCATAATAAATGATGGTTGCCATGGCAACTATAATGATCATTATGATGATCTTGATCATAATTTGCATATTAATCATAATAAATTGTGGTTGCAATGAAAACTATGATGCACATTATGATGATTTTGATCATAATTAGCATATTAATCATAATAAATTATGGTTGCCATGGCAACTATGATGATCATTATGATGATCTTGATCATAATTAGCATTATGACAACAACCATAATGATCATTATGATGATTTTGATCATAATTAGCATATTAATCATAATAAATGATGGTTGCTATGGCAACTATGATGATCAATATGATGATCTTGATCATATATAGCATATTAATCATACTAAATGATGGTATCAATGGCAACTATGATGCTCATTATGATGATTTTGATCATAATTAGCACATTAATCGTAAAAAATTATGGTTGCCATGGGAACTAAGATAATCATTATGATGATCTTGATCATAATTAGCATATTAATCCTAATAAATGATAGTTGCAATGGCAACTATGATGATCATTATGATGATCTTGATCATAATTAGCATATTAATCATATTAAATTCTGGTTTCCATGGCAACTATGATGATCATTATGATGATCTTGATCATAATTAGCATGATGACAACAACCATGACGATCATTATGATGATTTTGATCATAATTAGCATATTAATCATAATAAATGATGGTTGCTATGGCAACTATGATGATCATTATGATGATCTTGATCATAATTAGCATATTAATCATAAAAAATTGTGGTTGCAATGGCAACCATGATGCTCATTATGATGATTTTGATCATAATTAGCAGATCAATCATAATAAATGATGGTTGCCATGGCAACTATGATGATCATTATGATGAGCTTGATCATAATTAGGAAATTAATCATAATAAACTATGCTTGTTATGGCAACCATGATGATCATTATGATGATTTTGATCATAATTACCATATTAATCATAATAAATAATGGTTGATATGGCAACCATGATGATCATGATGATGATTTTGATCATAATTATCATATTAATCATAATAAATATTTGTTGCTATGGCAAATATGATGATCTTTATGATGATCTTGATCATAAATATCATATTAATCATAATATATTATGGTTGCCATGGCAACCGTGATGATCATTATGATGATTTTTATCATAAAAACCGTATTATTCATAATACATAAAGGTTGTTATGGCAACTATTGTAATCATTATAATGATCTTGATCATAATTAGCAATAATAATCATAATAAATTATGGTTGCATTGGCAACCAGGATGATCATTATGATCATTTGATTATAATTAGCATATTAATCATAATAAATGATGGTTGCCATGGCAACTAAGATGATCATTATGATGATCTTGATCATAATTACAATATTATTCATAATAAATGATGGTTGCCATGGCAATTATGATGCTCATTATGATGATTTTGATCATAATTAGCATATTAATCATAATAAATGATGGTTGCTATGGCAACAATGATGATCTTGATGATGATCTTGATAATAATTAGCATATTATTCATAATAAATTATGGTTGTTATGGCAACCATAATGATCATTGCGATGATTTTGATCATAATTAGCATATTATTCATAATAAATTATGGTTGCAATGGCAACCATTATGCTCATTATGATGATTTTGTTCATAATTTGCATATTAATCATAATAAATTATGGTTGTTATGGCAACCATGATGCTCATTATGATGATTTTGATCATAATTACAATATTAATCATAATAAATGATGGTTGCCATACAACTATAATGATCATTATGATGATCTGGATCATAATTTGCTTGTTAATCATAATAAATTATGGTTGCAATGGCAACCATGATGCTCATTATGATGATTTTGATTATAATTAGCACATTATTCATAATAAATGATGGTTGCTATGGCAACTATGATGATCATTATAATGATCTTGATTATAATTAGCATAATAATCATTATAAATGATGGTTGCCACTGCAACCATGATGCTCATTATGATGATCTTGATCATAATTAGCATAATAATCATACTAAATGATGGTTGCAATGGCAACCATGATGCTCATTATGATGATTTTGATCATAATTAGCACATTAATCATAAAAAATTATGGTTGCCATGGGAACTAAGATGATTATTATGATGATCTTGATCATAATTAGCATATTAATCATAATAAATGATGGTTGCTATGGCAACTATGATGATCATTATGAGTAGCTTGATCATAATCAGCATATTAATCATAATAATTTATAGTTGCTGTGGCAACTATGATGATCATTATGATGATCTTGATCATAATTAGGATATGAATCATATTAAATTATGCATGTTATGGCAACCATGATGATCATTATGATGATTTTGATCATAATTACCATATTAATATAATAAGTGATGGTTGCTATGGCAACTATGATGCTCATTATGATGATTTTGATCTTAATTAGCATATTAATCATAAAAAATTATGGTTGCCATGGTAACTATGATAATCACTATGATGATCTTGATCATAATTAGCATGATGACAACAACCATGATGCGCATTATTATGATTTTGATCATAATTAGCATATTAATCAGAATAAATTACGGTTGCTATGGCAACCATGATGATCATTATGTTGATTTTGATCATAATTAGCATAATAATCATGATAAATGATGGTTTCCATGGCAACTATGATGATCATTATTATGATCTTTATCATATTTACCATATTAATCATAATAAATGATGGTTGCCATGGCAACCATGCTGCTTATTATGATGATTTTGATCATAATTAGCATATTCATCATAATAATTGATGGTTGCTATGGCAACTATGATGATCATTATGATGATCTTGATCATAATTAGCATATTAATCATAATAAATTATGGTTGCAATGGCAACCATGGTGCTCATTATGATGATTTTGATCATAATCAGCACATTATTCATAATAAATGATGGTTGCTATGGGAACTATGATGATCATTATAATGATCTTGATTAGAATTAGCATATTAATCATAATAAATGGTGGTTGCCATGGCAACCATGATGCTCATTATGATGATCTTGATCATAATTAGCATAATAATCATACTAAATAATGGTTGCAATGGCAACCATGATGCTCATTAGGATGATTTTGATCATAATTAGCACATTAATCAGAAAAATTTATGGTTGCCATGGGAACTAAGATGATCATTATGATGATCTTGATCATAATTAGCATATTAATCATAATAAATGATGGTTGCTATGGCAACTATGATGATCATTATGATGAGCTTGATCATAATTAGCATATTAATCTTAATGAATCTTAGTTGCTATGGCAACTATGATGATCATTATGATGATCTTGAACATAATTAGGATATTATTAATTATAAATTATGCATGTTATGGCAACCATGATGCTCTTTATGATGATTTAGATCATAATTAGCACATTAATCATAAAAAATTATGGTTGCCATAGGAACTGAGATGATCATTATGATGATCTTGATCATAATTAGCATATTAATCATAATAAATGATGGTTGCTATGGAAACTATGATGATCAATATGATGAGCTTGATCATAATTAGCATATTAATCATAATAAATTATGGTTGCTATGGCAACTATGATGATTATTATGATGATCTTGATCATAATTAGGATATTAATCATAATAAATTATGCTTGTTATTGCAACCATGATGATCATTATGATGATTTTGATCATAATTATCATATTAATCATAATAAATGATGGTTGCTATGGCAACTATAATGATCATTATGATGATCTTGATCATAATTAGCACATTAATCATAATAAATTATGGTTGTTATGGCAACCATGATGCTCATTATTATGATTTGGATCATAATTACCATATTAATCATAATAAATAATGGTTGCCATGGCAACTAAGATGATCATTATGATGATCTTGATCATAATAAACATATTAATCATAATAAAGGATGGTTGCCATGGTAACAATGATGCTCATTATGATGATCTTGATCCTAATTAGAATATTAATCATAATAAATTATGGTTGCCATTGCAACTATGATGAACATTATAATGATCTTGATCATAATTAGCATGATGACAACAACCATGATACTCATAATGAATGACGGTTTCCATGGCAACTATGATGATCATTATGATGATCTTGATCATAATTAGCATATTATTCATAATAAATTATGGTTGTTATTGCAACCATGATGATCATTATGATGATTTTGATCATAATTAGCACATTATTCATAATAAATGGTTGTTGCCATGGCAACTATGATGATCATTATAATAATCTTGATTATAATTAGCATATTAATAATAATAAATGATGGTTGCCATAGCAACCATGATGCTCATTATGATAATCTTGATAATAATTATCATATTATACATAATAAATGATGGTTGCCATGGCAACTATGATGATCATTATGATGATCTTAATTTGCATATTAATCATAATAAATTATGCTTTTTATGGCAACTATGATGCCCATTATGATGATTTTGATCATATTTAGGATATTATTCATGATAAATTATGGTTGTTATGGCAACCATGATGATCATTATGATGATTTTGATCATAATTAGCACATTAATCATAAAAAATTATGGTTGATATGGGAACTAAGATGATCATTATGATGATCTTGATTATAATTAGCATATTAATCATAATAAATGATGGTTGCTATGGCAACTATGATGATCATTATGATGAGCTTGATCATAATTAGCATATTAATCATAATAAATTATAGTTGCTATGGCAACTATGATGATCATTATGATGATCTTGATCATAATTAGGATATTAATCATAATAAATTATGCATGTTATGGCAACCATGATGATCATTATGACGATCTTGATCATAATTAGCAAATTAATCATAATAAATTATGGTTGTTATGGCAACCATGATGCTCATTATTATGATTTGGATTATAATTACCATATTAATCATAATAAATGATGGTTGCCATGGCAACTAAGATGATCATTATGATGATCTTGATCATAATTAACATATTAATCATAATAAATGATGGTTGCCATGGTAACAATGATGCTCATTATGATGATCTTGATCCTGAAAGATATTAATCAAATAAATTATGGTTGCCATTGCAACTATGATGAACATTATAATGATCTTGATCATAATTAGCATGATGACAACAACCATGATACTCATTATTATGATTTTGATCATAATTAGCATATTAATCATAATAAATTACGGTTGCTATGGCAACTGAGATGATCATTATGATGATATTGATCACAATTAGCATATTAATCATAATAAATGATGGTTGCTATGACAACTATGATGATCATTGTGATGATCTTGATCATAATTAGGATATTATCATATATAAATGATCGTTGCTATGGCAACTATGATGCCATTATATGATTGGATCATAATTACCATATTAATCATAATAAATGTATGGTTGCTATGGCAACTATGATGATCATTATGAATATCTTGGTCATATTAGCATATTAACATACAAAATTATGTTGCAATGGCAACCAATGATGCTCAATTATGATATTTGATCAAATAGGATAAAATCAAAATAAATTATGGTTGCATAGCAACTATGATGATCATTAGATGATCTTTGATCATATAGCATATTAATCATAATAATTTCGTTGTCATGGCAACCATGGATGATCATTATGATGATTTTTGACCATAACTAGCATATTATTCATAATAAATGATGGTTGCCATGGCAACTATGATGATATATTATGATGATTTTGATCAAATTAGCATAATCAAATAAATTATGGTTGCCATAGCAACCATGATGATCATTATGAATGATTTTGATCATATATACCATATTAATCATAATAAATGATGGTTGCCGGGCAACTAATGATCATATGATGATCTTGATCACAATTAGCAATAATCATACTAAATTATGGTTGCAATAGCAACCATGATGCTCATTAGATGATTTGATCATAATTAGCACATTATCATAAAAAAATTATGGTTGCAATGCAACTAAGATGATCATTATGATGATCTTGATCATAATTAGGATATTAATCATAATAAATGATGTTGATATGGCAACTATGATGATCATATGATGATTCTGATCATAATTATGATATTAATTATAATTAAATGCTTGTTATGGCAAGCATGATGCTCATTATGATGATTTGATCATAATTACCATATTATTCATAATAAATGATGGTTGCTATAGCAACTATGATGATCTGATCATAATTAGCACATTAATCATAATAAATATGGTTGTATGGCAACCATGATGCTCATTATTATGATTGGATCATAATTACCATAATTATCAAAAATAAATGAGGTTGCCATGGCAACTAAGATAATCATTATGATGATCTGATCATAATTACATATTAATCATAATAAATGAGGGTTGCCATGGTAAATATGATTCTCATTATGATGATTTTGATCATAATTAGCATATTAATCATAATAAATGATGGTTACCGTGCAACTATGATGATCATTATGGTGATTTTAATCAACATTAGCAATTAATCATAATAAATGATGGTTGCTATGGCAACTATGATGATCATTATGATGATCCTTCATCATAATTAAAATATTATTCATAATAAATGATGGTTGCCATGGCAACCATGATGCTCATTATTGATGATTTTGATCAAAATTAGCATATATATTCATAAAAATGATGGTTGCCATGGCAACTAGATGATCATTATGATGATCTTGATCATAATTAGCATATAATCATACTAAATTTAGTTGCAATGGCAACCATATGCTCATTAGATGATTTTGATCATAATAGCACATTATCTTAAAAATTATGGTTGACATGGCAACTAAGATTGATCATTATGATGATCTTGATTAATTACCAGCATATTAGTCATAATAAATGATGGTTGCTATGGCAGCCATGATGATCATTATGATGATTTTGATCATAATTAGCATATTAATCATAAAGATGGTTTCCATAGCAACTATGATGATCATTATGATGATCTTCATCATAAATTACCATATATAATCATAATAAATTATGGTTGCAATGGCAACAATTGATGCTTATTGAGTGATTTTGATCATAATTAGCATATTATATCAAATAAATGATGGTGCCATGGCAACTAGAGATCATATGAGATCTTGATCATAATTAGCATATTAATCATACTAAATTTTAGTTGCAATGCAACCATGATGCTCATATTATGATTGGATCATAATACCATATTTATTCAAAATAAATGATGGTTGCCATGGCAACTAAGATGATCATTAGATGATCCTGATCATAATTAGGATATTAATCATAATAAATGATGGTTGCTATGGCAACTATGATATCATTATGATGATCTTCATCATAATTACCATATTAATCATATAAATTAGGTTGCAATGGCAACAATGATGCTTATTATGAATGATTTTGATCAAATAGCATATTAATCATAATAAGATGGGGCCATGGCAAACTATGATGATCGTTATGATGATCTTGATCATAATTAGCCACATTAATCATAAAAAATTATGGTTGCTATGGGAACTAAGATGATCTATTATGATCTTGATCATATTAAGCACATTAATCAAATAAATGATGGTTGCCATGGCAACTAATGATGATCATTATGAGATCTTGATCATATTTAGCATATTAATCATCAATAAATGATGTTGCGATGGCAACTAAGATGATCATTATGATATTTTGATCATAATTAGCATATAATCATAATAAAAATTATAGTTGCTATGGCAACTATGATGACATTATGATGATCTTGATCATAATAGGATATTAATCATAATAAATGCATGTTATGGCAACCATGATATCATTATGACGATCTTGATCATAATATAGCAAATTATTCATAATAAATTATGGTTGTTATGGCAACCATGATGCTCATTATTATGATGGATTTATAATTACCATATTAATCATAATAAATGATGGTTGCCATGGCAACTAAGATGATCATTATGATGATCTTGATCATAATTAACATATTAATCATAATAAATGATGGTTGCCATGGTAACAATGATGCTCATTATGATGATCTTGATCCTAATTAGAATATTATTCATAATAAATTATGGTTGCCATTGCAACTATGATGAACATTATAATGATCTTGATCATAATTAGCATGATGACAACAACCATGATACTCATTATTATGATTTTGATCATAATTAGCATATTAATCATAATAAATTACGGTTGCTATGGCAACTGAGATGATCATTATGATGATATTGATCACAATTAGCATATTAATCATAATAAATGATGGTTGCTATGACAACTATGATGATCATTGTGATGATCTTGATCATAATTAGGATATTAATCATAATAAATGATCGTTGCTATGGCAACTATGATGCTCATTATGATGATTTGGATCATAATTACCATATTAATCATAATAAATGATGGTTGCTATGGCAACTATGATGATCATTATGAATATCTTGGTCATAATTAGCATATTAATCATACAAAATTATGGTTGCAATGGCAACCATGATGCTCATTATGATGATTTTGATCATAATTAGGATAATAATCAAAATAAATTATGGTTGCAATAGCAACTATGATGATCATTATGATGATCTTGATCATATTTAGCATATTAATCATAATAAATTTTCGTTGTCATGGCAACCATGATGATCATTATGATGATTTTGACCATAACTAGCATATTATTCATAATAAATGATGGTTGCCATGGCAACTATGATGATAATTATGATGATTTTGATCATAATTAGCATATTAATCATAATAAATTATGGTTGCCATAGCAACCATGATGATCATTATGATGATTTTGATCATATATACCATATTAATCATAATAAATGATGGTTGCCGTGGCAACTATGATGATCATTATGATGATCTTGATCACAATTAGCATATTAATCATACTAAATTATGGTTGCAATAGCAACCATGATGCTCATTAAGATGATTTTGATCATAATTAGCACATTATTCATAAAAAATTATGGTTGCAATGGCAACTAAGATGATCATTATTGATGATCTTGATCATAATTAGGATATTAATCATAATAAATGATGGTTGCTATGGCAACTATGATGATCATTATGATGATCTTGATCATAATTATGATATTAATTATAATAAATTATGCTTGTTATGGCAAGCATGATGATCATTATGATGATTTTGATCATAATTACCATATTATTCATAATAAATGATGGTTGCTATAGCAACTATGATGATCTTGATCATAATTAGCACATTAATCATAATAAATTATGGTTATTATGGCAACCATGATGCTCATTATTATGATTTGGATCATAATTACCATATTATTCAAAATAAATGATGGTTGCCATGGCAACTAAGATAATCATTATGATGATCTTGATCATAATTAACATATTAATCATAATAAATGATGGTTGCCATGGTAAATATGATTCTCATTATGATGATTTTGATCATAATTAGCATATTAATCATAATAAATGATGGTTACCGTTGCAACTATGATGATCATTATGGTGATTTTAATCAACATTAGCATATTAATCATAATAAATGATGGTTGCTATGGCAACTATGATGATCATTATGATGATCTTCATCATAATTAAAATATTATTCATAATAAATGATGGTTGCCATGGCAACCATGATGCTCATTATGATGATTTTGATCAAAATTAGCATATTAATCATAATAAATGATGGTTGCCATGGCAACTATGATGATCATTATGATGATCTTGATCATAATTAGCATATTAATCATACTAAATTTTAGTTGCAATGGCAACCATGATGCTCATTATGATGATTTTGATCATAATTAGCACATTATTCTTAAAAAATTATGGTTGACATGGCAACTAAGATGATCATTATGATGATCTTGATTATAATTAGCATATTAGTCATAATAAATGATGGTTGCTATGGCAGCCATGATGATCATTAATGATTTTGATCATAATTAGCATATTAATCATAATAAATGATGGTTTCCATAGCAACTATGATGATCATTATGATGATCTTCATCATAATTACCATATTAATCATAATAAATTATGGTTGCAATGGCAACAATGATGCTTATTGTGATGATTTTGATCATAATTAGCATATTAATCATAATAAATGATGGTTGCCATGGCAACTATGATGATCATTATGATGATCTTGATCATAATTAGCATATTAATCATACTAAATTTTAGTTGCAATGGCAACCATGATGCTCATTATTATGATTTGGATCATATTACCATATTATTCAAAATAAATGATGGTTGCCATGGCAACTAAGATGATCATTATGATGATCTCGATCATAATTAGGATATTAATCATAATAAATGATGGTTGCTATGGCAACTATGATGATCATTATGATGATCTTCATCATAATTACCATATTAATCATAATAAATTATGGTTGCAATGGCAACAATGATGCTTATTATGATGATTTTGATCATAATTAGCATATTAATCATAATAAATGATGGTTGCCATGGCAACTATGATGATCGTTATGATGATCTTGATCATAATTAGCACATTAATCATTAAAATTATGGTTGCTATGGGAACTAAGATGATCTATATGATGATCTTGATCATAATTAGCACATTAATCATAATAAATGATGGTTGCCATGGCAACTATGATGATCATTATGATGATCTTAATCATAATTATCATATTAATCATAATAAATTCTGGTTGCCATGGCAACTATGATGATCATTATGATGATCTTGAACTTAATTAGCATAATGACAACAATGATGATCATTATGATGATATTGATCATAATTAGCATATTATTCATAATAAATGATGGTTGCCATGGCAACCATGATGCTCATTATGATGATCTTGATCATAATTAGCATATTAATCATACTAAATGATGGTTGCAATAGCAACTATGATGCTCATTATGATGATTTTTATCATAATTAGCACATTATTCATAAAAAATTATGGTTGCTATGGGTACTAAGATGATTATTATGATGATCTTGATCATAATTAGCACAATAATCATAATAATTATGGTTGCCATGGCAACTATGATGATCATTATGATGAGCTTGATCATAATTAGCATATTAATCATAATAAATTATAGTTGCTATGGCAACTATGATGATCATTATGATGATCTTGATCATAATTAGGATATTAATCCTAATAAATTATGCTTGTTATGGCAACCATGATGATCATTATGACGATTTTGATTATAATTACCATATTAATCATAATAAATGATGGTTGCTATGGAAAGTATGATGATCATTATGATGATCTTGATCATAATTAGCATATTAATCATAATAAATGATGGTTGCCATGGCAACTAAGATGATCATTATGATGATCTTGATCATAATTTCTATATTAATCATAATAAATGATGGTTGCTATGGTAACCATGATGCTCATTATGATGATTTGGATCATAATTAGCATATTAATCATAATAAATGATGGTTGCCGTTGCAACTATGATGATCATTATGGTGATTTGAATCAAAATTAGCATAATAATCATAATAAATGATGGTTGCTATGGCAACTATGATGATCATTATGATGATCTTCATCATAATTAAAATATTTTCATAATAAATGATGGTTGCCATGGCAAACATGATGCTCATTATGATGATTTTGATCAAAATTAGCATATTAATCATAATAAATGATGGTTGCCATGGCAACTATGATGATCATTATGATGATCTTGATCATAATTAGCATATTAATCATACTAAATTTTAGTTGCAATGGCAACCATGATGCTCATTATGATGATTTTGATCCTAATTAGAATATTAATCATAATAAATTATGGTTGCTATTGCAACTATGATGAACATTATGATGATCTTGATCATAATTAGCATGATGACAACAACCATGATGCTCATTATTATGATTTTGATCATAATCAGCATATTAATCATAATAAATTACGGTTGCTATGGCAACCTTGATGATCATTATAATGATTTTTATCATAATTAGCATATTAATCATAATAAATGATGGTTTCCATAGCAACTATGATGATCATTATGATGATCTTGATCATAATTAGCATATTATTCGTAATAAATTATGGTTGTTATGGCAACCATGATGATCATTATGATGATTTAGATCATAATTAGCACATTAATGATGGTTGCCATAGCAACCATGATGCTCATTATGATAATCTTGATAATAATTAGCATATTATACATAATAAATGATGGTTGCCATGGCAACCATGATGATCATTATGATGATTTTGATCGAAATTAGCATAATAATAATAATAATTGATGGTTGCTATGGCAACTATGATGATCATTATGATGATCTTCATCATAATTACCATATTAATCATAATAAATTATGGTTGCAATGGCAACTATGATGCTCATTATGATGATTTTGATCTGAATTAGCATATTAATCATGATAAATTATGGTTGCCATAGCAACTATGATGATCATTATTATGATCTTGATCATCTTTACCATATTAATCATAATAAATGATGGTTGCCTTGGCAACCATGATGTTTATTATGATGATTTTGATCATAATTAGCATATTAATCATAATAAATGATGGTTGCCATGGCAACTATGATGATCATTACGATGATCTTGATCATAATTGGCACATTAATCATAAAAAATTATGGTTGCTATGGGAACTAAGATGATCTATATGAAGTTCTTGATCATAATTAGCACATTAATCATAATAAATGATGGTTGCCATGGCAACTATGATGATCATTATGATGATCTTAATCATAATTATCATATTAATCATAATAAATTCTGGTTGCCATGGCAACTATTATGATCATTATGATGATCTTGATCATAATTAGCATGATGACAACAACCATGATGATCATTATGATGATATTGATCATAATTAGCATATTATTCATAATAAATGATGGTTGCCATGGCAACCAAGATGATCATTATGATGATCTTGATCATAATTAGCATATCAATCATACTAAATGATGGTTGCAATAGCAACTATGATGCTCATTATGATGATTTTTATCATAATTAGCACATTAATCATAAAAAATTATGGTTGCTATGGGTACTAAGATAATTATTATGATGATCTTGATCATAATTAGCACAATATTCATAATAATTATGGTTGCCATGGCAACTATGATGATCATTATGATGAGCTTGATCATAATTAGCATATTAATCATAATAAATTATAGTTGCTATGGCAACTATGATGATCATTATGATGATCTTGATCATAATTAGGATATTAATCCCAATAAATTATGCTTGTTATGGCAACCATGATGATCATTATGACGATTTTGATCATAATTACCATATTAATCATAATAAATGATGGTTGCTATGGAAAGTATGATGATCATTATGATGATCTTGATCATAATTACTATATTAATCATAATAATGATGGTTGTAATGGTAACCATGATGCTCATTATGAAGATTTGGATCATAATTAGCATATTAATCATAATAAATGATGGTTGCCGTTGCAACTATGATGATCATTTTGTGATTTGAATCAAATTAGCATAATAATCATAATAAATGATGGTTGCTATGGCAACTATGATGATCATTATGATGCTCTTCATCATAATTAAAATATTTTCATAATAAATGATGGTTGCCATGGCAACATTATGCTCATTATGATGATTTTGATCATAATTAGTATATTAATCATAATAATGATGGTTGCCATGGCAACTATGATGATCATTATGATGATCTTGATCATAATTAGCAATTACATTTCATAAAAATTATGGTTGCTATGGGAACTAAGATGATCTATATGATGATCTTGATCATAATTAGCACATTAATGATAATAAATGATGGTTGCCATGGCAACTATGATGATCATTATGATGATCTTAATCATAATTATCATATTAATCATAATAAATTCTGGTCGCTATGGCAACTATGATGATCATTATGATGATCTTGATCATAATTAGCATGATGACAACAACCATGATGATCATTATGATGATATTGATCATAATTAGCATATTATTCATAATAAATGATGGTTGCCATGGCAACCATGATGCTCATTATGATGATCTTGATCATAATTAGCATATTAATCATACTAAATGATGGTTGCAATAGCAACTATGATGCTCATTATGATGATTTTTATCATAATTAGCACATTAATCATAAAAAATTATGGTTGCTATGGGTACTAAGATGATTATTATGATGATCTTGATCATAATTAGCACAATAATCATAATAATAATGGTTGCCATGGCAACTATGATGATCATTATGATGAGCTTGATCATAATTAGCATATTAATCATAATAAATTATAGTTGCTATGGCAACTATGATGATCATAATGATGATCTTGATCATAATTAGGATATTAATCCTAATAAATTATGCTTGTTATGGCAACTATGATGATCATTATGACGATTTTGATTATAATTACCATATTAATAATAATAAATGATGGTTGCTATGGAAAAAATGATGATCATTATGATGATCTTGATCATAATTAGCATATTAATCATAATAAATGATGGTTGCCATGGCAACTAAGATGATCATTATGATCTTGATCATAATTTCTATATTAATCATAATAAATGATGGTTGCTATGGTAACCATGATGCTCATTATGATGATTTGGATCATAATTAGCATATTAATCATAATAAATGATGGTTGCCGTTGCAACTATGATGATCATTATGGTGATTTGAATCAAAATTAGCATAATAATCATAATAAATGATGGTTGCTATGGCAACTATGATGATCATTATGATGATCTTCATCATAATTAGCATATTATTCGTAATAAATTATGGTTGTTATGGCAACCATGATGATCATTATGATGATTTAGATCATAATTAGCACATTAATGATGGTTGCCATAGCAACCATGATGCTCATTATGATAATCTTGATAATAATTAGCATATTATACATAATAAATGATGGTTGCCATGGCAACCATGATGATCATTATGATGATTTGATCGAAATTAGCATAATAATAATAATAATTGATGGTTGCTATGGCAACTATGATGATCATTATGATGATCTTCATCATAATTACCATATTAATCATAATAAATTATGGTTGCAATGGCAACTATGATGCTCATTATGATGATTTTGATCTGAATTAGCATATTAATCATGATAAATTATGGTTGCCATAGCAACTATGATGATCATTATTATGATCTGATCATCTTTACCATATTAATCATAATAAATGATGGTTGCCTTGGCAACCATGATGTTTATTATGATGATTTTGATCATAATTAGCATATTAATCATAATAAATGATGGTTGCCATGGCAACTATGATGATCATTACGATGATCTTGATCATAATTGGCACATTAATCATAAAAAATTATGGTTGCTATGGGAACTAAGATGATCTATATGAAGTTCTTGATCATAATTAGCACATTAATCATAATAAATGATGGTTGCCATGGCAACTATGATGATCATTATGATGATCTTAATCATAATTATCATATTAATCATAATAAATTCTGGTTGCCATGGCAACTATTATGATCATTATGATGATCTTGATCATAATAGCATGATGACAACAACCATGAATCATTATGATGATATTGATCATAATTAGCATATTATTCATAATAAATGATGGTTGCCATGGCAACCAAGATGATCATTATGATGATCTTGATCATAATTAGCATATCAATCATACTAAATGATGGTTGCAATAGCAACTATGATGCTCATTATGATGATTTTTATCATAATTAGCACATTAATCATAAAAAATTATGGTTGCTATGGGTACTAAGATAATTATTATGATGATCTTGATCATAATTAGCACAATATTCATAATAATTATGGTTGCCATGGCAACTATGATGATCATTATGATGAGCTTGATCATAATTAGCATATTAATCATAATAAATTATAGGCTATGGCAACTATGATGATCATTATGATGATCTTGATCATAATTAGGATATTAATCCCAATAAATTATGCTTGTTATGGCAACCATGATGATCATTATGACGATTTTGATCATAATTACCATATTAATCATAATAAATGATGGTTGCTATGGAAAGTATGATGATCATTATGATGATCTTGATCATAATTACTATATTAATCATAATAAATGATGGTTGTAATGGTAACCATGATGCTCATTATGAAGATTTGGATCATAATTAGCATATTAATCATAATAAATGATGGTTGCCGTTGCAACTATGATGATCATTATTGATTTGAATCAAAATTAGCATAATAATCATAATAAATGATGGTTGCTATGGCAACTATGATGATCATTATGATGCTCTTCATCATAATTAAAATATTTTCATAATAAATGATGGTTGCCATGGCAAACATTATGCTCATTATGATGATTTTGATCATAATTAGTATATTAATCATAATAAATGATGGTTGCCATGGCAACTATGATGATCATTATGATGATCTTGATCATAATTAGCACATTATTCATAAAAAATTATGGTTGCTATGGGAACTAAGATGATCTATATGATGATCTTGATCATAATTAGCACATTAATGATAATAAATGATGGTTGCCATGGCAACTATGATGATCATTATGATGATCTTAATCATAATTATCATATTAATCATAATAAATTCTGGTCGCTATGGCAACTATGATGATCATTATGATGATCTTGATCATAATTAGCATGATGACAACAACCATGATGATCATTATGATGATATTGATCATAATTAGCATATTATTCATAATAAATGATGGTTGCCATGGCAACCATGATGCTCATTATGATGATCTTGATCATAATTAGCATATTAATCATACTAAATGATGGTTGCAATAGCAACTATGATGCTCATTATGATGATTTTATCATAATTAGCACATTAATCATAAAAATTATGGTTGCTATGGGTACAAGATGATTATTATGATGATCTTGCATCATAATTAGCAAACAATAATCATAAAAATAATGGTTGCCATGGCAACTATGATGATCATTATGATGAGCTTGATCATAATTAGCATATTAATCATAATAAATTATAGTTGCTATGGCAACTATGATGATCATAATGATGACTTGATCATAATTAGGATATTAATCCTAATAAATTATGCTTGTTATGGCAACTATGATGATCATTATGACGATTTTGATTATAATTACCATATTAATAATAATAAATGATGGTTGCTATGGAAAAAATGATGATCATTATGATGATCTTGATCATAATTAGCATATTAATCATAATAAATGATGGTTGCCATGGCAACTAAGATGATCATTATGATGATCTTGATCATAATTTCTATATTAATCATAATAAATGATGGTTGCTATGGTAACCATGATGCTCATTATGATGATTTGGATCATAATTAGCATATTAATCATAATAAATGATGGTTGCCGTTGCAACTATGATGATCATTATGGTGATTTGAATCAAAATTAGCATAATAATCATAATAAATGATGGTTGCTATGGCAACTATGATGATCATTATGATGATCTTCATCATAATTAAAATATTTTCATAATAAATGATGGTTGCCATGGCAAACATGATGCTCATTATGATGATTTTGATCAAAATTAGCATATTAATCATAATAAATTATGGTTGCAATGGCAACTATGATGCTCATTATGATGATTTTGATCTGAATTAGCATATTAATCATGATAAATTATGGTTGCCATAGCAACTATGATGATCATTATTATGATCTTGATCATCTTTACCATATTAATCATAATAAATGATGGTTGCCTTGGCAACCATGATGTTTATTATGATGATTTTGATCATAATTAGCATATTAATCATAATAAATGATGGTTGCCATGGCAACTATGATGATCATTACGATGATCTTGATCATAATTGGCACATTAATCATAAAAAATTATGGTTGCTATGGGAACTAAGATGATCTATATGAAGTTCTTGATCATAATTAGCACATTAATCATAATAAATGATGGTTGCCATGGCAACTATGATGATCATTATGATGATCTTAATCATAATTATCATATTAATCATAATAAATTCTGGTTGCCATGGCAACTATTATGATCATTATGATGATCTTATCATAATTAGCATGAATGACAACAACCATGATGATCATTATGATGATATTGATCATAATTAGCATATTATTCATAATAAATGATGGTTGCCATGGCAACCAAGATGATCATTATGATGATCTTGATCATAATTAGCATATCAATCATACTAAATGATGGTTGCAATAGCAACTATGATGCTCATTATGATGATTTTTATCATAATTAGCACATTAATCATAAAAATTATGGTTGCTATGGGTACTAAGATAATTATTATGATGATCTTGATCATAATTAGCACAATATTCATAATAATTATGGTTGCCATGGCAACTATGATGATCATTATGATGAGCTTGATCATAATTAGCATATTAATCAAATAAATTATAGTTGCCTATGGCAACTATGATGATCATTATGATGATCTTGATCATAATTAGGATATTAATCCCAATAAATTATGCTTGTTATGGCAACCATGATGATCATTATGACGATTTGATCATAATTACCATATTAATCATAATAAATGATGGTTGCTATGGAAAGTATGATGATCATTATGATGATCTTGATCATAATTACTATATTAATCATAATAAATGATGGTTGTAATGGTAACCATGATGCTCATTATGAAGATTTGGATCATAATTAGCATATTAATCATAATAAATGATGGTTGCCGTTGCAACTATGATGATCATTATTGTGATTTGAATCAAAATTAGCATAATAATCATAATAAATGATGGTTGCTATGGCAACTATGATGATCATTATGATGCTCTTCATCATAATTAAAATATTTTCATAATAAATGATGGTTGCCATGGCAAACATTAGCTCATTATGATGATTTTGATCATAATTAGTATATTAATCATAATAAATGATGGTTGCCATGGCAACTATGATGATCATTATGATGATCTTGATCATAATTAGCACATTATTCATAAAAAATTATGGTTGCTATGGGAACTAAGATGATCTATATGATGATCTTGATCATAATTAGCACATTAATGATAATAAATGATGGTTGCCATGGCAACTATGATGATCATTATGATGATCTTAATCATAATTATCATATTAATCATAATAAATTCTGGTCGCTATGGCAACTATGATGATCATTATGATGATCTTGATCATAATTAGCATGATGACAACAACCATGATGATCATTATGATGATATTGATCATAATTAGCATATTATTCATAATAAATGATGGTTGCCATGGCAACCATGATGCTCATTATGATGATCTTGATCATAATTAGCATATTAATCATACTAAATGATGGTTGCAATAGCAACTATGATGCTCATTATGATGATTTTTATCATAATTAGCACATTAATCATAAAAAATTATGGTTGCTATGGGTACTAAGATGATTATTATGATGATCTTGATCATAATTAGCACAATAATCATAATAATAATGGTTGCCATGGCAACTATGATGATCATTATGATGAGCTTGATCATAATTAGCATATTAATCATAATAAATTTAGTTGCTATGGCAACTATGATGATCATAATGATGATCTTGATCATAATTAGGATATTAATCCTAATAAATTATGCTTGTTATGGCAACTATGATGATCATTATGACGATTTTGATTATAATTACCATATTAATAATAATAAATGATGGTTGCTATGGAAAAAATGATGATCATTATGATGATCTTGATCATAATTAGCATATTAATCATAATAAATGATGGTTGCCATGGCAACTAAGATGATCATTATGATGATCTTGATCATAATTTCTATATTAATCATAATAAATGATGGTTGCTATGGTAACCATGATGCTCATTATGATGATTTGGATCATAATTAGCATATTAATCATAATAAATGATGGTTGCCGTTGCAACTATGATGATCATTATGGTGATTTGAATCAAAATTAGCATAATAATCATAATAAATGATGGTTGCTATGGCAACTATGATGATCATTATGATGATCTTCATCATAATTAGCATATTATTCGTAATAAATTATGGTTGTTATGGCAACCATGATGATCATTTATGATGATTTAGATCATAATTAGCACATTAATGATGGTTGCCATAGCAACCATGATGCTCATTATGATAATCTTGAAATAATTAGCATATTATACATAATAAATGATGGTTGCCATGGCAACCATGATGATCATTATGATGATTTTGATCGAAATTAGCATAATAATAATAATAATTGATGGTTGCTATGGCAACTATGATGATCATTATGATGATCTTCATCAAAATTAGCATATTAATCATAATCAATGATGGTTGCAATGGCAACTATGATGCTCATTATGATGATTTTGATCTGAATTAGCATATTAATCATGATAAATTATGGTTGCCATAGCAACTATGATGATCATTATTATGATCTTGATCATCTTTACCATATTAATCATAATAAATGATGGTTGCCTTGGCAACCATGATGTTTATTATGATGATTTTGATCATAATTAGCATATTAATCATAATAAATGATGGTTGCCATGGCAACTATGATGATCATTACGATGATCTTGATCATAATTGGCACATTAATCATAAAAAATTATGGTTGCTATGGGAACTAAGATGATCTATATGAAGTTCTTGATCATAATTAGCACATTAATCATAATAAATGATGGTTGCCATGGCAACTATGATGATCATTATGATGATCTTAATCATAATTATCATATTAATCATAATAAATTCTGGTTGCCATGGCAACTATTATGATCATTATGATGATATTGATCATAATTAGCATATTATTCATAATAAATGATGGTTGCCATGGCAACCAAGATGATCATTATGATGATCTTGATCATAATTAGCATATCAATCATACTAAATGATGGTTGCAATAGCAACTATGATGCTCATTATGATGATTTTTATCATAATTAGCACATTAATCATAAAAAATTATGGTTGCTATGGGTACTAAGATAATTATTATGATGATCTTGATCATAATTAGCACAATATTCATAATAATTATGGTTGCCATGGCAACTATGATGATCATTATGATGAGCTTGATCATAATTAGCATATTAATCATAATAAATTATAGTTGCTATGGCAACTATGATGATCATTATGATGATCTTGATCATAATTAGGATATTAATCCCAATAAATTATGCTTGTTATGGCAACCATGATGATCATTATGACGATTTTGATCATAATTACCATATTAATCATAATAAATGATGGTTGCTATGGAAAGTATGATGATCATTATGATGATCTTGATCATAATTACTATATTAATCATAATAAATGATGGTTGTAATGGTAACCATGATGCTCATTATGAAGATTTGGATCATAATTAGCATATTAATCATAATAAATGATGGTTGCCGTTGCAACTATGATGATCATTATGGTGATTTGAATCAAAATTAGCATAATAATCATAATAAATGATGGTTGCTATGGCAACTATGATGATCATTATGATGATCTTCATCATAATTAAAATATTTTCATAATAAATGATGGTTGCCATGGCAAACATGATGCTCATTATGATGATTTTGATCAAAATTAGCATATTAATCATAATAAATGATGGTTGCCATGGCAACTATGATGATCATTATGATGATCTTGATCATAATTAGCATATTAATCATACTAAATTTTAGTTGCAATGGCAACGATGATGCTCATTATGATGATTTTGATCATAATTAGCACATTATTTTTAAAAAATTATGGTTGACATGGCAACTAAGATGATCATTATGATGATCTTGATTATAATTAGCATATTAGTCATAATAAATGATGGTTGCTATGGCAGCCATGATGATCATTATGATGATTTTGATCATAATTAGCATATCAATCATAATAAATGATGGTTGCCATGGCAACTATGATGATCATTATGATTATCTTGATCCTAATTAGAATATTAATCATAATAAATTATGGTTGCTATTGCAACTATGATGAACA
Organism: Dendronephthya gigantea; assembly: GCF_004324835.1. Lineage (NCBI taxonomy): Eukaryota > Metazoa > Cnidaria > Anthozoa > Malacalcyonacea > Nephtheidae > Dendronephthya > Dendronephthya gigantea. The sequence continues at coordinate 452,717 of NW_021163158.1, read as the reverse complement.
TTATGATGATCTTGATCATAATTAGCATGATGACAACAACCATGATGCTCATTATTATGATTTTGATCATAATTAGCATATTAATCATAATAAATTACGGTTGCTATGGCAACCTTGATGATCATTATGATGATTTTTATCATAATTAGCATATTAATCATAATAAATGATGGTTTCCATAGCAACTATGATGATCATTATGAGGATCTTCATCATAAATAAAATATTTTCATAATAAATGATGGTTGCCATGGCAAACATGATGCTCATTATGATGATTTTGATCAAAATAAGCATATTAATCATAATAAATGATGGTGGCCATGGCAACTATGATGATCATTATGATGATCTTGATCATAATTAGCATATTAATCATACTAAATTTTAGTTGCAATGGCAACCATGATGCTCATTATGATGATTTTGATCATAATTAGCACATTATTCTTAAAAAATTATGGTTGACATGGCAACTAAGATGATCATTATGATGATCTTGATTATAATTAGCATATTAGTCATAATAAATGATGGTTGCTATGGCAGCCATGATGATCATTATGATGATTTTGATCATAATTAATATCATAATAAATGATGGTTGCCATGGCAACTATGATGATCATTATGATGATCTTGATCCTAATTAGAATATTAATCATAATAAATTATGGTTGCTATTGCAACTATGATGAACATTATGATGATCTTGATCATAATTAGCATGATGACAACAACCATGATGCTCATTATTATGATTTTGATCATAATTAGCATATTAATCATAATAAATTACGGTTGCTATAGCAACCTTGCTGATCATTATGATGATTTTCATCATAATTAGCATATTAATCATAATAAATGATGGTTTCCATAGCAACTATGATGATCATTATGATGATCTTGATCATAATTAGCATATTATTCGTAATAAATTATGGTTGTTATGGCAACCATGATGATCATTATGATGATTTAGATCATAATTAGCACATTAATGATGGTTGCCATAGCAACCATGATGCTCATTATGATAATCTTGATAATAATTAGCATACTATACATAATAAATGATGGTTGCCATGGCAACCATGATGATCATTATGATGATTTTGATCGAAATTAGCATATTAATAATAATAATTGATGGTTGCTATGGCAACTATGATGATCATTATGATGATCTTCATCATAATTACCATATTAATCATAGTAAATTATGGTTGCAATGGCAACTATGATGCTCATTATGATGATTTTGATCTGAATTAGCATATTAATCATGATAAATTATGGTTGCCATGGCAACTATGATGATCATTATTATGATCTTGATCATCTTTACCATATTAATCATAATAAATGATGGTTGCCTTGGCAAATATGATGTTTATTATGATGATTTTGATCATAATTAGCATATTAATCATAATAAATGATGGTTGCCATGGCAACTATGATGATCATTACGATGATCTTGATCATAATTGGCACATTAATCATAAAAAATTATGGTTGCTATGGGAACTAAGATGATCTATATGAAGTTCTTGATCATAATTAGCACATTAATCATAATAAATGATGGTTGCCATTGCAACTATGATGATCATTATGATGATCTTAATCATAATTATCATATTAATCATAATAAATTCTTGTTGCCATGGCAACTATGATGATCATTATGATGATCTTGATCATAATTAGCATGATGACAACAACCATGATGATCATTATGATGATATTGATCATAATTAGCATATTATTCATAATAAATGATGGTTGCCATGGCAACCAAGATGATCATTATGATGATCTTGATCATAATTAGCATATCAATCATACTAAATGATGGTTGCAATAGCAACTATGATGCTCATTATGATGATTTTTATCATAATTAGCACATTAATCATAAAAAATTATGGTTGCTATGGGTACTAAGATAATTATTATGATGATCTTGATCATAATTAGCACAATAATCATAATAATTATGGTTGCCATGGCAACTATGATGATCATTATGATGAGCTTGATCATAATTAGCATATTAATCATAATAAATTATAGTTGCTATGGCAACTATGATGATCATTATGATGATCTTGATCATAATTAGGATATTAATCCCAATAAATTATGCTTGTTATGGCAACCATGATGATCATTATGACGATTTTAATCATAATTACCATATTAATCATAATAAATGATGGTTGCTATGGAAAGTATGATGATCATTATGATGATCTTGATCATAATTACTATATTAATCATAATAATTGATGGTTGTAATGGTAACCATGATGCTCATTATGAAGATTTGGATCATAATTAGCATATTAATCATAATAAATGATGGTTGCTATGGCAACTATGATGATCATTATGATGATCTTCATCATAATTAAAATATTTTCATAATAAATGATGGTTGCCATGGCAAACATGATGCTCATTATGATGATTTTGATCATAATTAGCATATTAATCATAATAAATGATGGTTGCCATGGCAACTTTGATGATCATTATGGTGATTTGAATCAAAATTAGCATAATAATCATAATAAATGATGGTTGCTATGGCAACTATGATGATCATTATGATGATCTTCATCATAATTAAAATATTTTCATAATAAATGATGGTTGCCATGGCAAACATGATGCTCATTATGATGATTTTGATCATAATTAGCATATTAATCATAATAAATGATGGTTGCCATGGCAACTATGATGATCATTATGATGATCTTGATCATAATTAGCACATTAATCATAAAAAATTATGGTTGCTATGGGAACTAAGATGATCTATATGATGATCTTGATCATAATTAGCACATTAATGATAATAAATGATGGTTGCCATGGCAACTATGATGATCATTATGATGATCTTAATCGTAATTATCATATTAATCATAATAAATTCTGGTTGCTATGGCAACTATGATGATCATTATGATGATCTTGATCATAATTAGCATGATGACAACAACCATGATGATCATTATGATGATATTGATCATAATTAGCATATTATTCATCATAAATGATGGTTGCCAAGGCAACCATGATGCTCATTATGATGATCTTGATCATAATTAGCATATTAATCATACTAAATGATGGTTGCAATAGCAACTATGATGCTCATTATGATTATTTTTATCATAATTAGCAGATTAATCATAAAAAATTATGGTTGCTATGGGTACTAAGATGATTATTATGATGATTTTGATCATAATTAGCACAATAATCATAATAATAATGGTTGCCATGGCAACTATGATGATCATTATGAAGAGCTTGATCATAATTAGCATATTAATCATAATAAATTATAGTTGCTATGGCAACTATGATGATCATTATGATGATCTTGATCATAATTAGGATATTAATCCTAATAAATTATGCTTGTTATGGCAACCATGATGATCATTATGACGAATTTGATCATAATTACCATATTAATCATAATAAATGATGGTTGCTATGGAAAGTATGATGATCATTATGATGATCTTGATCATAATTAGCATATTAATCATAATAAATGATGGTTGCCATGGCAACTAAGATGATCATTATGATGATATTCATCATAATTAAAATATTTTCATAATAAATGATGGTTGCCATGGCAAACATGATGCTCATTATGATGATTTTGATCATAATTAGCATATTAATCATAATAAATGATGGTTTCCATGGCAACTATGATGAACATTATGATGATCTTGATCATAATAAGCATATTAATCATAATAAATTATGGTTGTTATGGCAACTATAATGATCATTGTGATGATTTTGATCATATATACCATATTAATCATAATAAATTATGGTTGCCATGGCAACTATGATGATCATTATGATGTTCTTGATCATAATTAGCATATTAATCATACTAAATTATAGTTGCAATGCAAACCATGATGCTCATTATGAATTTTTTAATCATAATTAGCACATTATTCTTAAAAAATTATGGTTGACATGGCAACTAAGATGATCATTATGATGATCTTGATTATAATTAACATATTAATCATACTAAATGATGGTTGCTATGGCAGCCAAGATGATCATTATGATGATTTTGATGATAATTAGCATATTAATCATAATAAATAATGGTTGCCATGGCAACTATGATGATCATTATGATGTTCTTGATCCTAATTAGAATATTAGTCATAATAAATTATGGTTGCCATTGCAACTATGATGAACATTATGATGATCTTGATCATAATTAGCATGATGACAACAACCATGATGCTCATTATTATGATTTTGATCATAATTAGCATATTAATCATAATAAATTACGGTTGCTATAGCAACCATGATAATCATTATGATGATTTAGATCATAATTAGCACATTAATGATGGTTGCCATAGCAACCATGATGCTCATTATGATAATCTTGATAATAATTAGCATATTATACCTAATAAATGATGGTTGCCATGGCAACCATGATGATCATTATGATGATTTTGATCGAAATTAGCATATTAATCATAATAATTGATGGTTGCTATGGCAACTATGATGATCATTATGATGATCTTCATCATAATTACCATATTAATCATAATAAATTATGGTTGCAATAGCAACCATGATGCTCATTATGATGATTTTGATCTGAATAAGCATATTAATCATGATAAATTATGGTTGCCATGGCAACTATGATGATCATTATTATGATCTTGATCATCTTTACCATATTAATCATAATAAATGATGGTTGCCTTGGCAACCATGATGCTTATTATGATGATTTTGATCATAATTAGCATATTAATCATAATAAATGATGGTTGCTATGGCAACTATGATGATCATTATGATGATCTTGATCATAATTAGCACATTAATCATAAAAATTTATGGTTGCTATGGGAACTAAGATGATCTATATGATGATCTTGATCATAATTAGCACATTAATCATAATAAATGATGGTTCCCATGGCAACTATGATGATCATTGTGATGATCTTGATCACAATTATCATATTAATCATAATAAATTCTGGTTGCCATGGCAACTATGATGATCATTATGATGATCTTGATCATAATTAGCATGATGACAACAACCATGATGATCATTATGATGATATTGATCATAATTAGCATATTATTCATAATAAATGATGGTTGCCATGGCAACCATGATGCTCATTATGATGATCTTGATCATAATTAGCAGATTAATCATACTAAATGATGGTTGCTATGGGTACTAAGATGATTATTATGATGATCTTGATCATAATTAGCACAATAATCATAATAATAATGGTTGCCATGGCAACTATGATGATCATTATGATGAGCTTGATCATAATTTCCATATTAATCATAATAAATTATAGTTGCTATGGCAACTATGATGATCATTATGATGATCTTGATTATAATTAGGATATTAATCCTAATAAATTATGCTTGTTATGGCAACCATGATGATCATTATGACGATTTTGATCATAATTACCATATTAATCATAATAAATGATGGTTGCTATGGAAAGTATGATGATCATTATGATGATCTTGATCATAATTAGCATATTAATCATAATAAATGATGGTTGCCATGGCAACTAAGATGATCATTATGATGATCTTGATCATAATTACTATATTAATCATAATAAATGATGGTTGCCATGGTAACCATGATGCTCATTATGATGATTTGGATCATAATTAGCATATTAATCATAATAAATGATGGTTGCCGTTGCAACTATGATGATCATTATGGTGATTTGAATCAAAATTAGCATAATAATCATAATAAATGATGGTTGCTATGGCAACTATGATGATCATTATGATGATCTTCATCATAATTAAAATATTTTCATAATAAATGATGGTTGCCATGGCAAACATGATGCTCATTATGATGATTTTGATCATAATTAGCATATTATTCATAATAAATGATGGTTTCCATGGCAACTATGATGAACATTATGATGATCTTGATCATAATAAGCATATTAATCATAATAAATTATGGTTGTTATGGCAACTTAATGATCATTGTGATGATTTTGATCATATATATCATATTAATCATAATAAATGATGGTTTTCATGGCAACTATGATGATCATTATGATGTTCTTGATCATAATTAGCATATTAATCATACTAAATTATAGTTGCAATGCAAACCATTATGCTTATTATGAATATTTTTTATCATAATTAGCACATTATTCTTAAAAAATTATGGTTGACATGGCAACTAAGATGATCATTATGATGATCTTGATTATAATTAACATATTAATCATACTAAATGATGGTTGCTATGGCAGCTATGATGATCATTATGATGATTTTGATGATAATTAGCATATTAATCATAATAAATGACGGTGGCTATGGCAACTATTATGATCATTACGATGATCTTGATCCTAATTAGAATATTAATCATAATAAATTATGGTTGCCATTGCAACTATAATGAACATTATGATGATCTTCATCATAATTAGCATGATGACAACAACCATGATGCTCATTATTCTGATTTTGATCATAATTAGCAAAATAATCATAATAAATTACGGTTGCTATAGCAACCATGATGATCATTATGATGATTTTTATCATAATTAGCATCTTAATCTTAATAAATGATGGTTTACATGGCAACTATGATGATCATTATTATGATCTTGATCATATTTACCATATTAATAAAAAAAAATGATGGTTGATATAGCAACCATGATGCCCATTATGATGATTTTGTTCATAATTAGCATATTAATAATAATAAATGATGGTTGCCATGGCAACTATGATGATCATTATGATGATCTTGATCATAATTAGCATATTAATCATAATAAATTGTGGTTGTTATTGCAACTATAATGATCATTGTGATGATTTTGATCATATATACCATATTAATCATAATAAATGATGGTTGCCATGGCAACTATGATGATCATTATGATGTTCTTGATCATAATTAGCATATTAATCATACTAAATTATAGTTGCAATGCAAACCATTATGCTCATTATGAATATTTTTTATCATACTAAATGATGGTTGCTATGGCAGCTATGATGATCATTATGATGATTTTGATGATAATTAGCATATTAATCATAATAAATGACGGTTGCCATGGCAACTATTATGATCATTACGATGATCTTGATCCTAATTAGAATATTAATCATAATAAATTATGGTTGCCATTGCAACTATAATGAACATTATGATGATCTTCATCATAATTAGCATGATGACAACAACCATGATGCTCATTATTATGATTTTGATCATAATTAGCAAAATAATCATAATAAATTACGGTTGCTATGCCAACCATGATGATCATTATGATGATTTTTTTCATAATTAGCATCTTAATCATAATAAATGATGGTTTCCATGGCAACTATGATGATCATTATTATGATCTTGATCATATTTACCATATTAATAAAAAAAAAATGATGGTTGATATAGCAACCATGATGCCCATTATGATGATTTTGTTCATAATTAGCATATTAATAATAATAAATGATGGTTGCCATAGCAACTGTGATGATCATTATGATGATCTTGATCATAATTAGCATATTAATCATAATAAATTGTGGTTGCAATGGCAACCATGATGCTCATTATTATGATTTTGATCATAATTAGCATATTAATCGTAATAAATTATGGTTGCCATGGCAACTATGATGATCATTATGATGTTCTTGATCATAATTAGCATATTAATCATACTAAATTATAGTTGCAATGCAAACCATTATGCTCGTTATGAATATTTTTTATCATACTAAATCATGGTTGCTATGGCAGCTATGATGATCATTATGATGATTTTGATGATAATTAGCATATTAATCATAATAAATGACGGTTGCCATGGCAACTATTATGATCATTACGATGATCTTGATCCTAATTAGAATATTAATCATAATAAATTATGGTTGCCATTGCAACTATAATGAACATTATGATGATCTTCATCATAATTAGCATGATGACAACAACCATGATGCTCATTATTATGATTTTGATCATAATTAGCAAAATAATCATAATAAATTACGGTTGCTATGCCAACCATGATGATCATTATGATGATTTTTATCATAATTAGCATCTTAATCATAATAAATGATGGTTTCCATGGCAACTATGATTATCATTATTATGATCTTGATCATATTTACCATATTAATAAAAAAAAATGATGGTTGATATAGCAACCATGATGCCCATTATGATGATTTTGTTCATAATTAGCATATTAATAATAATAAATGATGGTTGCCATGGCAACTATGATGATCATTATGATGATCTTGATCATAATTAGCATATTAATCATAATAAATTGTGGTTGCAATGGCAACCATGATGCTCATTATTATGATTTTGATCATAATTAGCATATTAATCGTAATAAATTATGGTTGCCATGGCTACTATGATGATCATTGTAACGTAGTTAACCACGTGATGATAGATCACATGACAGTAGAACACGTGTAGAAGTAGTGTGGATGCGAGCAAGAGGCTAAGCTAGATTGTTGACATTAAAAACCATATTTAAACACAATATACGGGTTGAAGAGTATATTATAATTGGCGACGAGTACATGTAGATATATTCGAACTCATGAGCGTAGAACAAGAAAACATACAACCAGTCTCGATGGCTACAACTCTCGATTTGAAACCACCACACCCGTTTGATGCGGAGGGTGACAGTTCCTCGCTAGCCCAACGCTGGAAAGAATGGCGAGAACGTTTTAACATGTCTACAGTGGCTGCCAACATCAAAGACGATGCACAGAAACGCGCAGTGTTACTGTATGTAGCGGGTCCATCGGTTCACAAAATATTCAAAACACTACAAAACACAGGAACGGATTTCAAAACGGCGCTCGAGAAACTCGACGAATATTTCCAGCCTCAAAAGAACGTTATCTATGAACGGTATGTTTTCAAACAAACACACCCAAGTCCAGGTGAGTCGATAGATAGTTTTATCACTCGTTTACGTACGTTGGCCGAGACATGTGAATTCGAAAGCACGGACAATGAAATACGCGATCAATTTGTTATGACATGTTCTTCTCACGGTTTTCGTACAAAGCTTTTACGCGAGAAGGATTTGACATTAACAAAACTCATAACTCTGGCGAGAGCGAAAGAATTAGCAGAAAAACAAGCCTCCAATATCTCGGGACAACACAGCTCTCGAAACGGTGACAATCGTGTAAACAAATTAGAAAATAGAGAGGCTAAATCGGGAGGCAAACAAGGAAAATATGTGCCAAAATGTCGAAATTGCGGCAATGATTTCAAACGTGGTCAAAAGAGGTTTGTCCAGCCAAGGGCAAGACCTTCGAGCATGTGGCAAGCCTAACCATTTCGCCAAAGTGTGTAGGGGTAAAAAGAATATCAGAAACCCTCATGGGAAAGATAACAACAAAGAATTGGAAGAATCGGTTAAATTAGCACAACAACAACACCTCAAAGAACACAATGTGCAAAGCCCAAGTTCGTCAGACGATGAATATACTTTTGCTGTGTCCTCACCAGCAAAAGCGACCAGCACCAAAATACAAATAAATGGGACTCCGATCGAAGTAACTATTGATTCGGGAGCCACAACCAACATTCTCGATAGTGTGGCGTTCTCTTGCATTCAGAAGCGAAATAAACATGTACAATTAGAACCAACTCAAACAAAAATATATGCGTACAATGCCGTTCAGCCCTTACCGCTGGTAGGAAAGTGTTGTTTCGCAGTTGAGTCAAATTGCAAGCGTGTAATAACCACATTTTATGTTTTCAAGGGTAAAGCAGGATCACTACTCGGTAACGAAACGGCTGCGGAATTAGGTTTTTAAAAATAAACGTGAACGAAATTCGTAGTGAGGCAAAGTGAAACAAACACTTCTCGGATTCAAAGCAAACAAACAACAGGAAGTCAGAGTAAAATCGAAAGCGGAAGTCCGAGAAACGGAAGTCGCACGAACAGTCAGAATACATTAGGAAAACGCGAAATTAATGAGAACATCAATACGAGAAACATTGATAAAAACACACAGAAAATTTTGGATAAATTTCCGGAGCTTTGTAATGGTATCGGGTGTCTAACAGAGTATGAGCAGTCATTGCATGTTGATCATACAGTCACTCCAGTTGCACAACGACCTCAGAGAATCCCATTCCATTTACGAAAGCAAGTTTCCAACAAACTTGATGAGTTACAGAAAATGGACATTATTGAACCAGCAGAAGGACCTACGTCATGGGTATCCCCAATAGTCGCTGCCCCAAAACCACACAACTCAGCCGAAATCAGATTGTGTGGTGATTACCGTCAACCAAATCAAGCATTGTTAAGGGAGAGACATCCAATCCCTACGGTTGAGGAATTGATCGAAGATATGTCAGGTGCAGTGGTATTTTCAAAACTAGATCTCAAAGCGGGGTATCACCAAATTGTCCTGGAAAAGAATTCGCGCAACTTAACCACTTTTTGTACACACAAGGGACTGTTCCGTTACAAACGTCTGCCGTATGGTTTGTCGTGCGCTTCGGAAGTATTCCAGAATGCAATACAGCAAGCGCTCCAGGGACTAAATGGGGTAAGAAATATCGCGGACGATATTATAGTCTGAAGAAAGTCTCAAAAAGAGCACGACAAAAATTTAGAGGCGCTTTTACAACGGCTAGTTGTGAAAAAGCTTACATTAAATCTCGAAAAATGTAAGTTTAATCAGCTAGGTCTCTGGTTCTACGGCTATATTCTGTCAAAGGACGGACTCTCGGCTGATCCCAAGAAAGTCGAGGCAATCAAGAATTTCAAAACACCAACAGATGTGAGTCAGCTTCGTAGTTTTTTGGGCCTTGCCAACTACTGTGCACGGTTCATCAAGGATTTCTCCACTCTCACCGCTCCACTACGTGAATTAACAACGAAGTCAGTTAAGTGGTCTTGGTCAAATGTCCATGAACAAGCCTTCTCTAAAGTTAAACAAGCTATTGCTTCGGACTGTACAATGGCATTCTATGATCCAAATCGACCAACTACCCTGACTGTCGACGCTAGTCCAGTTGGCCTCGGCGCAGTCTTATCGCAAACTCAAGTGAACGGTCAGGAACGTTGCATTGCCTATGCAAGTCGTTCATTAAGTCCAGTAGAAACTCGTTACTCGCAGACGGAAAAAGAAGCACTGGCTGCAGTGTGGGGTTGCGAGCGTTTTCACCTGTATCTCGTGGGTACTCAGTTTGACCTCATCACCGACCACAAGCCACTCGAGATTATTTACAGTCCCAAGTCAAAACCACCTCTTCGAATAGAAAGATGGCTCTTACGATTACAGCAATACAAGTTCAACATCAAGTATCGCCCGGGAAGCGGCAATCCTGCTGATGTTTTGTCCAGACAGCCTTTGTTTACAAATTACAAGTCAAGCACCATTGCTGAGGAGTACATAAACTTTGTACAAGATCACTCCATTCCGAAGTCGTTAACACTCGAAGAGATTCGTATTGCCACTGCGGAAGACCCAGAACTGCAAAACGTTATTTCAAAGGTAAAAGGTGGACATTGGAACAAAGCAGAACGCGACATGACCTCGTATTATAACCAACGCGAGCAGTTAGCGTTGTCGGACTGTGAAATAGTACTCCGAAATTCCCAGATCATTATTCCAAAAAGTCTCCAGGCTCGAGTGCTCGCTATTGCACACGAAGGGCACCAGGGAATAGTTAAGACAAAGATGCTTCTACGTAGCAAGGTATGGTGGCCGGGATTGATAATCAAGTTGAACGACTGGTCAAGCAATGCTACCCTGCCAAGCAGCAGTCCACCAATCACCCAAATGCCAACCGCCTCTCAATATGACGAAATTACCGCCCCATCCGTGCATACTGTACATGCAGACTTCTGTGGTCCTTTTCCAAATGGTGATAAGTTATTGGTCGTGATTGATGCATCCAGATATCCAGAAGTCGAGATAATGCAAAGTACAACGACCACGGCGGTTATAACCAGATTGCAACGAATTTTTTCAAGGCATGGTATCCGGAAGAGTTTACCTCCGATAACGGTCCTCCATTCAACGCAGCGGAGTTCACCAATTACCTAAATGAACATGGAGTTCATCATCGCCGAATTACACCTTACTGGCCCCAAGCCAACGGGGAAGCAGAGCGATTTATGAAAACCGTTACAAAAGCAATCCGCACCGCCCATTCTGAAGGAAGAAGATGGCAAGATGAGCTTGACACGTTTCTTCTCAACTACAGGTCAACTCCTCATTCAACGACTCACACCAGTCCAGCAGAACTTCTGTTCAATCGTGTGATCAGGAATAAGCTTCCTAGTTTTTCATCACTCCAACCCAGCGAGGATAGCGACCAACAACACGTCGTTTGTGATAAAGAGGAAAAGAGGAAAATGAAAATGCATGCTGACAGAAGAAACAAAGCAAAAGAAAGTCCATTGAAAGTCGGTGACTATGTTTTAGTAAAAACTCCAAAGGACAATAAGTTGTCTCTGCCTTTCAATCCGAAACCATACAAAGTTATAGAAATCAAAGGTAATATGGTAACAGCTCGTAACGCTGAACAAATGGTAACTCGGAATGTTTCCTTTTTCAAACGTCTCATTAATTATAAGAATCCCATTCTAACTGATGATGAAGATGATTCTGATAATGATTATGAGCAACAGGTCCAAGAATTACCGATCCAAGATTTACCACCACGAGAACAAAGATATCCTTTGAGACAAAATCGAAGACCACCGGACTATTTTAGATTCAACCGGTGAACTGTTTATGTTTAGTAATTGTTTAAATACTGAAACTGTATTTAGTGTTAAGAATAACCAGTAAAGCGGACAGCTAAAGACTTTATTTAAGGTAGTTTATACCGTACGTACCATTAGTTCATATTGACATTATAAATCTTAAAAAGAAAGGGAGGGATGTAACGTAGTTAACCACATGATGATAGATCACATGACAGTAGAACACGTGTAGAAGTAGTGTGGATGCGAGCAAGAGGCTAAGCTAGATTGTTGATATTAAAAACTATATTTAAACACAATATACGGCTTGAAGAGTATATTATAATCATTATGATGATCTTGATCATAATTAGCATGATGACAACAACCATGATGATCATTATGATGATTTTGATCATAATTAGCATATTAATCATAATAAATGATGGTTGCCATGGCAACCATGATGCTCATTATGATGATCTTGATCATAATTAGCAAATTAATCATACTAAATGATGGTTGCAATAGCAACTATGATGCTCATTATTATGATTTTGATCATAATTAGCATATTAATCATAAAAAATTACGGTTGCTATCGCAACCATGATGATCATTATGATGATTTTTATCATAATTAGCATCTTAATCATAATAAATTATGGTTTCCATGGCAACTATGATGATCATTATTATGATCTTGATAATATTTACCATATTAATCAAAATAAATGATGGTTGATATAGCAACCATGATGCCCATTATGATGATTTTGATCATAATTAGCATAATAATAATAATAGATGATGGTTGCCATGGCAACTATGATGATCATTATGATGATCGTGATCATAGTTAGCATATTAATCACAATAAATGATGGTTGCCATGGCAACTATGATGATCATTATGATGAGCTTGATCATAATTAGCATATCAATCACAATAAATTATGGTTGCTATGGCAACTATGATGATCGTTTTGATGATCTTGATCATAATTAGCATATTAATCATAATGAATTATGGTTGTTATGGCAACCATGATGCTCATTATGATGACTTGGATCATAATTACCATATTAATCATAGTAAATGATGGTTGCTATGGCAACTATGATGATCATTATGATGATCGTGATCATAGTTAGCATATTAATCACAATAAATGATGGTTGCCATGGCAACTAAGATGATCATTATGATGATCTTGATCATAATTACCATATTAATCATAATAAATGATGGTTGTTATGGCAACTATGATGATCAATATAATGATCTTGATCATAATTAGCATATTATTCATAATAAATTATGGTTGCATTAGCAACCATGATGATCATTATTATGATTTTGATTATAATTAGCATATTAATCATAATAAATGATGGCGCCATGGCAACTAAGATGATCATTATGATGATCTTTATCATAATTACCATATTAATCATAATAAATGATGGTTGCCATGGTAACCATAATGCTCATTATGTTGATTTTGATCATAATTAGCATATTATTCATAATAAATGATGGTTGCCGTTGCAACTATGATGATCATTATGGTGATTTTGAACAGAATAGCATATTAATCATAATAAATGATGGTTGCTATGGAAACTATGATGATCATTATGATGATCTTTATCATAATTAAAATATTATTAATAATAAATGATGGTTGCCATGGCAACCGAGATGCTCATCCTGATAATTTTGATCATAATTAGCATATTAATAATAATGAATGATAGTTGCCATGGCAACCATGATGCTCATTATGATGATTTTGATCATAATTAGCACATTATTCATAAAAAATTATGGTTGCTATGGGAACTAGATTGATCATTATGATGATCTTAATCATAATTAGCAAATTAATCATAATAAATGATGGTTGCTATGGCAACTATGATGATCGTTATGATGATCTTGATCATAATTAGCACATTAATCATAAAAACTATGGTTGTTATGGCAACCATGATGCTCATTATGATTATTGGGATCATAATTACCATATTAATCATAATAAATGATGGTTGCTATGGCAACTATGATGAACATTATGATGATCTTGATCATAATTAGCATATTAATCATACTAAATTATATTTGCAATGGCAACCATGATGCTCATTGTGATGATTTTGATCATAATTAGCACATTAATCATAAAAAATTATGGTTGCTATGGCAACTAAGATGATCAATATGATGATTTTAATCATAATTAGCATGATGACAACAACCATGATGATCATTATGATGATTTTGATCATAATTAGCATATTAATCATAAAAAATTGTGGTTGCAATGGCAACTATGATGCTCATTATGATGGAATTTTGATCATAATTAGCATATTAATCGTAATAAATTATGGTTGCCATGGCAACTATGATGATCATTATGATGATCTTGATCATAATTAGCATGATGACAACAACCATGATAATCATTATGATGATTTTGATCATAATTAGCGTATTAATCATAATAAATGATGGTTGCCATGGCAACCATGATGCTCATTATGATGATCTTGATCATAATTAGCATATTAATCATAAAAAATTGTGGTTGCAATGGCAACTATGATGCTCATTATGATGATCGTGATCATAATTAGCATATTAATCATAATAAATGATGGTTGCAATGGCAACTATGATGATCATTATGATGATCTTGATCATAATTAGCATATTAATCAGAATAAATTCTGGTTGCCATGGCAACTATGAAGATCATTATTATGATTTTGATCATAATTAGCATATTAATCATAATAAATGATGGTTGCTATGGCAACTATTATGATCATTATGATGATCTTGATCATAATTAGCATATTAATTATAATAAATTGTGGTTGCAATGGCAACCATGATGCTCATTATGATGATTTTGATCATAATTAGCATATTAATCGTAAAAAATTATGGTTGCTATGGCAACTATGATGATCATTATGAAGATCTTGATCATAATTAGCATGATGACAACAACCATGATGATCATTATTATGATTTTGATCATATATAGCATATTAATCATAAAAAATTATGGTTCCCATGGCAACCATGATGCTCATTATGATGATCTTGATCATAATTAGCATATTAATCATACTAAATTATGGTTGCAATGGCAACCATGATGCTCATTATGATGATTTTGATTATATTTAGCACATTAATGATAAAAAATTATGGTTGCTATGGGAACTAGATTGATCATTATGATGATCTTGATCATAATTAGCAAATTAATCATAATAAATGATAGTTGCCATGGCAACTATGATGATCATTATGATGAGCTTGATCATAATTAGCATATCAATCACAATAAATTATGGTTGCTATGGCAACTATGATGATCGTTATGATGATCTTGATCATAATTAGAACATTAATCATAATAAATTATGGTTGTTATGGCAACCATGATGCTCATTATGATGACTTGGATCATAATTACCATATTAATCATAGTAAATGATGGTTGCTATGGCAACTATGATGATCATTATGATGATCGTGATCATAATTAGCGTATTAATCATAATAAATGATGGTTGCCATGGCAACTAAGATGATCATTATGATGATCTTGATCATAATTACCATATTAATCATAATAAATGATGGTTGTTATGGCAACTATGATGATCAATATAATGATCTTGATCATAATTAGCATATTAATCATCATAAATTATGGTTGCATTGGCAACCATGATGGTCATTATTATGATTTTGATTATAATTAGCATATTAATCATAATAAATGATGGCTGCCATAGCAACTAAGATGATCATTATGATGATCTTGATCATAATTACCATATTAATCATAATAAATGATGGTTGCCATGGTAATAATAATGCTCATTATGTTGATTTTGATCATAATTAGCATATTAATCATAATAAATGATGGTTGCCGTTGCAACTATGATGATCATTATGGTGATTTTGAACAGAATAGCATATTAATCATAATAAATGATGGTTGCTATGGCAACTATGATGATCATTATGATGATCTTCATCATAATTAAAATATAATTAATAATAAATGAAGGTTGCCATGGCAATTGAGATGCTCATCCTGATAATTTTGATCATAATTAGCATATTAATAATAATGAATGATGGTTGCCATAACAACCATGATGCTTGTTATGATGATCTTGATCATAATTAGCATATTAATCATACTAAATTATGGTTGCAATGGCAACCATGATGCTCATTATGATGATTTTGATCATAATTAGCACATTATTCATAAAAAATTATGGTTGCCATGGGAACTAGATTGATCATTATGATGATCTTAATCATAATTAGCAAATTAATCATAATAAATGATGGTTGCCATTGCAACTATGATGATCATTATGATGAGTTCAAGCTCATCATAATGATCATCATAGTTGCCATGGCAACCATTGATTATGATCAATCATAATTAGCATATCAATCACAATAAATTATGGTTGCTATGGCAACTATGATGATCATTATGATGATCTTGATAATAATTAGGATATTAATCATAATAAATTACGCTTGTTATGGCAACCATGATGATCATTATGATGATTTTGATCATAATTACTATATTAATCATAATAAATGATGGTTGCTATGGCAACTATGATGATCATTATGATGATCTTGATCATAATTAGCCCATTAATCATAATAAATTATGGTTGTTATGGCAATCATGATGCTCATTATGATGATTAGGATCATAATTACCATATTAATCATTGTTAATGATGGTTGCTATGGTAACTATGATGATCATTATGATGATCGTGATCATAATTAGCATATTAATCATAATAAATGATGGTTGCTATGGCAACTAAGATGATCATTATTATGATCTTGATCATAATTACCATATTAATCATAATAAATGATGGTTGCAATGGCAACTATGATAATCATTATGATGATCTTGATCATAGTAAGCATATTAATCATAATAAATTATGGTTTTTTATTGCAACCATAATGGTCATTATTATGATTTTGATTATAATTAGCATATTAATCATAATAAATGATGGCTGCCATAGCAACTAAGATGATCATTATGATGATCTTGATCATAATTACCATATTAATCATAATAAATGATGGTTGCCATGGTAATAATAATGCTCATTATGTTGATTTTGATCATAATTAGCATATTAATCATAATAAATGATGGTTGCCGTTGCAACTATGATGATCATTATGGTGATTTTGAACAGAATAGCATATTAATCATAATAAATGATGGTTGCTATGGCAACTATGATGATCATTATGATGATCTTCATCATAATTAAAATATAATTAATAATAAATGAAGGTTGCCATGGCAATTGAGATGCTCATCCTGATAATTTTGATCATAATTAGCATATTAATATTAATGAATGATGGTTGCCATAACAACCATGATGCTTGTTATGATGATCTTGATCATAATTAGCATATTAATCATACTAAATTATGGTTGCAATGGCAACCATGATGCTCATTATGATGATTTTGATCATAATTAGCACATTATTCATAAAAAATTATGGTTGCCATGGGAACTAGATTGATCATTATGATGATCTTAATCATAATTAGCAAATTAATCATAATAAATGATGGTTGCCATTGCAACTATGATGATCATTATGATGAGTTCAAGCTCATCATAATGATCATCATAGTTGCCATGGCAACCATTGATTATGATCAATCATAATTAGCATATCAATCACAATAAATTATGGTTGCTATGGCAACTATGATGATCATTATGATGATCTTGATAATAATTAGGATATTAATCATAATAAATTACGCTTGTTATGGCAACCATGATGATCATTATGATGATTTTGATCATAATTACTATATTAATCATAATAAATGATGGTTGCTATGGCAACTATGATGATCATTATGATGATCTTGATCATAATTAGCCCATTAATCATAATAAATTATGGTTGTTATGGCAATCATGATGCTCATTATGATGATTAGGATCATAATTACCATATTAATCATTGTTAATGATGGTTGCTATGGTAACTATGATGATCATTATGATGATCGTGATCATAATTAGCATATTAATCATAATAAATGATGGTTGCTATGGCAACTAAGATGATCATTATTATGATCTTGATCATAATTACCATATTAATCATAATAAATGATGGTTGCAATGGCAACTATGATAATCATTATGATGATCTTGATCATAGTAAGCATATTAATCATAATAAATTATGGTTTTTTATTGCAACCATAATGGTCATTGTGATGATTTTGATCATATATACCATATTAATCATAATAAATGATGGTTGCCATGGCAACTATAATGATCATTATGATGATCTTGATCATAATTAGCATATTAATCATACTAAATTATATTTGCAATGGCAACCATGATGCTCATTGTGATGATTTTGATCATAATTAGCACATTAATCATAAAAAATTATGTTTGCTATGGCAACTAAGATGATCAATATGATGATTTTAATCATAATTAGCATGATGACAACAACCATGATGATCATTATGATGATTTTGATCATAATTAGCATATTAATCATAAAAAATTGTGGTTGCAATGGCAACTATGATGCTCATTATGATGATTTTGATCATAATTAGCATATTAATCGTACTAAATTATGGTTGCTATGGCAACTATGATGATCATTATGATGATCTTGATCATAATTAGCATGATGACAACAACCATGATAATCATTATGATGATTTTGATCATAATTAGCATATTAATCATAATAAATGATGGTTGCCATGGCAACCATGATGCTCATTATGATGATCTTGATCATAATTAATATATTAATCATACTAAATGATGGTTGCAATGGCAACTATGATGTTCAATTTGATGATTTTGATCATAATTAGCACATTAATCATAAAAAATTATGGTTGCCATGGGAGCTAACATGATCATTATGATGATCGTGATCATAATTAGCATATTAATCATAATAAATGATGGTTGCAATGGCAACTATGATGATCATTATGATGATCTTGATCATAATTAGCATATTAATCAGAATAAATTCTGGTTGCCATGGCAACTATGAAGATCATTACTATGATTTTGATCATAATTAGCATATTAATCATAATAAATGATGGTTGCCATGGCAACTATTATGATCATTATGATGATCTTGATCATAATTAGCATATTAATTATAATAAATTGTGGTTGCAATGGCAACCATGATGCTCATTATGATGATTTTGATCATAATTAGCATATTAATCGTAATAAATTATGGTTGCCATGGCAACTATGATGATCATTATGATGATCTTGATCATAATTAGCAAATTAATCATAATAAATGATAGTTGCCATGGCAACTATGATGATCATTATGATGAGCTTGATCATAATTAGCATATCAATCACAATAAATTATGCTTGCTATGGCAAGTATGATGATCATTATGATGATCTTGATAATAATTAGGATATTAATCATAATAAATTATGCTTGTTGTGGCAACCATGATGATCATTATGATGATTTTGATCATAATTACCATATTAATCATAATAAATGATGGTTGCTATGGCAATTATGATGATCATTATGATGATCTTGATCATAATTAGCACATTAATCATAATAAATTATGGTTGTTATTGCAACCATAATGATCATTGTGATGATTTTGATCATATATACCATATTAATACTAATAAATGATGGTTGCCATGGCAACTATAACGATCATTATGATGATCTTGTTCATAATTAGCATATTAATCATAATAAAATATGCTTGTTATATCAACCATGATGATCATTATGATGATATTGATCATAATTACCATATTATTCATAATAAATGATGGTTGCTATGGCAACTATGATGATCATTATGATGATCTTGATCATAATTAGCACATTAATCATAATAAACTATAATTTTTATTGCAACCATGATGCTCATTATGATTATTTGGATCATAATTACCATATTAATCATAATAAATGATGGTTGCTATGGCAAC
Source organism: Dendronephthya gigantea (assembly GCF_004324835.1). Lineage (NCBI taxonomy): Eukaryota > Metazoa > Cnidaria > Anthozoa > Malacalcyonacea > Nephtheidae > Dendronephthya > Dendronephthya gigantea. The sequence goes on along the minus strand of NW_021163158.1, from coordinate 431,713 downwards.
TATGATGATCATTATGATGATCGTGATCATAATTAGCATATTAATCATAATAAATGATGGTTGCTATGGCAACTAAGATGATCATTAGGATGATCTTGATCATAATTAGCACATTAATCATAATAAACTATAGTTGTTATGGCAACCATGATGCTCATTATGATTATTTGGATCATAATTACCATATTAATCATAATAAATGATGGTTGCTATGGCAACTATGATGATCATTATGATGATCGTGATCATAATTAGCATATTAATCATAATAAATGATGGTTGCTATAGCAACTAAGATGATCATTAGGATGATCTTGATCATAATTAGCACATTAATCATAATAAACTATGGTTGTTATGGCAACCATGATTTTCATTATGATTATTTGGATCATAATTACCATATTAATCATAATAAATGATGGTTGCTATGGCAACTATGATGATCATTATGATGATCGTGATCATAATTAGCATATTAATCATAATAAATGATGGTTGCTATGGCAACTAAGATGATCATTAGGATGATCTTGATCATAATTACCATATTAATCATAATAAATGATGGTTGCCATGGCAACTATGATGATCATTATGATGATCTTGATCATAATAAGCATATTAATCATAATAAATTATGGTTTTTTATTACAACCATAATAATCATTGTTATGATTTTGATCATATATACCATATTAATCATAATAAATGATGGTTGCTATGGCAACTATAATGATCATTATGATGATCTTGTTCATAATTAGCATATTAATCATAATAAAATATGCTTGTTATGGCAACCATGATGATCATTATGATGATTTTGATCATAATTACCATATTAATCATAATAATTGATGGTTGCTATGGCAACTAGGATGATCATTATGATGATCTTGATCATAATTACCATATTAATCATAATAAATGATGGTTGCCATGGCAACTATGATGATCATTATGATGATCTTGATCATAATAAGCATATTAATCATAATAAATTATGGTTTTTTATTACAACCATAATGATCATTGTTATGATTTTGATCATATATACCATATTAATCATAATAAATGATGGTTGCTATGGCAACTATAATGATCATTATGATGATCTTGTTCATAATTAGCATATTAATCATAATAAATTATGGTTGTTATGGCAAGCGTGATGCTCATTATGATTATTTGGATCATAATTACCATATTAATCATTATAAATGATGGTTGCTATGGCAACTATGATGATCATTATGATGATCTTGATCATAATTAGCATATTAATTATAATAAATGATGGTTGCCATGGCAACTAAGATGATCATTATGATGATCTTGATCATAATTACCATATTATTCCTAATAAAAGATGGTTGCCATGGCAACTATGATGATTATTATGATGATCTTGATAATAATAAGCATATTAATCATAATAAATTATGGTTTTTTATTGCAACCATAATGATCATTGTTATGATTTTGATCATATATACCATATTAATCATAATAAATGATGGTTGTTATGGCAACTATGATGATCAGTATGATGATCTTGATCATAATTAGCATATTAATGATACTAAATTATATTTGCAATGTTTACCATGATGCTCATTATGATGATTTTGATCATAATTAGCACATTAATCATAAAAAACTATGGTTCCTATGGCAACTAAGATGATCAATATGATGATTTTAATCATAATTAGCATGATGACCACAACGATGATGATCATTATGATGATTTTGATCATAATTAGCATATTAATCATAATAAATGATGGTTGCCATGGCAACTATGATGCTCATTATGATGATTTGATCGCATATTAATCATAATAAATTATGGTTTTTTATTACAACCATAATGATCATTGTGATGATTTTGATCATATATACCATATTAATCAAAAAAAGAAACGAAGTATGGCGTCGAATCGCAACGACAAAGAAACTATGACTAAACCTAAAGTTAAAATGCAAGACCAAGCTTGCCAGTTTGATTCTTCGTTACTAGAAGATGCCCCAACAATATGTGATGCATGTACATCAGTGCCAAGTCCAACAGATGCTGTAAGATTATGTCTAACATTAACATTTAAGCCATCGCACATACATACACATACATATACATGATGGTTGCTATGGCAGCCATGATGATCATTATGATGATTTTGATCATAATTAGCATATTAATCATAATGAATGATGGTTGGCATGGCAACTATTATGATCATTATGATGATCTTGATCCTAATTAGAATATTAATCATAATAAATGATGGTTGCAATGGCAACTATGATGATCATTATGATGATCTTGATCATAATTAGCATATTAATCATAATAAATTATAGTTGCTATGGCAACTATGATGATCATTATGATGATCTTGATCATAATTAGCATGATGACAACAACCATGATGGTCATTATGATGATTTTGATCATAATTAGCATATTAATCATAATAAATGACGGTTGCCATGGCAACCATGATGCTCATTATGATGATCTTGATCATAATTAGCATATTAATCATCCTAAATGATGGTTGCAATGGCAACTATGATGCTCATTATGATGATTTTGATCATAATTAGCACATAAATCATAAAAAATTATGGTTGCCATGGGAACTAAGATGATCATAACGATGATCTTGATCATAATTAGCATATTAATCAAAATAAATGATGGTTGCCATGAAAACTATGATGATCATTATGATGAGCGTGATCATAATTAGCATATTAATCATAATAAATTATAGTTGCTATGGCAACTATGATGATCATTATGATGATCTTGATCATACTTAGCATATTAATCATAATAAATAATGGTTGCTATGGCAACTATGATGATCATTATGATGATCTTGATCATAATTAGCATGATGACAACAACCATGATGGTCATTATGATGATTTTGATCATAATTAGCATATTAATCATAATAAATGACGGTTGCCATGGCAACCATGATGCTCATTATGATGATCTTGATCATAATTAGCATATTAATCATATTAAATGATGGTTGCAATGGCAACTATAATGCTCCTTATGATGATTTTGATCATAATTAGCACATTATTCATAAAAAATTATGGTTGCCATGGGAACTAAGATGATCATTACGATGATCTTGATCATAATAAGCATATTAATCATAATAAATTATAGTTGCTATGGCAACTATGATGATCATTATGATGATTTTGATCATAATAAGGATATTAATCATAATAAATTATGCTTGTTATTGCAACTATGATGATCATTATGATGATTTTGATCATAATTACCATATTAATCATAATAAATGATGGTTGCTATGGCAACTATGATGATCATTATGATGATCTTGATCATAATTAGCATATTAATCATAATAAATGATAGTTGCTATGGCAACTATGATGATCATTATGATGATCTTGATCTTAATTAGCATATTAATCAAACTAAATTCTGGTTGCAATGGCAACTATGATGATCATTATGATGATCTTGATCATAATTAGCATGATGACAACAACCATGATGATCATTATCATGATTTTGATCATAATTAGCATATTAATCATAATAAATGATGGTTGCAATGGCAACTATGATGATCATTATGATGATCTTGATCATAATTAGCATATTAGTCATAATAAATTGTGGTTGCAATGGCAACCATGATGCTCATTATGATGATTTTGATCATAATTAGCATATTAATCGTAATAAATTATGGTTGCCATAGCAACCATGATGATCATTATGATGATCTTGATCATAATTAGCATGATGACAACAACCATGATGATCATTATGATGATTTTGATCATAATTAGCACATTAATCATAATAAATGATGGTTGCCATGGCAACCAAGATGCTCATTATGATGATCTTGATCATAATTAGCATATTAATGATACTAAATGATGGTTGCAATGGCAACTATGATGCTCATTATGATGATTTTGATCATAATTAGCACATTAATCATAAAAAATTATGGTTGTTATGGGAACTAAGATGATCATTATGATGATCTTGATCATAATTAGCATATTAATTATAATAAATTGTGGTTGCAATGGCAACCATGATGCTCATTATGATGATTTTGATCATAATTAGCATATTAATCGTAATAAATTATGGTTGCCATGGCAACTATGATGATCATTATGATGATCTTGATCATAATTAGCATATTAATCATAATAAATTATAGTTGCTATGGCAACTATGATGATCATTATGATGATCTTGATCATAATTAGGATATTAATCATAATTTATTATGCTTGTTATGGCAATTATGATGATCATTATGATGATCTTGATCATAATTACTATATTAATCATAATAAATGATGGTTGCCATGGTAACCATGATGCTCATTATGATGATTTGGATCATAATTAGCATATTAATCATAATAAATGATGGTTGCCGTTGCAACTATGATGATCATTATGGTGATTTGAATCAAAATTAGCAAAATAATCATAATAAATGATGGTTGCTATGGCAACTATGATGATCATTATGATGATCTTCATCATAATTACCATATTAATCATAATAAATAGATCGAGCGCGTGCGAATTTGCGCGTGCGGCTGTGTGCCGTCGAGCTCCGTGAAATACTCAGGATTTTACACATTTCGTTTGGAATTTAAATACATTTGTATAACAGAAAGTGGGTTAAAGTTTTGGAAATCGAAATTGTAAGGTAGTTATAAATTTAATTTTGTCTCTCGCCGAGAAAATTTGGAATTTTCAACATAATTGTTGTGTGGATCTTGATTTTTTCCGTTATCGTTCCTGCTCGCGCAATTGTTGGACGGTTGATTTACGTTTGCATACGAACACGCCTCGCGTGCGTTTGAATGGATTGAGCGCACGCGCTTCAATTAGAAAAAGAGAGATCTTGATCGAAGGCTTAGAACATTTTGTTATCACATTAAAGTATGATTTCGCCTAAAATGTGGTACGTTCTTGTGTTATTTTGGCTGGTTTTACGTGGTGTAAAGTTAAAAGAAGGAAACCAATTGAAACTGTTTTACGCGAGTACAAAGGTTCTCTGTCCACCGTGCTCTTATCAATCTCGCCGTGTAATGAAACATGCTACCCTACTTTCTGTCAATCGAATTATACATGGATTTATTCTGTTGCAACGATCGTCCTTGCCCTTGATGCTTATCCTTTTGGCTAATGACGTGGAAATAAATCCCGGTCCTATTGAAATCACCAGAACATTTAACAACTTGAAAGTTTTATATTTAAACGCTAGAAGCATAAAGTCATTTGTCACAGTGGACAACAATGTTTCGAACAAAGTTTGCAAAATTACTCTACTTGAACATTTAGTTCACGAAAATGATTACGAAGTTATCTGTATTTGCGAGACGTGGCTAAACAAAACAGTGCTTGACTCTGAACTTCTCCCTGGCTTTAATATCTTCAGGAAAGATAGAAATGGGAAGATTGGAGGTGGTGTTCTTATAGCAGTCAAAGAAGGATTACAAGCTACTCGACGTTGTGACTTAGAGAGAGATGATGCTGAATTCGTGGTCGTACAACTAAATAAGGCGAACAATTCATCTGTAATTCTGTATACTTATTATCGACCACCTCAAAGTCGCTCGGACAGTCTTAAGCTCTTAAACGAATCATTGCTCCAGAATCCAGAATCTAGTTGCATTGTGTTAGTTGGTGATTTCAACCTCCCAAACATCTCGTGGCCCGACGATCAGTCTACGACCCCTATAAACAATAGTGGAGATGCAAATGGTGACGATTTGTGCGAACTTGTAGCTGATAATTTTCTTCACCAATTCATAGAAGGCTCAACACATCGTGCTGGTAATAAACTTGACTTGTTATTCTGTAACAACGCTGAAAAATTATCTGATGTATCAATATTTTCACCAGATGAACATAATTTCCCCACGGATCACTACATTGTTGAATTTAGTATACGTATGAAATTCACCAGAGCTAAATCTATTCGTCGTGTTGTCTTTGACTATAACAAAACTGACTTTTGCGCACTGCGTAAAGCTTTGTCAGAAGCAAACTTAAACATTTCCCCTACAAATAACATCGATGAATGCTGGGAACAGTGGAAAGACACGTTTCTATCTATAGTGCATAAATTTGTTCCAACCAAACTTGTGCATGATATCAACTCTCCTCCTTGGATTGACGGTGAAGTTCGCCACCTAATTCGTAAAAAGTACACTGCTCTTCGTCACTACCGAAAAAACAAGATACCCACACGCAAGATGAAATTGCGAAGTTTATGCCAGCAAGTAAAGTACGCAATTAGATCTAAACACAAACTCTACCTTGCTAAAATCGAAGCATCCTTTAAAGAGAATCCCAAGATGTTTTGGAGCTACCACAAAGCTATACTCCATCATCGAACCGCCCTAAACCCTGTAATAACCTTTAACCACATCACAGCAACATCTCCCAAAGAAAAAGCACAGCTTTTTAACACCTATTTCTGCTCTGTCTTTCGACCGTCCAAACCTACGGAGATCCCTGAAGACCTTCCCTTTGCTTACGTCTGACTTGTTATCTGATATCTCCATCTCAGAAGATGAAGTTGTCCACCATCTCTCGAACCTGATTCCAACTAAATCTCCTGGTCCTGACAAAATCCCCGGACAAATTTTAAAGGAATGTAGTTCTGTTATCGCGCCAAGTCTCTGTTTACTGTTTAATCACTCTCTGCAATCTGGAACTTTACCCACTGAATGGAAATCTGCAAATGTAACACCTGTCCACAAGAAAAGTAAGAAGGAACCTGCTACTAACTACCGACCTATATCCTTGCTTCCCATTATCAGCAAAGTCTTGGAGCGATGTGTTTGCTATCGTTTCCAAGAACATATTAAGGTTATGATTAACAAAGCCCAACACGGATTTCTTCACGGACGCTCGTGTGTCACCCAACTTCTAGCAACCCTACATCATATTGGACAATTACTAGACCATAACGTTCAGTCAGATGTTCTATTTCTTGACTTTGCTAAAGCCTTTGATTCTGTGGATCACGCCATTTTATTGAAGAAAATCAAATCATACGGCATATCAGGCAACATGTATAAATGGTTTACTGATTATTTACACGGACGAACCCAGCGAGTTGTCATCGATGGTGTAGCTTCAGATTGGTCTCATGTTACCTCTGGTGTCCCTCAGGTAGTATCCTGGGTCCTATTGTTCCTTTTGTTTATAAATGATTTCCCTGACGCTATTCCTCCATCAACATCATCTGGCCTCTACGCAGACGACACAAAGCTTTACAGGGCAATAACATCACCCCAAGATTGTGACCAACTGCAAGAAGCATTGTCGTATGCTGACGGTTGGAGCAAACAATCGAATATCGACTTTAACGCGTCCAAATGTAAAGTTCTGACAATAACTCGCAGAAAACGTCCGATTATAAAATACCATCTTGGCTCGACTGATTTGATGCGTGTAGATAGCGAAGCTGACCTTGGAGTCACCGTAACGAGAACATTATCTTGGAATCTTCATATCATCCAAGTCGTGTCCAAGGCGAATAGAATGCTGGACTATTGCGAAGAACGTGCCCGTTGTTAACAGATCGTAATGCTCGTAGAACATTATATTTATCATTGGTAAAATCCCAACTGTGTTATGCAACAGAGGTCTGGTCACCCTCGCAAACCACAAACAAAGCCAAACTAGAACGAATTCAAAGGCGAGCTACTCGATGGATCCTACAAGTAAAGATGGGAGAAATCTCCTACAAAGAACGTTTGTTAGCTCTCAATATTCTTCCGTTATCTTACGATAGAGAGATAAAAGACTTAACATTCTTTTTTAAAGCTATGCATGGGTATTACGATTTGAATATTTTTGACTATGTATCACTATTGAGCCATAGTCGTACTCGTAATTGTTTAAACCCTAGTTTAATGCTTAAAGTACCCTCATGTAAACAAGTACATTCCAGTCATCGTTTTTAATCGTATCGTTCCTATCTGGAACTTGGTCTGTTAGAACTGCTCAACCCTCAGAGCTAAGTAGCCTGGCAATGTTCAGATCGTTTCTATCAAGAACGTATTTACATTCATTAGTGTCTTATTACGACGTCGACATGCTCTGTACTTGGTCATTGCATAGAACCTGTTCATGTCATAGAGCTTAATTAACATGCGAAGAGAACATATGCTATTGCCTGATTCTAAATATTACTATGGTTTTTAAATTATCTTAGGCAACTATCTCTTTCTGATAAATTTATTTTATTTCCCATGAAAAAAAAAAAAAAAAAAAAAAAAAAAAAAAAAAAAAAAAAAAAAAAAAAAAAAAAAACTTTGGATTTTCGAGCTTGTGCATAGCATATGTTTATTCTTCGATGCGTGTAGCTATATAACTTATGTTTCTTCTGTGTGTTATTTGTTTTTGTATATGTAAATATGTGATCGGAAGAATGCCTCGCATGGGATCTCGTGTCCCGTTGCATTTTCTCCGTTTGAACATTGTTCAATAAATTTGATATATATATATATATAAATGATGGTTGCCATGGCAACTATGATGATCATTATGATGATCTTGATCATAATAAGCATATTAATCATAATAAATTATGGTTTTTTATTACAACCATAATGATCATTGTTATGATTTTGATCATATATACCATATTAATCATAATAAATGATGGTTGCTATGGCAACTATAATGATCATTATGATGATCTTGTTCATAATTAGCATATTAATCATAATAAAATATGCTTGTTATGGCAACCATGATGATCATTATGATGATTTTGATCATAATTACCATATTAATCATAATAATTGATGGTTGCTATGGCAACTAGGATGATCATTATGGTGATCTTGATCATAATTAGCACATTAATCATAATAAATTATGGTTGTTATGGCAAGCGTGATGCTCATTATGATTATTTGGATCATAATTACCATATTAATCATTATAAATGATGGTTGCTATGGCAACTATGATGATCATTATGATGATCTTGATCATAATTAGCATATTAATCATAATAAATGATGGTTGCCATGGCAACTAAGATGATCATTATGATGAACTTGATCATAATTACCATATTATTCATAATAAATGATGGTTGCCATGGCAACTATGATGATTATTATGATGATCTTGATAATAATAAGCATATTAATCATAATAAATTATGGTTTTTTATTGCAACCATAATGATCATTGTTATGATTTTGATCATATATACCATATTAATCATAATAAATGATGGTTGTTATGGCAACTATGATGATCAGTATGATGATCTTGATCATAATTAGCATATTAATCATACTAAATTATATTTGCAATGTTAACCATGATGCTCATTATGATGATTTTGATCATAATTAGCACATTAATCATAAAAAATTATGGTTGCTATGGCAACTAAGATGATCAATATGATGATTTTAATCATAATTAGCATGATGACCACAACGATGATGATCATTATGATGATTTTGATCATAATTAGCATATTAATCATAATAAATGATGGTTGCCATGGCAACCATGATGCTCATTATGATGATCTTGATCATAATAAGCATATTAATCATAATAAATTATGGTTTTTTATTACAACCATAATGATCATTGTGATGATTTTGATAATATATACCATATTAATCAAAAAAAGAAACGAAGTATGGCGTCGAATAGCAACGACAAAGAAACTATGACTAAACCTAAAGTTAAAATGCAAGACCAAGCTTGCCAGTTTGATTCTTCGTTACTAGAAGATGCCCCAACAATGTGTGATGCATGTACATCAGTGCCAAGTCCAACAGATGCTGTAAGATTATGTCTAACATTAACATTTAAGCCATCGCACATACATACACATACATACACATGATGGTTGCTATGGCAGCCATGATGATCATTATGATGATTTTGATCATAATTAGCATATTAATCATAATGAATGATGGTTGGCATGGCAACTATTATGATCATTATGATGATCTTGATCCTAATTAGAATATTAATCATAATAAATGATGGTTGCAATGGCAACTATGATGATCATTATGATGATCTTTATCATAATTAGCATATTAATCATAATAAATTCTGGTTGCAATGGCAACTATTATGATCATTATGATGATCTTGATCATAATTAGCATGATGACAACAACCATGATGATCATTATGATGATTTTGATCATAATTAGCATATTAATCATAATAAATGATGGTTGCCATGGCAAATATGATGATCATTATGATGATCTTGATCATAATTAGCATATTAATCATAATAAATTGTGGTTGCAATGGCAACCATGATGCTCATTATGATGATTTTGATCATAATTAGCATATTAATCGTAATAAATTATGGTAACCATGGCAACTATGATGATCATTATGATGATCATGATCATAATTAGCATGATGACAACAACCATGATGGTCATTATGATGATTTTGATCATAATTAGCATATTAATCATAATAAATGACGGTTGCCATGGCAACCATGATGCTCATTATGATGATCTTGATCATAATTAGCATATTAATCATACTAAATGATGGTTTCAATGGCAACTATGATGCTCATTATGATGATTTTGATCATAATTAGCACATAAATCATAAAAAATTATGGTTGCCATGGGAACTAAGATGATCATAACGATGATCTTGATAATAATTAGCATATTAATCAAAATAAATGATGGTTGCCATGGCAACTATGATGATCATTATGATGAGCGTGATCATAATTAGCATATTAATCATAATAAATTATAGTTGCTATGGCAACTATGATGATCATTATGATGATCTTGATCATACTTAGCATATTAATCATAATAAATGATGGTTGCTATGGCAACTATGATGATCATTATGATGATCTTGATCATAATTAGCATGATGACAACAACCATGATGGTCATTATGATGATTTTGATCATAATTAGCATATTAATCATAATAAATGACGGTTGCCATGGCAACCATGATGCTCATTATGATGATCTTGATCATAATTAGCATATTAATCATACTAAATGATGGTTGCAATGGCAACTATAATGCTCCTTATGATGATTTTGATCATAATTAGCACATTAATCGTAAAAAAATAATGGTTGCCATGGGAACTAAGATGATCATTACGATGATCTTGATCATAATTAGCATATTAATCATAATAAATTATAGTTGCTATGGCAACTATGATGATCATTATGATGATCTTGATCATAATAAGGATATTAATCATAATAAATTATGCTTGTTATTGCAACTATGATGATCATTATGATGATTTTGATCATAATTACCATATTAATCATAATAAATGATGGTTGCTATGGCAACTATGATGATCATTATGATGATCTTGATCATAATTAGCATATTAATCATAATAAATGATGGTTGCTATGGCAACTATGATGATCATTATGATGATCTTGATCATAATTAGCATATTAATCAAACTAAATTCTGGTTGCAATGGCAACTATGATGATCATTATGATGATCTTGATCATAATTAGCATGATGACAACAACCATGATGATCATTATCATGATTTTGATCATAATTAGCATATTAATCATAATAAATGATGGTTGCCATGGCAACTATGATGATCATTATGATGATCTTGATCATAATTAGCATATTAGTCATAATAAATTGTGGTTGCAATGGCAACCATGATGCTCATTATGATGATTTTGATCATAATTAGCATATTAATCGTAATAAATTATGGTTGCCATACCAACCATGATGATCATTATGATGATCTTGATCATAATTAGCATGATGACAACAACTATGATGATCATTATGATGATTTTGATCATAATTAGCACATTAATCATAATAAATGATGGTTGCCATGGCAACCAAGATGCTCATTATGATGATCTTGATCATAATTAGCATATTAATGATACTAAATGATGGTTGCAATGGCAACTATGATGCTCATTATGATGATTTTGATCATAATTAGCACATTAATCATAAAAAATTATGGTTGCCATGGGAACTAAGATGATCATTATGATGATCTTGATCATAATTAGCATATTAATCATAAAAAATGATGGTTGCCATGGCAACTATGATGATCATTATGATGATCTTGATCATAATTAGCATATTAATTATAATAAATTGTGGTTGCAATGGCAACTATGATGCTCATTATGATGATTTTGATCATAATTAGCATATTATTCGTAATAAATTATGGTTGCCATGGCAACTATGATGGTCATTATGATGATCTTGATCATAATTAGCATGACGACAACAACCATGATGATCATTATGATGATTTTGATCATATATAGCATATTAATCATAAAAAATTATGGTTGCCATGGGAACTAAGATGATCATTATGATGATCTTGATCATAATTAGCATATTAATCATAATAAATGATGGTTGCCATTGCCACTATGATGATTATTATGATGAGCTTGATCATAATTAGCATATTAATCATAATAAATTATAGTTGCTATGGCAACTATGATGATCATTATGATGATCTTGATCATAATTAGGATATTAATCATAATTTATTATGCTTGTTATGGCAATTATGATGATCATTATGATGATTTCGATCATAATTACCATATTAATCATAATAAATGATGGTTGCTATGGCAACTATGATGATCATTATGTTGATCTTGATCATAATTAGCATATTAATCATAATAAATGATGGTTGCCATGGCAACTAAGATGATCATTTTGATGATCTTGATCATAATTACTATATTAATCATAATAAATGATGGTTGCCATGGTAACCATGATGCTCATTATGATGATTTGGATCATAATTAGCATATTAATCATAATAAATGATGGTTGCCGTTGCAACTATGATGATCATTATGGTGATTTGAATCAAAATTAGCAAAATAATCATAATAAATGATGGTTGCTATGGCAACTATGATGATCATTATGATGATCTTCATCATAATTAAAATATTATTAATAATAAATGATGGTTGCCATGGCAACTATTATGATCATTATGATGATCTTGATCCTAATTAGAATATTAATCATAATAAATTATGGTTGCCATTGCAACTATAATGATCATTATGATGATCTTGATCATAATTATCATGATGAAAACAACCATGATGCTCATTATTATGATTTTTATCATAATTAGCATATTAATTATAATAAATGATGGTTGCCATGGCAACTATGATGATCATTATGATGATCTTGATCATAATTAGCATATTATTCATAAAAAATTGTGGTTGCAATGGCAACTATGATGCTCATTATGATGATTTTGATCATAATTAGCATATTAATCATAATAAATGATGGTTGCCATGGCAACTATGATGATCTTTATGATGATCTTGATCATAATTAGCATATTAGTCATAATAAATTATGGTTGTTATTGCAACCATGATGATCATTAAGATGATTTTGATCATAATTACCATATTAATCATAATAAATGATTGTTGCCATGGCAACTATGATGATGTTTATGATGATCTTGATCATAATTAGCATATTAGTCATAATAAATTATGGTTGTTATTGCAACCATGATGATCATTATGATGATTTTGATTATAATTACCTTGTTAATCATAATAAATGATGATTGCCATGCAACTATAATGATCATTATGATGATCTTGATCATATGTAACGTGTTAATATAAAACAGACTGCTTCCGGACAGTATATGCATGGTAATACAAGACGCTCAGGTTAGTTAGTATTAGCGTACAACCGAAGTGAGAAGGTTGCACGTGTAAAGCTGAAAGAATATATATATCATTGTAAACTGTGTGTGCGTCTATTCTTGTTAATTCGGCACGTTACAATTGGTGCGCAGCGGTGGGATTGGATAAAAACAGGTTGATTGAAGAAAATGGCAAGGAACATTCTACCAGCGAAATTCGAGGGAGACGATATCGTAGCATGGCTAAGAGAGTTCGATGCTTGTGCTTTAGCAAATGGTTGGAAAGACGAAGACAAGATCAAAAAACTTCCCGCGTTTCTACGAGGACGAGCAGCCACTCATTTCTATACGATTCCTTACGAGGAGAGATCAACTTACGCCGCCGCGACAAAAAATTTAAAAGAAGCCCTTTGTCCACCAGTTGAAAGGGAAAATAACTATGTAAAATTTGAAGCTCGGATGCTCCGTGTCGGCGAAGACCCATCTATTTACAAGTGGGAATTGGAATAACTCTTAGAAAAGGCTGACCCGACACTAGGAGACGAAGCGAAATTTGCCTTATTGTCGCGCCAATTCATGCGTGGTCTGCCAAACACAATACGAGAAAAACTGTTAGCGCACAACCCAACACCAACCTTAACCGAAATGCTAAGCTTTGTACAGCGCTATAGAGCAATTGAAGAACATAAACCCGGTTCTACCAGCGCGAGCACAGCAGCAGAAAACACGAACGCCAACATCGACCGACTGGTAGGTTTAGTAACCGAACTCGCTACTCGACAGAAGACGCTCGAGGATCAACTGGACACGTCTCAACAGATGTACACCGCAGCAATTAAACAACAGGATCGTAACCGACCCAGGGTCACTTGCTTTCGTTGTGGAAAACAAGGCCACCTGGCCCGCGATTGCCGCAGCCCTAGCCAACGCCAAGACCGCTCCACGTTCGATGCTACGAATGCCACAGATACGGGCACTTCGCACGAGAATGTGGAAATTATGCGCCTTTAAACTACCAAGGGGCGTCTCGAGGACACACAGGCCAGTAGACAGCCCCGACACAAGTAAGAACTGTGAATTTTATAATAATGTTAGCGTTAGTAGTGGTACTAACCACACTGATATTAATTTACCTGAACACCCGTTTGTTGCTTGTTTCATTGACGGTGTACCTGTCAATGCTCTATTAGATACCGGATCCATGAAGTCCTTTATAAGCGATAAAGTCCTGCATGTAATGGACTTTGACTGTGTTCGATTAGACACGTCGCAATCACAGCGTTGTACGTCGATTACTGGGGGGGGAGTTAAATATTGTAGGAAGCATATCTACTAATGTAACCATGCACCGGTCTAAACATAAGTACCATAGTTCGTTTCTTGTCAGTAGCAATATACCTTACGACTGTGTTCTGGGATGGGACTTTATTATGCGGCATACATTAAGTGTTCAGGGAGTGTTTTGGGAGGGCGAAGCAGTTATCAGCTAGTGGGGACTTATGGGAAATGCCCAATACAGTCGGAGCATCCCAGCAAATAAGGTACAATCGAATGGAGTTGTGATAACAGAGAAGGACTCGCCAGTCGTTCCTCCCAACAACTCCAGCAGAGACAGTGCAGTGCTGACGCAATCACTGTCCAGAGGTATCAATAAAGTGACATTGTCTGAGGGAGTGGCAATTCCGGCTCGGTCGGAAATAATAATTGAAGGTAAGATACAGGCGAAAGATGTTTCACAGGTTGGCATGATATCAGCTAGTCAGTCAGATAGCGTAAAACATTTAAAAGGACTACATGTAGCTCATTTAGTTGTCACCCCTATAGGTAAAACAGTTCCAATTAGAATAGCGAATACCACAGAAGGCGAAATCGAACTACAAAAAGGGTGCAAATTGGCTGAATTTTGTCCACTAATTGAACCGAATACCGTCGACACTAACAAATTTCCGGTTAATTGTAATGCCGTCAAAACAACTCCGTTCACGCAACAAATAGATTCTATGTTAGATCCAGATTTAAGTCAGCCCGAAAAACAACAAGTGAAACAAGTATTGCATGAGTTTCAAGAACTTTTTAGCGACAACATTAGCCTAACCAACATTGTGCATCATACAATTGACACGGGTGATAATCCACCCATTAGGCAACGCGCCAGGCGAATGCCATATGCATATCGCGAAGAGGCCGAAAAACAAATCACAGACATGTTAGATCAAGGCATAATCCGTCCCAGCACTAGCCCTTGGGCCAGCCCAATCGTCCTAGTTCGCAAAAAGTCAGGTGAACTTCGCTTTTGTATTGATTACCGCAAACTCAATCAAATCACACGCCATGACGCTCATCCCTTGCCTCGGGTGGATGACCTCTTGGACTCGGTTGGACATGCAAAATACTTTACAACTCTAGACTTAAAAAGCGGCTACCACCAAATTCCCGTCCACCCAGATGACCGCGCAAAAACAGCTTTTGTTACACATGCTGGCTTGTATGAGTTTAACCGGATGCCCTTTGGGTTAGCTACTGCGCCTGCGACATTTCAACGAGCCATGGAACTCGTTTTAGCTGGTCTGACATTCAGCATTTGCCTTTGTTACTTAGACGACGTCATCATTTTTAGTAACAGTATCGCTGAACATTGTGATAGGTTAAGAGCGGTCCTTGCTCGTTTTCAGCAACATAATCTGCGTTTAAATTTGTCAAAATGTACTTTTGCAGCGCGAAAGGTTGACTATTTGGGACATGTGATATCCGAAGCGGGCATTAGTCCTCTTCCATCAAAAGTGGCAGCAATAAAACAAATTCCTGCACCTAAGACCGTAAAAGAAGTCCGAAGTTTTTTAGGTTTATCTGGATATTACCGGCGTTTTATCAAGAGTTATGCATCTATTTCGGCCCCTCTCACTAAATTGACTACAAAAACCGAGGCTAAGCAATTTGACTGGACTCCAGAGTGTCAGCAGGCGTTTCACACCTTGAAAACATGCCTCTGTAATTCGCCAGTTTTAGTCCATCCTAACTTTGACAAAGAATTCCTGCTACAGACGGACGCTTCAGATATAGGATTAGGTGCCGTACTCTCACAGCTTGACGACAATGGGTTAGAACGACCCATAGCATACGCATCTAAAATTTTATCGGCTCGCGAACGTAAATATTGCACAACAGAAAAGGAAGCATTTGCGGTTGTATTTGGTACTCGCACTTTTCGCACATACTTGCTCGGTCGCCCATTTAAAGTGATAACGGACCATAGCGCTCTACAATGGCTAGGTAGTATACATCTCAAAGGGCGCCTGGAGCGGTGGGTCATGGAATTACAAGAATTTCAATTTTCTGTCGTACACAAACCTGGGAAACTTCACAACAACGCAGATGCACTTTCTCGTTTAGTAGCCCCTCATCAGTCTCCAGAACCTACCCGGACGGACTGCTTACTTGATAAAAACCACGGCACAAATTCAACGTGCAATTCACAGGAACATGTGCCAGATAACTGCGCAATTGCCATCAATCCGACAAACAACATAAGGAACTGTCAGCACACGGATCCAATACTTTCTCAAATTATCAATGCTAAAGAAAGCGGTACGCCGAGAAATAAATTAGCTGCATAGCGACGTAATCCCAAATTGGTCTCGTTCTGGCATCACTATGATAGCTTGTTTGTTCGGGATGGGGTGCTTTATAAATCGTTAAAGACCAGAAATACACACCCAGATCCAGCTATCGTGGTACCAAAATCTTTAGAAATTGAAATATTAAAAGGCACACACGACAGTCCATTTGCCGGGCACTTAGGTGTAACTAGAACTCTTGATCGTGTTCGAAACCTTTTTTTTGGCCCAAAATGCGGAAGACTGTTGAAACGTACATTAGGCATTGCGACGTTTGTGTCCAGAGAAAAGCGCCGGCGCCAACGGATAACAATGGCAAAGCACCACTTCAAAGCTTAGAGGTTAGCGAACCCTTTACATTCTGGGCCTTAGACTATATGGGTCCGTTACCCGAAAGTAGTGGTGGAAACAAACACATTTTAGTCTTAATGGATCATTTTACGAAATGGTGTGAGGCTTTTGCCACTCCAGATCAAAAAGCATCAACAGTTGCTAAAATACTTGTTGATCGAGTTTTCAGTCGGTTCGGTCCCCCAGTTGTCTTACACTCTGATCAAGGAGCAAATTTTGAAAGCACATTACTGCATGAAGTGTGTGATATAATAGGAATTACAAAGAGTCGGACCACTGCATATCACTCTCAATGTGACGAGCAGGTAAAGAGGCAAAACCGAACTTTGCAAGACATGTTAGCGGCATTTTGTTGTAAACATAACCATGATTGGGATCAATGGTTAGATTCGGTAGTTTTCGCTTACAACACTAGTCGGCAGGAGTCGGTACGAACTTCACCATATGAACTAGTCTTTGGTCGTATGCCCAGGCTACCCATCGAACTAGAGTTAGGTTTTCCACTCAAAGAACCTAAGACACAATCAGAATACAGCCAGTCTGTTAGGAAGATATTTAACGAGGTCAGAAAGGTAGCAAGAGTTAACTTAGAGAAAGCAAGGAAGAAACAAAGGAAATGTAACGAGAAAAGAAATCAAACTTGGTGTCCATTCGCACCAGGGGAGACGATATATTTACGCAGACCGAAAGGATGGAAATTCGGAACCAAGTGGATAGGGCCGTTTGAACTTATTTGCAGGCTCGGCGTTGATTACAAAATAAAATCAAGCACAGGCAAGATTACGGTAGTTCATCATGATCGGTTGAAGCGCGGCTATGCACCACTAAACAACGGCAAAGTTGTTTGTCCTGCTCGAGAACTTGGGGGCGACCAAGTGGTTTACACTGTTCCACGAACAACGTTCAACCTAATTGCGACGATGCTCCACATATCCCCCGGGTTAGGCCTAGGAATCTCAGGCAAAATGTCCAACCGCCTGATCGGTACGGTTTTGTTGCAAGATAATTTTCCCTGTAAGAACACAGTCGTAAACATAGTTATCGTAAATTTCACTGCACTTCTTGTGGGCAAGAATATTATTGTTGGGGGATGGTGTAACGTGTTAATATAAAACAGACTGCTTCCGGACAGTATATGCATGGTAATACAAGACGCTCAGGTTAGTTAGTATTAGCGTACAACCGAAGTGAGAAGGTTGCACGTGTAAAGCTGAAAGAATACATATATAATTGTAAACTGTGTGTGCGTCTATTCTTGTTAATTCGGTACGTTACACATAATTAGCATATTAATCATAATAAATTATGGTTGCAATGGCAACTATGATGCTCATTATGATGATTTTGATCATAATTAGCATATTATTCATAACAAATTATGGTTGCCATGGCAACCATGATGATCAATATGATGATCTTAATCATAATTAGCATGATGACAACAACCATGATGCTCATTATGATGATTTTGATTATAATTACCATATTAATCATAATAAATGATGGTTGCCATGGCAACTAAGATGATCATTATGATGATCTTGATCATAATTACTATATAAATCATAATAAATGATGGTTGCCATGGTAACCATGATGCTCAATATGATGATTTTGATCACAATTAGCATATTAATCATAATAAATGATGGTTGCTGTTGTAACTATGATGATCATTATATTGATTTTGAACAAAATTAACATATTAATCATAGTAAATGATGGTTGCTATGGCAACTATGATGATCATTATGATGATCTTCATCATAATTGAAATACTATTCATAATAAATGATGGTTGCCATGGCAACCATGATGCTCATGATGATGATCTTGATAATAATTAGCACATTAATGATAATAAATTATGGTTGTTTTGGCAACCATGATGCTCATTATGATGATTTGGATGATAATTACCATATTATTAAATAATAAATGATGGTTGCTATGGCAACTATGATGATCATTATGATGATCTTGATCATAATTAGCATATTAATCATAATAAATGATGGTTGCCATAGCAACTAAGATGATCATTATGATGATCTTGATCATAATTACCATATTAATCTTAATAAATTATGGTTGCCATGGTAACCATGATGCTCATTATGATGATTTTGATCATAATTAGCATATTAATCATAATAAATGATGGTTGCTGTTGCAACTATGATGATCATTATGGTGATTTTGATCAAAATTAGCATATTAATCATAATAAATGATGGTTGCTATGGCAACTATGATGATCATTATGATGATTTTGATCATAATTAGCATATTAATCATAATAAATGATGGTTACCATGACAACCATGATGATCATTATGATGATCTTGATCATAATTAGCATATTTATCATAATAAATGATGGTTGGAATGGCAACTATGATGATCATTATGATGATCTTGATAATAATTAGCATATTAATCATACTAAATTATGGTTGCAATGGCAACCATGATGCTCATTATGATGATTTTGATCATAATTAGCACATTAATCATAAAAAATTATGGTTGCCATGGCAACTAAGATGATCATTATGATGATATTGATCACAATTAGCATATTAATCATAATAAATGATGGTTGCTATGACAACTATGATGATCATTGTGATGATCTTGATCATAATTAGGATATTAATCATAATAAATGATGGTTGCTATGGCAACTATGATGCTCATTATGATGATTTGGATCATAATTACTATATTAATCATAATAAATGTTGGTTCTATGGCAACTATGATGATCATTATCATGATCTTGGTCATAATTAGCATATTAATCATACTAAATTATGGTGTCAATGGCAACCATGATGCTCATTCTGATGATTTTGATCATAATTAGCATATTAATCAAAATAAATGATGGTTGAAATGGCAACTATGATGATCATTATGATGATCTTGATGATAATTACCATAGCAATCATAATAAATGATGGTTGCCATGGCAACTATGATGATAATTATGATGCTCTTGATCATAATTCGCATATTAATCATAATAAATTATGGTTGCAATGGCAACCATTATGATCATTATGATGATTTTGATCAGAATTAGCATATTAATCAAAATAAATGATGGTTGCAATGGCAACTATGATGATCATTATGATGATCTTGATCATATTTAGCATATTAATCATAATAAATGATCGTTTTCATGGCAACCATGATGATCATTATGATGATTTTGACCATAATTAGCATATTATTCATAATAAATGATGGTTGCCATGGCAACTATGATGATCATTATGATGATTTTGATCATATTTAGCATATTAATCATAATAAATTATGGTTGCCGTGGCAACCATGATGATCATTATGATGATTTTGATCATAATTACCATATTAATCACAATAAATGATGTTTGCCATGGCAACTATGATGATCTTTATGATGATTTTGATCATAATTAGCATATTAGTAATAATAAATTATGGTTGTTATTGCAACCATGATGATCATTATGATGATTTCGATTATAATTTCCATATTAATCATAATAAATGATGGTTGCCATGCAACTATAATGATCATTAGGATGATCTTGATCATAATTAGCATATTAATCATAATAAATAATGGTTGCAATGGCAACTATGATGCTCATTATGATGATTTTGATCATAATTAGCATATTATTCATAATAAATTATGGTTGCCATGGCAACTATGATGATCAATATGATGATCTTAATCATAATTAGCATGATGACAACAACCATGATGCTCATTATGATGATTTTGATTATAATTACCATATTAATCATAATAAATGATGGTTGCCATGGCAACAAAGATGATCATTATGATGATCTTGATCATAATTACTATATTAATCATAATAAATGATGGTTGCCATGGTAACCATGATAATCAATATGATGATTTTGATCACAATTAGCATATTAATCATAATAAATTATGGTTGCCATTGTAACTATGTATGATCATTATGGTGTTTTTGAACAAAATTAGCATATTAATCATAATAAATGATGGTTGCTATGGCAGCAATGATGATCATTATGATGATTTTGATCATAATTACCATATTAATCATAATAAATGATGGTTGCCATGGCAACTATGATGATCATTATGATAATCTTGATCATAACTAGCATATTAATCATAATAAATTATGGTTGCCATGGCAACTATGATGATCATTATGATGATTTTGATTATAATTAGCATATTATACATAATAAATGATGGTTGCCATGGCAACTAATATGATTATTAAGATGATCTTGATAATAATTACCATATTAATCATAATAAATGATGGTTGCCATAGCAACCATGATGCTCTTTATGATAATTTAGATCATAATTAGCATATTAATCATAATAAATTATGGTTGCAATGGCAACCATGATGCTCATTATGATGATTTTGATCATAATTAGCATATCAATAATAATAAATGATGGTTGTTATGGCAACTATGATGATCATTATGATGATCTTGATCATAGTTAGCATATTAATCATAATAAATGATGGTTGCTATGGCAACCATGATGATCATTATGATGATTTTGACGATAATTAGCTCATTAATCATAAAAAATGATGGTTGCAATGGCAACTAAGATGATCATTATGATGATCTTGATCATAATTAGCATATTAATCATAATAAATGATGGTTGTTATTGCAACTATGATGATCATTATGATGATCTTGATCATAATTAGCATATTAATCATAATAAATTATGGTTGTTATTGCAACCATGATGCTCATTATGATGATTTTGATCATAATTACCATATTAATCATAATAAATGATAGTTGCCATGGCAACTATGATGATCATTATGATGATCTTGATCATAATTAGCATATTAATCATAATAAATGATGGGTACTATGGCAACCATGATGATCATTATGATGATTTTGACCATAATTAGCTCATTATTAATAAAACAATGATGGTTGCCATAGCAACTAAGATGATCATTATGATGATCTTGATCATAATAAGCTTATTAATCATAATAAATTATGGTTGTTATGGCAACAATAATGATCATTGTGATGATTTTGATCATATATACCATATTAATCATAATAAATGATGGTTGCCATAGCAACTATGATGATCATTATGATGATCTTGATCATAATAAGCATATTAATCATACTAAATTATAGTTGCAATGGCAACCATTATGCTCATTATGATGATTTTGACCATAATTAGCTCATTAATCATAATAAATGATGGTTGCCATGGCAAGTAAGATGATCATTATCATGATCTTGATCATAATTACTATATTAATCATAATAAATTATAGTTGCTATGGCAACTATGATGATCATTATGATGATCTTGATCATAATTAGGATTTTAATCATAATAAATTATGCTTGTTATGGCAACCATGATGATCATTATGATGATTTTGATCATAATTACCATATTAATCATAATAAATGATGGTTGCTATGGCAACTATGATGATCATTATGATGATCTTGATCATAATTAGCATATTAATCATAATAAATGATGGTTGCCATGGCAAGTAAGATGATCATTATGATGATCTTGATCATAATTACTATATTAATCATAATAAATGATGGTTGCCATAATAACCATGATGCTCATTATGATGATTTTAATCATAATTACCATATTTATCATAATAAATGATGGTTGCCATAGCAACTATGATGATCATTATGATGATCTTGATCATAATTAGCATATTAATCATAATAAATTATGGTTTCAATGGCAACTAAGATGCTCATTATGATGATTTTGATCATAATTAGCTTATTGATCATAATAAATGATGGTTGCTATAGCAACCATGATGATCATTATGATGATTTTGACCATAATTAGCACATTAATCATAAAAAATTATGGTTGCCATGGGAACTAAGATGACCATTATGATGATCTTGATCATAATTAGCATCTTAATCAGAATAAATGATGGTTGCTAAGGCAACCATGATGTTCATTATGATAATTTTGATCATAATTAGCATTTTATTCATAATTAAATGATGGTTGCTATGGCAACTATGATGATCATTATGATGGTTGCAATGATGATTTTGATCATAATTAGCATATTAATCATAATAAATGATGGTTACCATGACAACTATGATGCTCATTGAGATGATTTTGATCATAATTAGCATATTAATCATAATAAATTATGGTTGCCATGGCAACTATGATTATCATTATGATGATCTTGATCATAATAAGCAAATTAATCATAATAAATGATGGTTGCCATGGCAACCATGATGCTCATTATGATGATTTTGATCATAATTAGCATATTAATCATGATAAATCATTGTTGCCATGGCAACTATGATGATGATTATGATGATCTTGATTATAATTAGCATATTAATGATAATAAATTATGGTAACAATGGCAACCATTATGATCATTATTATGATTGTGATCATAATTAGCATATTAATCATAATAAGTGATGGTTGCCATGGCAACTAAGATGATCATTATGATGATCTTGATCATAATTACCATATTAATCATAATAAATGATGGTTGCTATGGCAACCATGATGTTCATTATGATGATTTTGATCATAATTAGCATATTAATCATAATAAATGACTGTTGTTATGGCAACTATGATGATCATTATGATGATGTTGATCATAATTAGCATATTATTCATAATAAATGATGGTTGCCATGGCAACAATGATGCTCATTATGATGATTTTGATCATAATTAGCATATTAATTGTAATAATTGATGGTTGTTATGGCAACTATAATGATCATTATGATGATCATTATGATGATCTTGATCATAATTGGCATATTAATCATAATAAATGATTGTTGCCATGGCAACCATGATGATCATTATGATGAACTTGATCATAAATAGCATATTAATCATAATAAATGATGGTTTCCATGGCAAGTATAATGATCATTATGATGATCATTATGATGATCTTGATCATAATTAGCATATTAATCATAATAAATGATGGTTGCCATGGCAAGGATGATGATCATTATGATGAACTTGATTATAAATAGCATATTGATCATAATAAATGATGGTTGCCATGGAAACCATGATGCTCATTATGATGATTTTGATCATAATAAGCATATCATTCATAATAAATTATGGTTGCAATGGCAACCATGATGATCATTATGATGATTTTGATCATAATTAGTTTATTAATCATAATAAATGATGGTTGCCATGGCAACTATGATGATCATTATGATGATTTTGATCATAATTAGCATATTATTAATAATAAATTATGGTTGCAATGGCAACCATGATGATCATTATTATGATCTTGATCATAATTAGCATATTAATCATAATAAATGATTGTTGTCATGAAACCATTATGCTCATTATGATGATTTTGATCATAATTAGCATATTAATCATAATAAATGGTTGTTGCCATGGCAACGATGATGATCATTATGAAGATCTTGATAATAATTAGCATATCAATCATAATAAATGATGGTTGCTATGGCAACCATCATGCTCATTATGATGATTTTGATCATAATTAGCCATATTAATCATAATAAATGATGGTTGTTGTGGCAACTATGATGATCATTATGATGATGTTGACCATAATCAGCATATTATTCATTATAAATGATGGTTGCCATGGCAACTATGATGATCATTATGATGATCTTGATCATAATTAGCGTATTAATCATAATAAATGATGGTTGCCATGGCCACTATGAGGATCATTATGATGATCTTGATCATAATTAGCATATTAATTAGAATAAATGATGGTTGCTATGGCAACCATGATGCTCATTATGATGATTTTATTCATAATTAGCATATTAATTACAATAAATGATGGTTGCTATCACAAATATGTTGACCATTATGATGATTTTGATCATAATTAAGATATTAATCATAGTATATGATGGTAGCCATAGCAACTATGATGATCATTATGATGATCTTGATCATAATTAGCATATTAATCATGATAAATTATAGTTGCAATGGCAACCATTATGATCATTATGATGATTTTGATCATAATTAGCATATTAATCATAATAAGTGATCGTTGCCATGGCAACTAAGATGATCATTATGATGATCTTGATCATAATTACCATATTAATTATAATAAATGATGGTTGCCATGGCAACTAAGATGATCATTATGATATCGTGATCATAATAAGCATACTAATCATAATAAATGATGGTTGCCATGGCAAGTATAATGATCATTATGATGATCATTCTGACGATCTTGATCATAATTAGCATGTTAATCATAAAAAATGATGGTTGTCATGGCAAGGATGATGATCATTATGATTAACTTGATTATAAACAGCATATTGATCATGATAAGTGATGGTTGCCATGGAAACCATGATGCTCATTATGATGATTTTGATCATAATAAGCATATTAATCATAATAAGTTATGGTTGCAATGGCAACCATGATGATCATTATGATGATTTTGATCATAATTAGCTTATTATTAAATAAATGATGGTTGCCATGGAAACTATGATGATCATTATGATGATTTTGATCATAATTAGCATATTAATCATAATAAATGATGGTTGCCATGGCAACTATGATGATCATTATCATGATCTTGATCATAATAAGCATATTAATCATAATAAATTATGGTTGTTATGGCAACCATGATGACCATTATGATGATTTTGATCATATATACCATATTAATCATAATAAATGATGGTTACTATGGCAACTATGATGATCATTATGATGATCTTGATCATAATTAGCATATTAATCATAATAAATGATGGTTTCTATGGCAACCATGATGATCATTATGATGATTTTGATCATATATACCATATTTATCATAATAAATGATGGTTGCCATGGCAATTAAGATGATCATTATGATGATCTTGATCATAATTAGCATAATAATCATAATAAATGATGGTTGCCATTGCAACTATGATGATCATTATGATGATCTTGATCATAATTAGCATATTAATCATAATAAATTATGGTTGTTATGGCAACCATGATGCTCATTATGATGATTTTGATCATAATTACCATCTTAATCATAATAAATGATGGCTGCAATGGCAACTATGATGATCATTATGATGATCTTTATCATAATTAGCATATTAATCATAATAAATGATGGTTGCTATGGCAACCATGATGATCATTATGATGATTTTGACCATAATTAGCTCATTAATCATAACAAATGATGGTTGCCATGGCAATTAAGATGATCATTATGATGATCTTGATCATAATTAGCAGATTAATCATAATAAATTATGGTTGTTATGGCAACCATGATGCTCATTATGATGATTTTGATCATAATTACAATCTTAATCATAATAAATGATGGCTGCAATGGCAACTATAATGATCATTATGATGATCTTTATCATAATTAGCATATTAATCATAATAAATGATGGTTGCTATGGCAACCATGATGATCATTATGATGATTTTGACCATAATTACCTCATTAATCATAACAAATGATGGTTGCCATGGCAATTAAGATGATCATTATGATGATCTTGATCATAATTAGCAGATTAATCATAATAAATGATGGTTGCCATGGCAACCATGATGCTCATTGTGATAATCTTGATCATAATTAGCATATTAATCAAAATAAATGATGGTTGCAATGGCAACTATGATGATCATTATGATGATCTTGATCATATTTAGCATATTAATCATAATAAATGATCGTTTTCATGGCAACCATGATGATCATTATGATGATTTTGACCATAATTAGCATATTATTCATATTAAAATGATGGTTGCCATGGCAACTATGATGATCATTATGATGATTTTGATCATAATTAGCATATTAATCATAATAAATTATGTTTGCCATGGCAACTATGATGATCTTTATGATGATCTTGATCATAATTAGCATATTAGTCATAATAAATTATGGTTGTTATTGCAACCATGATGATCATTAAGATGATTTTGATCATAATTACCGTATTAATCATAATAAATGATGGTTGCCATGGCAACTATGATGATCTTTATGATGATTTTGATCATAATTAGCATATTAGTAATAATAAATTATGGTTGTTATTGCAACCATGATGATCATTATGATGATTTCGATTATAATTTCCATATTAATCATAATAAATGATGGTTGCCATGCAACTATAATGATCATTAGGATGATCTTGATCATAATTAGCATATTAATCATAATAAATAATGGTTGCAATGGCAACTATGATGCTCATTATGATGATTTTGATCATAATTAGCATATTTTTCATAATAAATTATGGTTGCCATGGCAACTATGATGATCAATATGATGATCTTAATCATAATTAGCATGATGACAACAACCATGATGCTCATTATGATGATTTTGATTATAATTACCATATTAATCATAATAAATGATGGTTGCCATGGCAACAAAGATGATCATTATGATGATCTTGATCATAATTACTATATTAATCTTAATAAATGATGGTTGCCATGGTAACCATGATAATCAATATGATGATTTTGATAACAATTAGCATATTAATCATAATAAATTATGGTTGCCATTGTAACTATGTATGATCATTATGGTGTTTTTGAACAAAATTAGCATATTAATCATAATAAATGATGGTTGCTATGGCAGCAATGATGATCATTATGATGATTTTGATCATAATTACCATATTAATCATAATAAATGATGGTTGCCATGGCAACTATGATGATCATTATGATAATCTTGATCATAACTAGCATATTAATCATAATAAATTATGGTTGCCATGGCAACTATGATGATCATTATGATGATTTTGATTATAATTAGCATATTATACATAATAAATGATGGTTGCCATGGCAACTAATATGATTATTAAGATGATCTTGATAATAATTACCATATTAATCATAATAAATGATGGTTGCCATGGCAACCATGATGCTCTTTATGATAATTTAGATCATAATTAGCATATTAATCAAAATAAATTATGGTTGCAATGGCAACCATGATGCTCATTATGATGATTTTGATCATAATTAGCATATCAATAATAATAAATGATGGTTGCCATGGCAACTATGATTATCATTATGATGATCTTAATCATAGTTAGCATATTAATCATAATAAATGATGGTTGCTATGGCAACCATGATGATCATTATGATGATTTTGACGATAATTAGCTCATTAATCATAAAAAATGATGGTTGCAATGGCAACTAAGATGATCATTATGATGATCTTGATCATAATTAGCATATTAATCATAATAAATGATGGTTGTTATTGCAACTATGATGATCATTATGATGATCTTGATCATAATTAGCATATTAATCATAATAAATTATGGTTGTTATTGCAACCATGATGCTCATTATGATGATTTTGATCATAATTACCATATTAATCATAATAAATGATAGATGCCATGGCAACTATGATGATCATTATGATGATCTTGATCATAATTAGCATATTAATCATAATAAATGATGGGTACTATGGCAACCATGATGATCATTATGATGATTTTGACCATAATTAGCTCATTAATCATAAAAAAATGATGGTTGCCATAGCAACTAAGATGATCATTATGATGATCTTGATCATAATAAGCTTATTAATCATAATAAATTATGGTTGTTATGGCAACAATAATGATCATTGTGATGATTTTGATCATATATACCATATTAATCATAATAAATGATGGTTGCCATAGCAACTATGATGATCATTATGATGATCTTGATCATAATAAGCATATTAATCATACTAAATTATAGTTAAAATGGCAACCATTATGCTCATTATGATGATTTTGACCATAATTAGCTCATTAATCATAATAAATGATGGTTGCCATGGCAAGTAAGATGATCATTATCATGATCTTGATCATAATTACTATATTAATCATAATAAATTATAGTTGCTATGGCAACTATGATGATCATTATGATGATCTTGATCATAATTAGGATTTTAATCATAATAAATTATGCTTGTTATGGCAACCATGATGATCATTATGATGATTTTGATCATAATTACCATATTAATCATAATAAATGATGGTTGCTATGGCAACTATGATGATCATTATGATGATCTTGATCATAATTAGCATATTAATCATAATAAATGATGGTTGCCATGGCAAGTAAGATGATCTTTATGATGATCTTGATCATAATTACTATATTAATCATAATAAATGATGGTTGCCATAATAACCATGATGCTCATTATTATGATTTGGATCATAATTAGCATATTAATCATAATAAATGATGGTTGCCGTTGCAACTATGATGATCATTATTGTGATTTGAATCAAAATTAGCATAATAATCATAATAAATGATGGTTGCTATAGCAACTATGATGATCATTATGATGATCTTGATCATAATTAGCATATTAATCATAATAAATTATGGTTGTTATGGCAACCATGATGCTCATTATGATGATTTTGATCATAATTACCATATTAGTCATAATAAATGATAGTTGCCATGGCAACTATGATGATCATTATGATGATCTTGATCATAATTAGCATATTAATCATAATAAATGATGCTTGCTATGGCAACCATGATGCTCATTATGATGATTTTGATCATAATTAGCATATTAATCATAATATATGATGGTTTCCATGGCAACTATGATGATCATTATGATTATCTTGATCATAATAAGCATATTAATCATAATAAATTATCGTTGTTATGGCAACCATAATGATCATTGTTATGATTTTGATCAAATATACCATATTAATCATAATAAATGATGGTTGCCATGGCAACTATGATGATCATTATGATGATCTTGATCATAATTAGCATATTAATCATACTAAATTATAGTTGCAATGGCAACCATTATGCTCATTATTATTATTTTTATCATAATTAGCACATTATTCTTAAAAAATTATGGTTGACATGGCAACTAAGATGATCATTATGATGATCTTGATCATAAATAGCATATTAATCATAATAAATGATGGTTGCTATGGCAGCCATGATGATCATTATGATTATTTTGATCATAATTAGCATATTAATCATAATAAATGATGGTTGCCCTGGCAACTATTATGATCATTATGATGATCTTGATCATAATTAGCATAATAATCATAATAAATGATTGTTGCCATAGCAACTATGATGATCATTATGATGATCTTGATCATAATTAGCATATTAATCATAATAAATTATGGTTGCCATTGCAACTATGATGAACATTATGATGATCTTGATCATAATTAGCATGATGACAACAACCATGATGCTCATTATTTTGATTTTGATCATAATTAGCATGTTAATCATAATAAATTACGGTTGCTATGGCAACCATGATGATCATTATGATGATTTTTATCATATTTAGCATCTTAATCATAATAAATGATGGTTTCCATGGCAACTATGATGATCATTATTATGATCTTGATCATATATACCATATTAATCATAATAAATGATGGTTGCCATAGCAACTATGATAATCATTATGATGATCTTGATCATAATAAGCATATTAATCATACTAAATTATAGTTGCAATGGCAACCATTATGCTCATTATGATGATTTTTATCATAATTAGCACATTAATCTTAAAAAATTATGGTTGACATGGCAACTAAGATGATCATTATGATGATCTTTATCATAAATAGCATATTAATCATAATAAATGATGGTTGCTATGGCAGCAATGATGATCATTATGATGATTTTTATCATAATTACCATATTATTCATAATAAATGATAGTTGCTATGGCAACTATGATGATCCTTATGATGATCGTGATCATAATTAGCATAATAATCATAATAAATGATTGTTGCCATGGCAACCATGATGATCATTATGATGATTTTGATCATAATTAGCATATTAATCATAATAAATGATGGTTGCCGTTGCAACTATGATGATCATTATGATGAGCTTGATCATAATTAGCATATTAATCACAATAAATTATGGTTTCTATGGCAACTATGATGATCATTATGATGATCTTGATCATAATTACCATATTAATCACAATAAATGATGTTTGCCATGGCAACTATGATGATCATTATGATGATCTTGATCATAATTAGGATATTAATCATAATAAATTATGCTTGTTATGGCAACAATGTTGATCATTATGATGATTTTGATCATAATTACCATATTAATCATAATAAATGATGGTTGCTATGGCAACTATGATGATCATTATGATGATCTTGATCTTAATTAGCACATTAATCATAATAAATTATGGTTGTTATGGCAACCATGATGCTCATTATGATGATTTGGATCATAATTACCATATTATTCATAGTAAATGATGGTTGCTATGGCAACTATGATGATAATTATGACGATTTTGATCCAAATTAGCACATTAATCATAATAAATGATGGTTGCCATGGCAACTAAGATGATCATTATGATGATCTTGATCATACTTACCATATTAATCATAATAAATGATGGTTGCTATGGCAACTATGATGATCATTATGATGATCTTGATCATAATAAGCACATTAATCATAATAAATTATAGTTTTTTATTTGAACCATAATGATCATTGTGATGATTTTGATCATATATACCATATTAATCAAAATAAATAATGGTTGCCATGGCATTTATGTTGATCATTATGATGATCTTGATCATATTTAGCATATTAATCAT
Organism: Dendronephthya gigantea; assembly: GCF_004324835.1. NCBI lineage: Eukaryota > Metazoa > Cnidaria > Anthozoa > Malacalcyonacea > Nephtheidae > Dendronephthya > Dendronephthya gigantea. The sequence continues at coordinate 399,012 of NW_021163158.1, read as the reverse complement.
ACTAAATTATGGTTGCAATGGCAACCATGATGCTCATTATGATGATTTTGATCATAATTAGCACATTAATCATAAAAAATTATGGTTGCCATGGGAACTAAGGTGATCATTATGATGATCTTGATCATAATTAGCATATTAATCATAATAAATGATAGTTGCCATGGCAACTATGATGATCATTATGATGAGCTTGATCATAATTAGCATATTAATCATAATAAATGATAGTTGCCATGGCAACTATGATGATCATTATGATGAGCTTGATCATAATTAGCATATTAATCACAATAAATTATGGTTGCTATGGCAACTATGATGATCATTATCATGATCTTGATCATAATTAGGATATTAATCATAATAAATTATGCTTGTTATGGCAACCATGATGATGATTATGATGATTTTGATCATAATTACCATATTAATCATAAAAAATGATGGTTGCTATGGCAACTATGATGATCATTATGATGATCTTGATCATAATTAGCACATTAATGATAATAAATTATGGTTGTTATGGCAACCATGATGCTCATTATGATGATTTGGATCATAATTACCATATTAATCATAATAAATGATGGTTGCTATGGCAACTATGATGATAATTATGATGATCTTGATGATAATTAGCATATTAATTATAATAAATGATTGGTGCTATGGCAATTAAGATGATCATTATGATGATCTTGATCATAATTACCAAAATAATCATAATAAATGATGGTTGCCATGGTAACCATGATGCTCATTATGATGATTTTGATCATAATTAGCGTATTAATCATAATAAATGATGGTTGCTGTTGCAACTATGATGATCATTATTGTGATTTTGATCAAAATTAGCATAATATTCATTATAAATGATGGTTGCTATGGCAACCATGATGATCAATATGATGATCTTAATCATAATTAGCATGATGACAACAACCATGATGATCATTATGATGATTTTGATCATAATTAGCATATTAATCATAATAAATGATGGTTTCAATGGCAACTTTGATGATCATTTTTATGATCTTGATCATATTTTCCATATTAATCATAATAAATGATGGTTGCAATGGCAACGATGATGCTCACTATGATGATTTTGATCATAATTAGCATATTAATCATAATAAATTATGGTTGTTGTGGCAACCATGATGCTCATTATGATGATTTTAATCATAATTACCATATTTATCATAATAAATGATGGTTGCCATGGCAACTATGATGATCATTATGATGATCTTGATCATAATTAGCATATTAATCATAATAAATTATGGTTGCAATGGCAACTAAGATGCTCATTATGATGATTTTAATCATAATTAGCTTATTGATCATAATAAATGATGGTTGCTATAGCAACCATGATGATCATTATGATGATTTTGACCATAATTAGCACATTAATCATAAAAAATTATGGTTGCCATGGGAACTAAGATGACCATTATGATGATCTTGATCATAATTAGCATCTTAATCAGAATAAATGATGGTTGCTAAGGCAACCATGATGTTCATTATGATGATTTTGATCATAATTAGCATCTTATTCATATTAAATGATGGTTGCTATGGCAACTATGATGATCATTATGATGGTTGCAATGATGATTTTGATCATAATTAGCATATTAATCATAATAAATGATGGTTACCATGACAACTATGATGCTCATTGAGATGATTTTGATCATAATTAGCATATTTATCATAATAAATTATGGTTGCCATGGCAACTATGATTATCATTATGATGATCTTGATCATAATAAGCAAATTAATCATAATAAATGATGGTTGCCATGGCAACCATGATGCTCATTATGATGATTTTGATCATAATTAGCGTATTAATCATAATAAATGATGGTTGCTGTTGCAACTATGATGATCATTATTGTGATTTTGATCAAAATTAGCATATTATTCATTATAAATGATGGTTGCTATGGCAACCATGATGATCAATATGATGATCTTAATCATAATTAGCATGATGACAACAACCATGATGCCCATTATTATGATTTTGATCATAATTAGCATATTAATCATGATCAATTACGGTTGCTATAACAACCATGATGATCATTATGATGATTTTGATCATATGTAGCACATTAATCATAATAAATGATGGTTTCAATGGCAACTATGATGATCATTATTATGATCTTGATCATATTTTCCATATTAATCATAATAAATGATGGTTGCAATGGCAACGATGATGCTCACTATGATGATTTTGATCATAATTAGCATATTAATCATAATAAATTATGGTTGTTGTGGCAACCATGATGCTCATTATGATGATTTTAATCATAATTACCATATTTATCATAATAAATGATGGTTGCCATGGCAACTATGATGATCATTATGATGATCTTGATCATAATTAGCATATTAATCATAATAAATTATGGTTTCAATGGCAACTAAGATGCTCATTATGATGATTTTGATCATAATTAGCTTATTGATCATAATAAATGATGGTTGCTATAGCAACCATGATGATCATTATGATGATTTTGACCATAATTAGCACATTAATCATAAAAAATTATATTTGCCATGGGAACTAAGATGACCATTATGATGATCTTGATCATAATTAGCATCTTAATCAGAATAAATGATGGTTGCTAAGGCAACCATGATGTTCATTATGATAATTTTGATCATAATTAGCATTTTATTCATATTAAATGATGGTTGCTATGGCAACTATGATGATCATTATGATGGTTGCAATTATGATTTTGATCATAATTAGCATATTAATCATAATAAATGATGGTTACCATGACAACTATGATGCTCATTGAGATGATTTTGATCATAATTAGCATATTAATCATAATAAATTATGGTTGCCATGGCAACTATGATTATCATTATGATGATCTTGATCATAATAAGCAAATTAATCATAATAAATGATGGTTGCCATGGCAAGTATGATGCTCATTATGATGATTTTGATCATAATTAGCATATTAATCATGATAAATCATTGTTGCCATGGCAACTATGATGATGATTATGATGATCTTGATTATAATTAGCATATTAATGATAATAAATTATGGTAACAATGGCAACCATTATGATCATTATTATGATTGTGATCATAATTAGCATATTAATCATAATAAGTGATGGTTGCCATGGCAACTAAGATGATCATTATGATGATCTTGATCATAATTACCATATTAATCATAATAAATGATGGTTGCTATGGCAACCATGATGTTCATTATGATGATTTTGATCATAATTAGCATATTAATCATAATAAATGACTGTTGTTATGGCAACTATGATGATCATTATGATGATGTTGATCATAATTAGCATATTAATCATAATAAATGATGGTTGCCATGGCAACAATGATGCTCATTATGATGATTTTGACGATAATTAGCTCATTAATCATAAAAAATTTTGGTTCCTATGGCAACTAAGATGATCATTATGATAATCGTGATCATAAGAAGCATACTAATCATAATAAATGATGGTTGCCATTGCAACTATGATGATCATTATGATGATCTTGATCATAATTAGCATATTAATGATAACAAATGATGGTTGCAATGGCAACCATGATGCTCATTATGATGATTTTGATCATAATTAGCATATTAATCATAATAAATCATGGTTGCCATGGCAACTATGATGATCATTATGATGATCTTGATCATAATTAGCATATTAATCCGAATAATTGATGGTTGCTATGGCAACCATGATGTTCATTATGATAATTTTGATCATAATTAGCATTTTATTCATATTAAATGATGGTTGCCATGGCCACTATGATGATCATTATGATGGTTGCAATGATGATTTTGATCATAATTAGCATATTAATCATAATAAATTATTGTTACCATGACAACCATGATGCTCATTAAGATGATTTTGATCATAATTAGCATATTAATCATAATAAATTATGGTTGCCATGGCAACTATGACCATCATTATGATGATCTTGATCATAATAAGCAAATTAATCATAATAAATGATGGTTGGCATTTAAACCATGATGCTCATTATGATGATTTTGATCATAATTAGCATATTAATCATGATAAATCATTGTTGCCATGGCAACTATGATGATGATTATGATGATCTTGATTATAATTAGCATATTAATGATAATAAATTATGGTAACAATGGCAACCATTATGATCATTATTATGATTTTGATCATAATTAGCATATTAATCATAATAAGTGATGGTTGCCATGGCAACTAAGATGATCATTATGATGATCTTGATCATAATTACCATATTAATCATAATAAATGATGGTTGCTATGGCAACCATGATGTTCATTATGATGATTTTGATCATAATTAGCATATTAATCATAATAAATGACTGTTGTTATGGCAACTATGATGATGATTATGATGATCTTGATCATAATTAGCATATTAATCATAATAAGTTATGGTTGCCATGGCAGCCATGATGATCATTATGATGATTTTGATCATAATTAGTATATTAGTCATAATAAATTATGGTTACCATGTCAACCATGATGCTCATTATCATGATTTTGATCATAATTAGCATATTAATCGTAATAAATGATCGTTGCCATGGCAACTATGATGATCAATATGATGATTTTGATCATAATTAGCATATTAATCATAATAAATGATGGTTGCCATTGCAATTATGATGCTTATTATGATAATTTTATTCTTAATTAGCATATTATTCCTAATAAATGATAGTTGCCATGGCAACTATAATGATCATTATGATGATCATTATGATGATCTTGTTCATAATTAGCATATTAATCATAATAAATGATGGTTGCCATGGCAACCATGATGATCATTATGATGAACTTGATCATAAATAGCATATTAATCATAATAAATGATGGTTGCTATGACAACTATAATGATAATTATGATTATCATTATGATGATCTTGATCATAATTAGCATGTTAATCATAATAAATGATGGTTGCCATGGCAACCATGATGCTCATTATGATGATTTTGATCATAATTACCATATTAATCATAATAAATGATGGTTGCTATGGCAACTATGATGATCATTATGATGATCTTGATCATAATTACCATAGCAATCATAATAAATGATGGTTGCCATGGCAACTATGATGCTCATTATGATGATTTTGATGATAATTACTATATTAATCATAATAAATGATGGTTGCCCTGGCAACTATGATGATAATTTTGATGCTCTTAATCATAATTCGCATATCAATCATAATAAATTATGGTTGCCATGGCAACCATGATTCACATTATGATGATTTTGATCAGAATTAGCATATTAATCAAAATAAATGATGGTTGCAATGGCAACTATGATGATCATTATGATGATCTTGATCATATTTAGCATATTAATCATAATAAATTATCGTTGTCATGGCAACCATGATGATCATTATGATGATTTTGAATATAATTAGCATATTATTCATAATAAATTATGGTTGTAATGGCAACTATGATGATCATTATGATGATTTTGATCATAATTAGCATATTAATCATAATAAATTATGGTTGCCATGGCAACCATGATGATCATTATGATGATTTTGATCATAATTACCATATTAATCATAATAAATGATGGTTGCCATAGCAACTATCATGATCATTATGATGACTTTGAACATAACTAGCTTATTAATCATAATAAATTATGGTTGCCATGGCAACCATGATGATCATTATGATGATTTTGATTATAAATAGCATATTAAACATAATAAATGATGGTTGCCTTGGCAACTAATATGATGATTAAGATGATCTTGATAATAATTACCATATTAATTATAATAAATGATGGTTGCCATTGCAACCATGATGCTCTTGATGATGATTTTGATCATAATTAGGATATTAATCATAATAAATTATTGTTGCCATGGCAACTATGATGATCATTATGATAATCTAGATCATAATTAGCATATTAATCATAATAAATGATGGTTGCTATATCCACAATGATGCTCATTATGATAATTTTGATCATAATTAGCATAATAATCATAAGAAATAATGGTTGCTATAGAAACTATGATGATCATTATGATGATATTGATCATAAATGGAATATTAATTATAATAAATGATGGTTGCCATCGCAACTATGATGATCATTATCATGATCTTGATCATAATAAGCATATTAATCATAATAAATTATGGTTGTTATAGCAACCATGATGACCATTATGATGATTTTGATCATATATACCATATTAATCATAATAAATGATGGTTGCTATGGCAACTATGATGATCATTATGATGATCTTGATCATAATTAGCATATTAATCATAATAAATGATGGTTTCTATGGCAACCATGATGATCATTATGATGATTTTGATCATATATACCATATTTATCATAATAAATGATGGTTGCCATGGCAATTAAGATGATCATTATGATGATCTTGATCATAATTAGCATATTAATCATAATAAATGATGGTTGCCATTGCAACTATGATGATCATTATGATGATCTTGATCATAATTAGCATATTAATCATAATTAATTATGGTTGTTATGGCAATCATGATGCTCATTATGATGATTTTGATCATAATTACCATCTTAATCATAATAAATGATGGCTGCAATGGCAACTATGATGATCATTATGATGATCTTTATCATAATTAGCATATTAACCATAATAAATGATGGTTGCTATGGCAACCATGATGATCATTATGATGATTTTGACCATAATTAGCTCATTAATCATAAGAAATGATGGTTGCCATGGCAATTAAGATGATCATTATGATGATCTTGATCATAATTAGCAGATTAATCATAATAAATGATGGTTGCCATGGCAACCATGATGTTCATTGTGATAATCTTGATCATAATTAGCATATTAATCATAATAAATGATGGTTGCTATTGCAACTATGATGCTCATTATGATGATTTTGACGATAATTAGCTCATTAATCATAAAAAATTTTGGTTGCCATGGCAACTAAGATGATCATTATGATAATCGTGATCATAAGAAGCATACTAATCATAATAAATGATGGTTGCCATTGCAACTATGATGATCATTATGATGATCTTGATCATAATTAGCATATTAATGATAACAAATGATGGTTGCAATGGCAACCATGATGTTCATTATGATGATTTTGATCATAATTAGCATATTAATCATAATAAATGACTGTTGTTATGGCAACTATGATGATGATTATGATGATCTTGATCATAATTAGCATATTAATCATAATAAATGATGGTTGCCATGGCAACAATGATGCTCATTATGATGATTTTGATCATAATAAGCATATTATTCATAATAAATTATGGTTGCAATGGCAACCATGATGATCATTATGATGATTTTGATCATAATTAGTTTATTAATCATAATAAATGATGGTTGCCATGGCAACCATGAGAATCATTATGATGATTTGATCATAATTAGCATATTAATCATAATTAATGGTTGTTGCCATGGCAACGATGATGATCATTATGAAGATCTTGATAATAATTAGCATATTAATCATAATAAATGATGGTTGCTGTGGCAACTATGATGATCATTATGATGATCTTGACCATAATTAGCATATTAATCATTATAAATGATTGTTGCCATGGAAACTATGATGATCATTATGATGATTTTGACCATAATCAGCATATTATTCATTATAAATGATGGTTGCCATGGCAACTATGATGATCATTATGATGATCTTGATCATAATTAGCGTATTAATCATAATAAATGATGGTTGCCATGGCCACTATGAGGATCATTATGATGATCTTGATCATAATTAGCATACTAATTAGAATAAATGATGGTTGCTATGGCAACCATGATGCTCATTATGATGATTTTAATCATAATTAGCATATTAATTATAATAAATGATGGTTGCTATCACAACTATGTTGACCATTATGATGATTTTAATCATAATTAAGATATTAATCATAGTATATGATGGTTGCTATGGCAACTATGATGATCATTATGATGATCTTGATCATAATTAGCATATTAATCATAATAAATTATAGTTGCAATAGCAACCATTATGATCATTATGATGATTTTGATCATAATTAGCATATTAATCATAATAAATGGTTGTTGCTATGGCAACGATGATGATCATTATGAAGATCTTGATAATAATTAGCATATTAATCATAATAAATGATGGTTGCTATGGCAACCATCATGCTCATTATGATCATTTTGATCATAATTAGCCATATTATTCATAATAAATGATGGTTATTGTGGAAACTATGATGATCATTATGATGATCTTGACCATAATTAGCATATTAAACATAATAAATGATGGTTGCCATGGCAACAATGATTATCATTATGATGATTTTGGCCATAATTAGCATATTATTCATAATAGATGATGGTTGCGATGGCAACTATGATGATCATTATGATGATCTTGATAATAATTAGCGTATTATTCATAATAAATGATGGTTGCCATAGCAACTATGAGGATCATTATGATGATCTTGATCATAATTAGCATATTAATCGGAATAAATGATGGTTGCTATGGCAACAATGATGCTCATTATGATGATTTTGATCATAATTAGCATATTAATCATAATAAATAATTGTTTCCATGGCAACGACGATGATCATTATGATGATCTTGATCATAATTAGCATATTAATCATAATAAATGATGGTTGCCATGGCAACTATGATGCTCTTTATGATGATTTTGATCATAATTAGCATATTAATAATAATAAATGATGGTTGCTTTAGCAACTATGATGATCATTATGATGATCTTGATCAATATTAGCATACTAATCATATTAAATGATGGTTGCCATGGCAACCATGATGATCATTTTGATGATTTTGAACATAATTAGCATATTATTCATTATAAATTATGGTTGCTATGGCAACTATGATGATCATTATGATGATCTTGATCATAATTAGCATATTATTCATAATAAACGATTGTTGCCATGGCAACTATTATGATCAATATGATGATCTGGATTATAATTAGCATATTATTCATAATAAATGATGGTTGCTATGGCAACCATGATGCTCATTATGATGATTTTGATCATAATTAGCATATTAATCATAATAATTGATGGTTTTTATAGCAACTATACTGATCATTATGATGATCATTATGATGATCTTGAACATAATTAGCATATTAATCATAATAAATGAAGGTTGCCATGGCAACCATGATGATCAATATGATGATTTTGACCATAATTAGCATATTATTCATTATAAATTATGGTTGCCATGGCAACTATGATGATCATTATGATGATCTTGATCATAATTAGCGTATTAATCATAATAAATTATGGTTGCCATGGCAACTATGATGGTCATTATGATGATCTTGATCATAATTAGCATATTAATCAGAATAAATGATGGTTGCCATGGCAACGATGATGCTCATTATGATGATTTTGACCATAATTAATATATTAATCATAATAAATTACGGTTGCTATGGCAACCATCATGATCATCATGATGATTTTGATCAAAATTAGCATATTAAACATAATAAATTATTGTTGTCATAGAAACTATGATGATCATTATGATGATCTTGATCATATTTACATATTAATCATAATAAATGATGGTTGCTATGGCAACCATGATGCTCATTATGATGATTTTGATCATAATTAGCATATTAATCATAATAAATAATTGTTTCCATGGCATTGACGATGATCATTATGATGATCTTGATCATAATTAGCATATTAATCATAATAAATGATGGTTGCCATGGCAACTATGATGCTCTTTATGATGATTTTGATCATAATTAGCATATTAATAATAATAAATGATGGTTGCTTTGGCAACTATGATGATCATTATGATGATCTTGATCAATATTAGCATACTAATCATATTAAATGATGGTTGCCATGGCAACCATGATGATCATTTTGATGATTTTGAACATAATTAGCATATTATTCATTATAAATTATGGTTGCTATGGCAACTATGATGATCATTATGATGATCTTGATCATAATTAGCATATTATTCATAATAAACGATTGTTGCCATGGCAACTATTATGATCAATATGATGATCTGGATTATAATTAGCATATTATTCATAATAAATGATGGTTGCTATGGCAACCATGATGCTCATTATGATGATTTTGATCATAATTAGCATATTAATCATAATAATTGATGGTTGTTATAGCAACTATACTGATCATTATGATGATCATTATGATGATCTTGAACATAATTAGCATATTAATCATAATAAATGAAGGTTGCCATGGCAACCATGATGATCAATATGATGATTTTGACCATAATTAGCATATTATTCCTAATAAATGATGGTTGCCATGGCAACTATGATGATCATTATGATGATCTTGATCATAATTAGCGTATTAATCATAATAAATTATGGTTGCCATGGCAACTATGATGGTCATTATGATGATCTTGATCATAATTAGCATATTAATCAGAATAAATGATGGTTGCCATGGCAACGATGATGCTCATTATGATGATTTTGACCATAATTAACATATTAATCATAATAAATTACGGTTGCTATGGCAACCATCATGATCATTATGATGATTTTGATCAAAATTAGCATATTAAACATAATAAATTATTGTTGTCATAGAAACTATGATGATCATTATGATGATCTTGATCATATTTACATATTAATCATAATAAATGATGGTTGCTATGGCAACTATGATGCTCATTATGATGATTTTGATCATAATTAGCATATTAATCATAATAAATGATTGTTGCTATGGCAACCATGATGATCATTATGATGATCTTGATCGTAATTATCATATTAATCATAATAAATGATGGTTGCCATGGCAACTATGATGCTCATTATGATGATTTTGATCATAATTAGCATATTAATCATAATAAATGATGGTTGCAATCGCAACTATGATGATCATTATGATGATCTTGATCATAATTAGCATGTTAATCATAATAAATGAAGGTTGCTATGGCAACTATGATGATCATTATGATGATCTTGATCATAATTAGCATATTAATCATAATAAATTATGGTTGCAATGGCAACCATGATGATCATTATGATGATTTTGACCATAATTAGCATATTATTCATAATAAATTATGGTTGCCATGGCAACTATGATGATCATTATGATGATCTTGATCATAATTAGCATATTAATCAGAATAAATGATTGTTGCCATGGCAACCATGATGCTCATTATGATGATTTTGATCATAATTAGCATATTAATTATAATAAATGATGGTTGCTATGGCAACTATGATGACCATTATGATGATTTTGATCATAATTAGCATATTAATCATAATAAATGATGGTTGCCATGGCAACCATGATGCTCATTATGATGATTTTGATCATAATTAGCATATTAATCATAATAAATGATTGTTTCCATGGCAATGATGATGTTTATTATGATGATCTTGATCATAATTAGCATATTAATCATAATAAATGATGGATGCCGTGGAAACTATCATGCTCATTATGATGATTTTGATCATATTTAGCATATTAATCGTAGTAAATGATGGTTGCTAGTTCAACTATGATGATCATGATGATGATCTTGATTATAATTAGAATATTAATCACAATAAATGATGGTTGCTATGGCAACCACGATGCTCAATATGTTGATTTTGATCATAATTAGCATAATAATCTTAATAAATGATTGTTACTATGGCAACTATGATGATCATTATGATGATCTTGATCATAATTAGCATATTGATCATAATAAATGATGGTTGCCGTGGCAACTGTAATGATCAATATGATGATTTTGATCATAATTAACATATTAATCCTAATAAGTGATTGTTGCCATGGCAACTAAGATGATCATTATGATGATCTTGATTATAATTACCATATTAATCATAATAAATAATGGTTGCCATGGCGACCATGATGCTCATTATGATGATCTTGATCATAATTAGCATATTAATCATAATAAATTATGTTTGCAATGGCAACCATTATGATCATTATGATGATTTTGATTATAATTAGCATATTAATCACAATAAGTGATGGTTGCCATGGTACTATGATGATTATTATGATGATCTTGATCATATTTAGCATATTAATCATAATAAATGATGGTTGCCATGGCAACCATGATGCTCATTATGATGATTTTGATCATAATTAGCATATTACTCATAATAAATTATTGTTGCCATGGAAGCTATGATGATCATTATGATGATTTTGATCATAATTAGCATATTAATCATAATAAATGATGGTTGCAATGGCAACTATGATGATCATTATGATGATCTTGATCATAATTAGCATATTAAACATAATAAATGAAGGTTGCCTTGGCAACCATGATGATCATTATGATGATTTTGACCATAATTAGCATATTATTCATAATAAATTATGGTTGCAATGGCAACTATGATGATCATTATGATGATCTTGATCATAATTAGCATATTAATCAGAACAAATGATATTTGCTATGGCAACCATGATGCTCATTATGATGATTTTGATCATAAATAGCATATTAATTATAATAAGTGATGGTTGCTATTGCAACCATGACGCTCATTATGTTGATTTTGATCATAATTAGCATATTAATCTTAATAAATGATTGTTACTATGGCAACTATGATGATCATTATGATGATCTTGATCATAATTAGCATATTGATCATAATAAATGATGGTTGCCGTGGCAACTATAATGATCATTATGATTATTTTGATCATAATTAACATATTAATCATAATAAGTTATGGTTGCCATGGCAACTAAGATGATCATTATGATGATCTTGATTATAATTACCATATTAATCATAATAAATTATGGTTGCCATGGCGACCATGATGCTCATTATGATGATTTTGATCATATTTAGCATATTAATCATAACAAATGATTGTTGCTATGGCAACTATGATGTTCATTATGATGATCTTGATCATAATTAGCATATTAATCATAATAAATTATGGTTGCAATGGCAACCATTATGATCATTATGATGATTTTGATCATATTTAGCATATTAATCATAATAAGTGATGGTTGCCATGGTACTATGATGCTCATTATGATGATTTTGATCATATTTAGCATATTAATCATAAAAAATGATGGTTGCTATGGCAACCATGATGCTCATTATGATGATTTTGATCATAATTAGCATATTAATCATTATAAATTATTGTTGTCATGGCAACTATGATGATCATTATGATGATCTTGATCGTAATTATCATATTAATCATAATAAATGATGGTTGCCATGGCAACTATGATGCTCATTATGATGATTTTGATCATATTTAGCATATTAATCATAATAAATGATGGTTGCTATTGCGACTATGATGATCATTATGATGATCTTGATCATAATTAGCATATTAATCATAATAAATGATGGTTGCCGTGGAAACTATCATGCTCATTATGATGATTTTGATCATATTTAGCATATTAATCGTAGTAAATGATGGTTGCTAGTTCAACTATGATGATCATGATGATGATCTTGATTATAATTAGAATATTAATCACAATAAATGATGGTTGCTATGGCAACCACGATGCTCAATATGTTGATTTTGATCATAATTAGCATAATAATCTTAATAAATGATTGTTACTATGGCAACTATGATGATCATTATGATGATCTTGATCATAATTAGCATATTGATCATAATAAATGATGGTTGCCGTGGCAACTGTAATGATCAATATGATGATTTTGATCATAATTAACATATTAATCCTAATAAGTGATGGTTGCCATGGCAACTAAGATGATCATTATGATGATCTTGATTATAATTACCATATTAATCATAATAAATAATGGTTGCCATGGCGACCATGATGCTCATTATGATGATCTTGATCATAATTAGCATATTAATCATAATAAATTATGTTTGCAATGGCAACCATTATGATCATTATGATGATTTTGATCATAATTAGCATATTAATCACAATAAGTGATGGTTGCCATGGTACTATGATGATTATTATGATGATCTTGATCATATTTAGCATATTAATCATAATAAATGATGGTTGCCATGGCAACCATGATGCTCATTATGATGATTTTGATCATAATTAGCATATTAATCATAATAAATTATTGTTGCCATGGCAGCTATGATGATCATTATGATGATCCTGATCATAATTAGAATATTAATCATAATAAATGATGGTTGCTATGGCAACCATGATGATAATTTTGATGATTTTGATCATAATTAGCATATTATTCATGATAAATAATGGTTGCTATTGCAACTATGCTGATGATTATGATGATCTTGATCATAATTAGCATATTAATCATAATAAATGATGGTTGCTATGGCAACCATGATGATCATTTTGATGATTTTAAACATAATTAGCATATTATTCATTATAAATGATGGTTGCTATGCCAACTATTGTGATCATTATGATGATCTTGATCATAATTAGCATATTAATCATAATAAACGATTGTTGCCACGGCAACGATGATGATCATTATGATGATCTTGATCATAATTAGCATATTAATCATAATAAATGATGGTTGCCATGGCAACTATGATGCTCATTATGATGATTTTGATCATAATTAGCATATTAATCATAATAAATGATGGTTGGAATGGCAACTATGATGATCATTATGATGATCTTGATCATAATTAGCGTATTAAACATAATAAATGAAGGTTGCCATGGCAACCATGATGATCATTATGATGATTTTGACCATAAATAGCATATTATTCATAATAAATTATGGTTGCAATGGCAACTATGATGATCATTATGATGATCTTGATCATAATTAGCATATTAATCAGAACAAATGATATTTGCTATGGCAACCATGATGCTCATTATGATGATTTTGATCATAAATAGCATATTAATTATAATAAGTGATGGTTGCTATTGCAACCATGACGCTCATTATGTTGATTTTGATCATAATTAGCATATTAATCTTAATAAATGATTGTTACTATGGCAACTATGATGATCATTATGATGATCTTGATCATAATTAGCATATTGATCATAATAAATGATGGTTGCCGTGGCAACTATAATGATCATTATGATTATTTTGATCATAATTAACATATTAATCATAATAAGTTATGGTTGCCATAGCAACTAAGATGATCATTATGATGATCTTGATTATAATTACCATATTAATCATAATAAATTATGGTTGCCATGGCGACCATGATGCTCATTATGATGATTTTGATCATATTTAGCATATTAATCATAACAAATGATTGTTGCTATGGCAACTATGATGTTCATTATGATGATCTTGATCATAATTAGCATATTAATCATAATAAATTATGGTTGCAATGGCAACCATTATGATCATTATGATGATTTTGATCATATTTAGCATATTAATCATAATAAGTGATGGTTGCCATGGTACTATGATGATCATTATGATGATCTTGATCATATTTAGCATATTGATCATAAAAAATGATGGTTGCTATGGCAACCATGATGCTCATTATGATGATTTTGATCATAATTAGCATATTATTCATTATTAATTATTGTTGTCATGGCAACTATGATGATCATTATGATGATCTTGATCGTAATTATCATATTAATCATAATAAATGATGGTTGCCATGGCAACTATGATGCTCATTATGATGATTTTGATCATAATTAGCATATTAATCATAATAAATGATGGTTGCAATGGCAACCATGATGATCATTATGATGATCTTGATCATAATTAGCGTATTAATCGTAATAAATTATGGTTGCCATGGCAACTATGGTAATCATTATGATGATCTTGATTATAATTAGCATATTAATCAGAATAAATGATGGTTGCCATGGCAACCATGATGCTCATTATGATGATTTTGATCATAATTAGCATATTAATTATAATAAATGATGGTTGCTATGGCAACTATGATGACCATTATGATTATCTTGATCATAATTAGCATATTAATCATAATAAACGATTGTTGCCATGGCAACTATTATGATCATTATGATGATCTTGATTTTAATCAGCATATTAATCATAATAAATGAAAGTTGCCATGGCAACCATGATGATCAATATGATGATTTTGACCATAATTAGCATATTATTCATAATAAATGATTGTTGCCATGGCAACTATGATGCTCATTATGATGATTTTGATCATATTTAGCATATTAATCATAATAAATGATGGTTGCTATTGCGACTATGATGATCATTATGATGATCTTGATCATAATTAGCATATTAATCATAATAAATGATGGTTGCTATGGCAACCATGATGATCATTTTGTTGATTTTGAACGTAATTAGCATATTATTCATTTTAAATGATGGTTGCCATTTAAACTATGATGATCATTATGATGATCTTGATCATAATTAGCATATTAGTCATAATAAATTATGGTTGCCATGTCAACCATGATGCTCATTATGATGATTTTGATCATAATTAGCATATTAATCGTAATAAATGATCGTTGCCATGGCAACTATGATGATCAATATGATGATTTTGATCATAATTAGCATATTAATCATAATAAATGGTGGTTGCCATGGCAATTATGATGCTTATTATGATAATTTTAATCATAATTAGCATTTTATTTCTAATAAATGATAGTTGATATGGCAACTATAAAGATCATTATGATGATCGTTATGATGATCTTGTTCATAATTAGCATATTAATCATAATAAATGATGGTTGCTATGAGAACTATAATGATCATTATGATTATCATTATGATGATCTTGATCATAATTAGCATATTAATCATAATAAATGATGGTTGCTATGGCAACCATGATGCTTATTATGATAATTTTGATCATAATTAGAATATTAATCATAATAAATTATGGTTGCTATGGCAACTATAATGATCATTATGATGATCATTATGATGATCTTGATCATAATTAGCGTATTAATCATAATAAATTATTGTTGCAATGGCAGCTATGATGATCATTATGATGATCCTGATCATAATTAGCATATTAATCATAATAAATGATGGTTGCTATGGCAACCATGATGATCATTTTGATGATTTTGATCGTAATTAGCATATTATTCATAAAAAATAATGGTTGCTATGGCAACTATGATGATCAATATGATGATCCTGATCATAATTAGCATATTAATCATAATAAATGATGGTTGCTATGGCATCCATGATGCTTATTATGACGATTTTGATCATAATTAGCATATTATTTGTAGATTTCAAACCGGAACTGTCATAACTTAGTTTAATGTTATGTTAATTAGTTATGTTAATTCGGGGTATAAATAGTTGTTCACTATCACTTTGATCATACGATACAAAGTTCAAGCTATAGTCTCTACAATTCAAGAAGCGAACGATTTTCTACCCGACAGGCAAATTAATCTGTAAGTTTCATGAATGTATTCGTATGGTTTACTTGTTCGTATTCGTATTCATTTGGTTGTATTCGTACCGTACTAATCTTTGTAAATATTTGTTTAGTTGAACCGCTACATGATTAAAATTCTGCGAGTTCAAAGTACACGTCTGGTTAAGACTGAGTCTAACATTGTTCAAAGATTAACTAAAACTTTATATCTATCAATTTGGAACCGTCGATTGACAAATTATGCTATCACAGAGCGAAGGATCGCCTAACCAAGAAACAACTAGTTTTGTCGAAGAATCAAGCGAATTTCGGCGATTGAGGCGTTGCCGCTCGGCTGCAAAGGCGAACATAACAAAGAAGATTAAAGAGCTCACTGAATTGATAGGTAATTGTCAAATTAAAGACGACGCTTTAGCGAAGATAAAGGAATTTGAAGACGTGGCAAGTAAATTCTACACAGCTCATGCCAATTATCATGACATAATTGGCGACGAGTATGATATCCGAGACTCCGAAGAGTATTTGCAAACAGAAACAAGGCGAATCGAGAATTTTTCACGAACTCTGAGCGAGTGGATTTCGAGTTTTGAAGACGAAGTATCAAAGGCGGATCAAGAAGATAGACCGGGTGATTCAATAAGCAATATTGGACCCTCGCACCGCGATAAAACACGTTCGCTAGCTAGCTCACGTTCGAGAACAGGTTCGTCTACCCTGAGCGCCAGACTAGCGGCAAGAGCGAAAAGGCCTCATTGGAAGCAGAAAAGGCAGAACTAGCTAAACAACAAGCTCTACAAAAGGAAGAGCTTCTTTTCAGACAAAAACAACGCCAACAAGAGGAAGAGAAGTTACGATTGGAACAAAGAAAATATGAACTGAAGCTCGACACAGAATTAGCAAAAGCTGAAGCAGAAGAAAGAGTATATGCTGAAGCACTTCATAGCGAAAATCAACCTATGGCAACACAATTTACACCCACAATGGCGAAGCAAGCCGGAGTGAAGCTAGAGAATAAATACGCTCTCGGTCAACAAGCCAAATCAATGCCTAATTCCACACCTTTGTTAAAGTCTACGGAGCAAGCCTTCAACTCTGAGAAAAGAATACAGCCGACTAGAAAGAATGTTGCTACTACAAACCAAGGCCAAACAGAGAAGGGTGATACAGATTCGGACGTAGCAGAGGAATTCTTATACAACGTCGCAGAGATACAGCGACAACACACAGCAACAAATGCATCAGATGTTCGACATGCAACAGTCACGAGACCAGCAATTACATCGGTTACTCGATCAGCACCAAAGGTCGACCTTGGCTATGACCCTGCCTAACGTTCAGGTTCCAACCTTTGCTGGAAATCCAATCGAGTATTGTCACGATCTTTCGAGAACCTGATCGAAGCAAAGACAACAAGCGCCAGTGCAAGACTATTCTATATGGTCCAATATACGAAAGGTGAGGTGCAAGAGCTTGTTCGAAGTTGCTTAACTATGGATCCAGAAGAAGGATATCTTAAGGCAAAGAAGCTTCTGAAAGACAACTACGGACAAAACTACAAGATTGCGGCTGCATACGTGGACCGGATCACCCAAGCATCGCCAATTAAAGCAGAAGATGGCGTAGGCTTACAGAAGTACTCCGTGCTACTGGCTAGTTGCAGAAATACCTTGAAGGAGATCGGATACATTAGCAGAGTGGAAAATCCTGAAAGTTTGGTTAAACTAATTGGGAAGCTACCCTTTTCTCTGAGACAGAGATGGCGAGAAGTTGCCGATAACATCACTACCCAGAAATCAAGAGAGATAACCTTTGATGATGTTGTTGAGTTTGTTCAAGCAAGGTCGAGAGTTCAGAACCACCCAATCTTCGGAAAATTGAACAACGACTCACGAAGTAGACCAAGTGAACCTTTAGGTTCTAGGGGCAGACTGAACTTTCAAATTGATGGTAAGCTAGGTGATGAAGGAAAAAAGGAATCAAAACCCTACAAATGTTCCATGTGTAATGGAGATATTCTGCCACGATGTATTCATTTTAAGAAAGAGTCCCTAGTGGGTCGTCTTAAGTTTGTTCGCAAAAGAGGACTATGTGACAACTGCTTGTTTCAAGGACATGTCGCAAAGTCCTGTCCAAAGCCCAGTTTCTGCAAGGTAGCCGGCTGTCAGTTCAAGCACTCAACATATCTGCATCCAAGAAGCGGAGACAGCGGTGTGGACAAGTCGTGTGGTCCTGATAGCCCAAATGAATCAACTGATCGATCAGGTGATGAAGGATGCGCCAACAATGGAGCGCGAAATGGTTGCGTTAGTGCTACCCAAACTGAATGTGGTGTCATCGGGGCCGGCGTCTCTACAACAGGGCTACCATTGGTCCCTGTGAAAGTGAAATGTGCTGGCTCGTTTCGATGGTGCTGACATATGCGTTCCTTGATCCTGGTTCTAACACGACATTCTGTTCAAATGAACTGTTGGAGCAACTTGGCATCACAGGAAAGAAAACAACATTATCTTTGACAACCCTACAGAACGTACAGCAGACGACCAGATGTAGTGTGACCAGTTTGGAAGTTTGGGATTTAAACGAAGAGAACTTAGTGGAACTTCCTACTGTTTTCTCGACCGAACGGTTACCTGTCGATAGATCTAGCATTCCGCTTCAAAAGGATGTTGACAGATGGCCTCATCTCAGAAACGTAAACGTACAGGAAATCGATGCCGCCGTTGGCTTACTAATCGGGAATGATGTACCAAAGGCATTGGAACCGAAGGAAGTCAGAGAGAGCAGTGGCGCAGGACCGTACGCCGTGAGAACAGTTTTCGGTTGGACGATAAATGGCCCGCTTGGAAGAAATAAAACGGCTCGTCGTTGCGCGAACTTCATTCGATCTGATCATGACCTAAATGAACAGTTTCAAACGTTCTGCAATATGGAGTTCAACGACTCTGTATATGACACAAAACTGGAGATGTCGGTAGAGGATTCTCGTGCTCTTGCATGATGGAAGGCTCGGTTCAGCTAAAGGACGGACACTATGAAGTGGCTTTACCATGGAAAAATTTCCCGCCACGTCTGCCAAACAATCGTCCATTAGCGGAACATCGCCTGAACCTTTTAAAGAAGAGGCTTCTCAAAGATCCTCAACTGCTTTCAAAGTATTCAGAATTCATGGATAACATGCTAAGCAGGAAGTATGCTCGCAAGGTCCCTGAGAGTTCGATAACCCAACCTAAGTTACCTTTATGGTACTTACCCCACCATCCCGTAATCAATTCAAATAAGCCCAGCAAAATTCGCGTGGTTTTCGATTGTGCAGCAGTTTTCCGCGGGACGTCACTCAATAGTCAACTATTACAAGGTCCAGATCTAACAAACAGTCTTGTTGGAGTTTTAATTCGCTTCCGAACGGATCCTGTGGCCTTGATGGCGGATATAGAGGCTATGTTCCACCAAGTCCGCGTTACACCAAGCGACTATGACGCATTACGATTCCTCTGGTGGCACCAAAATGATCTTGATAAAGAACCCCAAGAATTCCAGATGATGGTTCACCTTTTCGGCGCAACGTCCTCCCCGAGTTGTGCGAATTTTGCACTCCGAAGAACCGCCGAAGACAACTCAGACGACTTTGGTGCTGAGATATCAGATATAGTAAAACGAACTTCTATGTGGACGACTGTTTAAAGTCTGTTAAAGATGACGAAGTGGGCATCAAAACGGTGAGCTGTTTGACCCAGTTGCTAGCCCGGGGAGGATTCCACTTGACGAAATGGGTTTCAAATTCAGCAAGAGTGATTGCGTCGGTGCCTGAAGATGAAAGATCTGGATCTGTAAAGGCTTTGTGTTTTGGCCAACCAACGGTTGAACGAGCACTAGGAGTTAAATGGGATGTCGCGAGCGATCAGTTTGGATTCAAAGTAATCATCAATGAGAAGCCATCAACTCGAAGAGGGACTTTCAGTAATCAGTTCAGTCTATGACCCTCTTGGGTTCGCAGCCCCATTTATTCTTCCCGTGAAGATATTGATGCAACATCTGTGTCGACGAAAGTTGGGATGGGATGACCTAATTGAGCCCGACGATATGGCACGCTGGAACACTTGGTTGAAGGAATTGCCAAAGATCGAACAGCTTCGCGTCCCAAGATGTATCAAATCCTACTACGTCAATCCAATAGTTCAGACGCAGTTACACAGTTTCGCAGACGCTTCGCGACGTGGATATGGGGCAGCGAGTTATTTGCGCTTTGAAGATTCGAAAGGTAACATCCACTGTTCGTTCGTGATGGCTAAGTCAAGAGTGGCTCCTCTAAAGGAAACAACCATTCCACGACTGGAATTATCCGCTGCTGTGGTTGCGACAAGACTCGACAAGATGATACGAAACGAAATCGATATTGAAATCCATGCCTCCATCTTTTGGACAGACAGCACCTGTGTTCTGGGGTATCTGAATAACACAAGCAAGAGATTCCAGACATTTGTTGCGAACAGAGTTGCCACCATTCATGAAACAACCACGCCTGAGCAATGGAGACACGTGACCAGTGAAGAGAACCCCGCTGATGACGCCTCACGAGGATTATCTGCAGATTCCTTGTTACGCAGTAATCGTTGGTTGAATGGTCCCGAATTTTTATGGAAACCAGAGAATTATTGGCCATGTCAAATCAACCTGGCCGTTGCAGTCAGCGATGACGACCCAGAAGTCAAGAAGAATGCCCAAGCCTTCTCTATTGAAGATAGTTCACACGCCACAGTTGAAGGAATTATCGAGAGATTTTCGTCATGGGAGAAGCTGAAAAGATTCGTTTCATGGATACTTCGATATCGTGCCAATTTATCGAAGGCTGTCATGAGAGCTAAGACTAACAGAAACTCGGATTATTCGACTCCAGACTTCAGACCCCTCGACCTGGATGAAATGCAGCATGCAGAAAAGGAAATTTTAAAATATATTCAAGGAAGAAGCTTTCAAGAGGAGTTAGCTCGTCTTAACTCCGTTGATGACCAGTCAGCAAAGTCGTTGAAAGGCCAAGTTAAGAAAGCAAGTCCCATCTACAAACTTGACCCTCGGTTGAAGGATCAACTCTTGCGAGTCGGAGGACGCCTAACGAATGCCCCCATCTCGGAGGAACGGAAACACCCCATCATCCTACCAAAGAATTGTCACATTTCCACCTTGATTGCAAGGTATTACCACCGGTTAGCGAGGCACAGTGGTTTAGAACATGTTCTGTCCTTGATCAGAGCGCGCTACTGGATGATCGGAGCGAGGAAGACCTTAAAAAAGATGCTAAACAGCTGTGTGGATTGCAAAAGAAGACAAGCAGCAGCAGGTGAACAAAAAATGGCGGACCTCCCAGAGCATCGAGTCACGCCAGATAAGCCGCCGTTTACCTTCGTTGGGGTGGACTGCTTTGGTCCATTTGTTGTGAAAAGAGCACGTAGCCTGGTGAAGAGATATGCCGTTTTATTCACTTGCTTAACCATCCGAGCTGTTCACATTGAAGTGGTGCAAAGCCTCGATACCAGTTCGTTTCTCAACGCATTGCGTAGATTCATCGCCAGAAGGGGACAACCTGAAGTCATTAGATCTGACAATGGCACTAATTTTGTCGGCGGAGAAAGAGAAATTCACAGTGCAATCGATGATTGGAACCAACAGAAAATTCAACGATTCCTCCTGCAGCAAAACGTCAAGTGGATCTTTAATCCTCCCTCAGGATCTCACCATGGTGGAGTTTGGGAGCGCTGCATCCGAACTGCCCGTAAAATATTGTTGGCCCTTTTAAAGCAACAGACTGTGGATGATGAATGCCTTACAACTGTTATATGCGAGGTTGAATCCATTATGAACAGCAGACCATTGACAAAGGTATCTGACGACCCAAATGACCTAGAAGCCTTGACGCCAAATCATTTGCTTCTTTTACGCCCGGGACCATCGCTACCCCCAGGAGTTTTCCAAGAAGCTGATTTGTATTGTAAACGTCGATGGAGACAAGCTCAATATCTCTCGGATGTTTTTTGGCGCCGCTAGCTGAAGGAATACTTGCCAGAATTGCAACGCCGTCAGAAATGGGTTAATGCTCGTCGCAATTTTTCTGTAGGTGATATTGTTTTGCTCGTTGACGAGAATACACCAAGATCGTCGTGGTTGCTTGGTCGAATCACGAGAGTGAAACCGAATTCGAGAGACGGCTTCGTGAGAAGAGTAGTTTTAAGAACGAAACTTAACACCCTGGAACGCCCTGTGGACAAGATTGTCCTCTTGGAAGCATCAGAATGCACTTGATTGTTGAAGAGGACATCGTCATGTCGATTGGTTATCGATTACGGTTAAAATCTTTATATACTGTTTAAATGTCGCCTTATACAACATTTCGGGACCGGAATGTAGATTTCAAACCGGAACTGTCATAACTTAGTTTAATGTTATGTTAATTAGTTATGTTAATTCGGGGTATAAATAGTTGTTCACTATCACTTTGATCATACGATACAAAGTTCAAGCTATAGTCTCTACAATTCAAGAAGCGAACGATTTTCTACCGGACAGGCAAATTAATCTGTAAGTTTCATGTATGTATTCGTATGGTTTACTTGTTCGTATTCGTATTCATTTGGTTGTATTCGTACCGTACTAATCTTTGTAAATATTTGTTTAGTTGAACCGCTACATGATTAAAATTCTACGAGTTCAAAGTACACGTCTGGTTAAGACTGAGTCTAACAGTTGGTTTCAAATTTTTTGACCTGAATGAAATGAACTGCTGGTCTAATATTCTGTTGTATGCTTTTTCAATCCCTTCTGAACATTCTTGCTCAATTTCAAATCTAGCAAATCAATATTAAAGAATTTAGCTTTCAAAATCTGACACCTCATATAAGGGAAAAATTGCTATTTTGGACAATTCTTTTCAAATTTTTTAACTCAATGAAATGAATTGCTGGTCTAATATTCTGTTGTATCCTTTGTCAAACCCTTTTGAAAGTCTAGGAAATATATATTATAGAATTTAGCTTTCAATATCTGACATCTCATATAAGGGAAAAATTGCTATTTTGGACAAATGATTTGAAATTTTTTTAACTGAATGAAATGAACTGCTGGTCTAATATTCTGTTGTATCCTTTGTCAATCCCTTCTGAAATGTCTTACTGAATTTAAAGTTCAGCAAATCAATATTAAAAAATTTAGCTTTAAAAATCTGAAACCTCATATAAGCGAAAAATTGCTATTTTGCACAATGGTTTTCAAATTTTTTGAACTGAATGAAATGAATTGCTGGTCTAATATTCCGTTTTATCCTTTGCTAATCTCTTCTGGACATTGTTACTGAATTTTAGGTTCAGCAAATCAATATTATAGAATTTAGCTTTTAAAATCGGTCACCTCATATTGGGCAAAAATGGTTATTTTAGACAATGGTTTTCAAATTTTTTGAAATGAACTGCTGGTCTAATATTCTGTTGTATCCTTTGTCAATCCCTTCCGAAATTTCTTACTGAATTTAAAGATGAGCAAATCAATATTAAAAAATTTAGCTTTAAAAATCTGACACCTCATATAAGGGAAAAATTGCTATTTTGCACAATGGTTTTCAAATTTTTTGAACTGAATTAAATGAATTGCTAGTCTAATATTCTGTTGTATCCTTTGTCAATCCCTTCTGAACGATCTTACTGAATTTCAAGTCTAGGAAATATATATTAAAGAATTTAGCTTTCAAAATCTGACATCTTATATAAGGGAAAATTATCTATTTTGGACAGTTGGTTTGAAATTTTTTGACCTGAATGAAATGAACTGCTGGTCTAATATTTTGTTGTATTCTTTTTCAATCCCTTCTGAACATTCGCGCTCAATTTGAAATCTAGCAAATCAATATCAAAGAATTTAGCTTTAAAAATCTGACACCTCATATAAGGGAAAAATTGCTATTTTGGACAATTGTTTTCAAAATTTTTAACTAAATGAAATGAATTGCTGGTCTAACATTCCGTTGTATCCTTTGTCAAACCCTTTTGAAAGTCTAGGATATATATATTAAATAATTTAGCTTTCAATATCTGACATCTCATATAAAGGAAAAATTGCCATTTTGGACAATTGTTTTCAAATTTTTTGAACTGAATGAAATGAACTGCCGGTCTAATATTCTGTTGTATCCTTTGTCAATCCCTTTTGAAAGGTCTTACTGAATTTAAAGTTCAGCAAATCAATATTAAAAAATTTAGCTTTAAAAATCTGACACCTCATATAAGCGAAAAATTGCTATTTTGCACAATGGTTTTCAAATTTTTTGAACTGAATAAAATGAATTGCTGGTCTAATATTCTGTTGTATCCTTTGTCATTCCCTTTTGAAAATTCTTACTTAATTTAAAGTTCAGCAAATCAATATTAAAAAATTTGGCTTTAAAAAGCTGACACCTCATATAAGGGAAAAATTTCTATTTTGCACAATTGTTTTCAAATTTTTTGAACGGAATGAAATGAATTACTGGTCTAATATTCTGTTGTATGCTTTTTCAATCCCTTCTGAACAATCTTACTGAATTTCAAGTCGAGGAAATATATATTAAAGTATTTAGGTTTTAAAATCTGACACCTCATATAAGGGAAAAATTGCTATTTTGGACAATCGTTTTCAAATTTTCTTAACTCAATGAAATGAATTGCCTGTCTAATATTCTGTTTCATCCTTTCCGGCTGATCTGGGCGAGAAATGTCAGCCAATCAGTGCACAGCAAGATCCCAAAAATAAAAATCCATACCGTGCTGCGGCGCACGCTTGCAAACTCGAAGAATTTGTAAACATGGCGTATAAAATATAGGTAAAAACAATATGTTTAAAGAAAATGTACGACTCATAGGCATTATGTACTCACATATTACTCTTCGTGTTTGCGGTGGACAGTCTAATCTTTAAATTCTCACAAAATCTCTGTTTGATTCTGCTAAACGCTTCAACAATTTGCTGTATTCTTTCTCTGGGGTCCAAGGATGATGTCGATCCATGACCTTGAAGATTTAGAATAGCAAGCTGGGCAGCCCGAACTAAGGTTTGGGTTAGGCACAAGTGGTAAACGATTGTGCGAGGTTTCCCCTTCTTTAGGATTAAAATTTGCATAGTCCTTGCAAACTCCAGTACGTAAAGCAGAATATAGTGATGGTATTCTTTCTAACTTTGACTGAAAATTCTCTGGGAGCTTGTGACATTTGAATACAGTGACTAAGCAGGATGATTTGTTAGAGTTAGAGGAGGTTATTTCTCTCGAGATCTGAGAGCCTTCCAATCTTTGTTCAACACAAGGTGAACAAAATACATCAGCTGTCAACATCCCGTCAGAAGTTAGCTCCATGCCCATTATTTTATTAAATAGCACATCAATCTTTTTTTTCCGATTTGCTATCATTGCCCGTCTGCTGGTGCTGGACAGATATTTTTTCTGTTCTACAGCCCATATAAAATTTTACATATAGTTTTTCCTTTGAGACACGAGGGTCAATTCTCTTCCATGCAGCGGATTCTGAACCAATACATAATGTTCCTGACTCTAGATGACAATTTAACACTCCAGCCCGACCTTCCAGTGATTTCAAGTATTCAGTTGCAGTCTCTTTATTAATAAAAATTACAAAAACTAGATTGTTCTGCCCATATGTCCACAGATTATTGGCAAGAGCTTCACATTCATCAGATGAACCTTCTGGAACTTTGGCACTTGCAAGACATGCTATTTCGTCTGGACTTATAAATGCTGCTTCATTTTTTATCACAGGTATTTTCATCTAGAATTTCGTCCGTGCAGGTAGTGAAAAGCTATACAAATGACAGTTTTAGTGTGAATATCACATTTAAATTCTTTCTAATGTTGATAAACAACTGGGATTGTTATAAAAAGACCTCACTAATGGTTCAAATTACCTCTGAGTGTGCTTCTGATTGTGATGATTCAGGATTAATTTCATACCATTCACAAGTATCTTCATTATTACCAAAGGATAACTATACAAATGAAAAAAATCAATCATAAAAACCCAAACTAAATTGGTAGAATTGTCTGGTATTCCATAGGTAACACAGAAGAATTACTGGCTAGAGAATGAAATTGGTTTATGCATATTTATAAGGGCATGTGAATGATTGCCATATACAAGTAAACATGGACTGGAATTTGACAGCATAATATATAGGTGGCTAGGATGGTATAATTTGGGTGGCTGCATTGTTTGGCTCCAGTTATATTTTTTCTTATATGCTTTTTTTGCTTAGAGTTGCTTAATGATGCTGATGACGTTATAGATGTGCCTGTTTGAAATGGATAAGTTGTTTTATTCAAGATTTGAAAACTTTCACGCAGTTAGAAAGGAAATAGGAAAGATATTATATCCTATAGATAATCATAGCAGACAACGCAAATGGTAAATGAAATGCAGTATTGTGACCTTATTGATATAGTTCTGGCCTAATGAGCAGGGGCCGGTTGTTGAAGCCCGTTTAGCCTAAATGGTAGTTAAGCTCAAAATAGAAAGCAATTCTATAGATTGAATTAACCACAAAACTAAATGTTTTTAACCTTAATAGAACAAAAATAGTTACAACTACATACTTAGTTCATGATATTTAAGGTACGGTAACTGATTCATAAGAGATACAAGAGTGTTATTTCATTTTGACTTATACACAATTAAAGCTAAACAGGCTTTGAACAACTGGCCCCTGGTGTTAATTTTAGCTTGTGGAGTATTTAAATAGTTTAGGTACATAGACCTTTGAAGTGCTTATGTCACAATTTTTTTTGCCTAAATGATAGTTTTTCCAACATGAACACTTCACATGTCCATTCCCATATTTTTACCTAAATTGCTCTTCTCTTAACTTCTTCTTGAGGCTTTTCTTCACAATGGGCTGGTTTTGATCTCTTCTTTTTAATCTGATTACCATGTCCCAGATGTTATAGATCTCATTTTGAAAAAGTTGAGTGAGAACACATTTTTGATACTCGATAACATCAGCTTGGCCATCCCTTCCACCACTGAATGAAAAGTTGCCTTCTTTTGGGCGCTTGTGCGCTATCTCCATTGTGGCATCAGAGATGTGTTCTAGGGTTATGGGAAGCTCGATTTTGCAACCGTCTGCCGAAGCCTTGTCAATATAAAATGGTGTGTATACAACAGCCTGTTTGATTTATGGGGTTATTGCCTTGACACCAAAGATTACCACAGATTGAAAGCCAAGGAGCACTCGTGCCAGAATTTCATAGTCTGCCTCACGTGGCTGCTGGTTGCAGTAGGTTTTGGAACACCTCTGTTAACCCAAAGCAAGATGTGATCAGGGTTTGAAGGCTAAAATTTTCAATCCACTTGTAACAAGAACACCAGGTACTTTGTAACCAAAGGATAATACTGTTCAAGATTATTAAATACGAAAAAGGAACTGGTTCGGATCATGTGACTTTTGTAAAACACGTTGTTATTTCGTTTCATCTGGTTTTGTCAGTTTATAATATATTATCTTATGAATATGTAGTGTGTTTCTTGCTTTAAAGCCGAACTATGTAGTTCAAATTTAACAGGTTATGGGCCCAGAGACGCCGTTCGGCTTTTATGAGTTTAATATGAGAGGTTTGATGCGAAATCAACGAGTTTGAGACCAACATATTTACGAAGTTTAATCATGGCGTCAGGAACTAGTGACGAACATGCATCGTTGTTGCAAATTGAAAAGTTCCGCGGGGAGAACTTTCACCTTTGAAAATTTAAACTTCAAATGGTACTTGAAGAGAAAGACCTATGGGGCATTGTAAAAGGCGACGAGATCGAACCTACGGGCAAGGAAATTACTGATGCTCAACGCCGGCAATTCCAAAGGCGAGAAAGAAAGGCTCTCGTGACGATTTGTTTATCATTGGGGCATGAACAATTATCGTTAGTTTGTTCAGCTACAACTGCAAAAGAGGCATGGGCCAAATTGGAAAGTCACTACGAAGTTAAGTCATTACCGAATAAATTGTTTTTGCGTAAAAAGTACTTTACAATGTCTATGGGGGCTGATGAGTCGATGACTGAGCATATCAATAAAATGAAAGAGCTGGCAGGTCAACTGGAAGCTGTAGGTGCATCCATAACGGAGGATGACCAAGTTAAAACGCTCTTATGTAGCCTTCCTGAGTCGTGTGATGGTTTGATAAGTGCTCTAAAGTCCCGTGGTGATAACTTAACATTAGAATTCCTAACAGCCAGGTTACTTCATGAGGAACGCAAGCGAAAGGAAAATCTGTCAAGCCCAGATACTGGAGAGAAGGCCTTGTTATCTAAGAGTGATCGAGGTAATCACAAGAATTTCTGAAACAAAAGAAAGGGTAAGTGTCACAACTGTGGCTTACCAGGACATTGGGCAAAAGAATGTCGTAAACCAAAAAGGGACAAATCGAAAGAAGACAAAGAAAGGAAAGAAGGTTCATCATATAATGCATCTACTGAACATGCATTATTCTGGTCATCAGAAAGTCAAAATCACAAGGATTTGACGTGGTACATTGACTCGGGTGCTTCACAGCACATGTCATATGACAAGGAAATGATGGTGGACTATGTTGACTTTACTAATTCACAAAAGGTTCGTTTGGGGAATAATCGAGTTGTTCAAGCATTAGGTAAAGGAAATATTTGGCTTAATATCAAAACTGGCAATGAGTACAGACATGCAAGATTGGTTGATGTTTTGTGTGTCCCAGACTTGGCAAAGAATCTATTCTCAGTAAGTGCGGCTGCTAAGCGAGGATATTCAATTAAACTTCATCAGAGTCAGTGTGTCATTCTTGATAAGTGTGGGAATATGATGGGATCTGGTAGGCAGCAAAACAACCTGTATGTTCTTGATGTGAGTGTAAAGAGTGTTGATTCTCATGATGTCAATATTGCTAAGAATGAACATCTTGAAGATTTGTGGTATCAAAGGTATGGACACTTAAGTACGAACAATTTACGATTATTGAAAGATCAAGAATTATTGTCCGGATTAAAGTTCCAAACAGCTGATAAACCTGAGTTTTCTGAAGGCTGTGCGCAAGGCAAACGGAAGAGAGCATCATTTCCCAAGGGATAAGCAGCTCGAGCTAAAGAAATTCGTGAAATTGTACACAATGACGTTTGTGGGCCGATGCAAGAGAACAGTCTTGGTGCTAATCGTTATTTTGTGACCTTCATTGATGATAAGTCCAGATTCACAGCAGTTTATTTTATTAAAACCAAAGATGAAGTGCTAGAGAAGTTCAAAGAGTTTGAAGCAATGGTTACTAATGATACGGGGAGAAAAATCAAAATCCTGTCAACAAAAGCTGTCAACATCCCGTCAGAAGTTAGCTCCATGCCCATTATTTTATTAAATAGCACATCAATCTTTTTTTTCCGATTTGCTATCATTGCCCGTCTGCTGGTGCTGGACAGATATTTTTTCTGTTCTACAGCCCATATAAAATTTTACATATAGTTTTTCCTTTGAGACACGAGGGTCAATTCTCTTCCATGCAGCGGATTCTGAACCAATACATAATGTTCCTGACTCTAGATGACAATTTAACACTCCAGCCCGACCTTCCAGTGATTTCAAGTATTCAGTTGCAGTCTCTTTATTAATAAAAATTACAAAAACTAGATTGTTCTGCCCATATGTCCACAGATTATTGGCAAGAGCTTCACATTCATCAGATGAACCTTCTGGAACTTTGGCACTTGCAAGACATGCTATTTCGTCTGGACTTATAAATGCTGCTTCATTTTTTATCACAGGTATTTTCATCTAGAATTTCGTCCGTGCAGGTAGTGAAAAGCTATACAAATGACAGTTTTAGTGTGAATATCACATTGTTGAAAGATCAAGAATTATTGTCCGGATTAAAGTTCCAAACAGCTGATAAACCTGAGTTTTCTGAAGGCTGTGCGCAAGGCAAACGGAAGAGAGCATCATTTCCCAAGGGATAAGCAGCTCGAGCTAAAGAAATTCGTGAAATTGTACACAATGACGTTTGTGGGCCGATGCAAGAGAACAGTCTTGGTGCTAATCGTTATTTTGTGACCTTCATTGATGATAAGTCCAGATTCACAGCAGTTTATTTTATTAAAACCAAAGATGAAGTGCTAGAGAAGTTCAAAGAGTTTGAAGCAATGGTTACTAATGATACGGGGAGAAAAATCAAAATCCTTCGGTCAGACAATGGTGGTGAATACATATCAAAAGAATTTATCAATTACCTCAAAGAAAAGGGAATTCAACGTCAACTCAGTGTACCAAGAACCCCTCAGCAGAATGGAGTGGCAGAGAGAATGAATAGAACAATTTAAGAAACTGGACGATCTATGATGCACAATGGAGCACTCGATAAGAAATTTTGGGCTGAGGCAGTTCACACAGAAGTCATAATCAGAAATCGAAGTCCTACAGTTGCGGTGGAAAACATGACACCGTGCGAGAGCTTCTATGGAAAGAAACCAGACGTGTCTCAATTCCGAGTATTTGGATGCAAAGCATACATGCATGTTCCCAAATAAGACAGAAAGAAATGGGATTCAAAGACAAAAAAATGCATATTTGTAGGATACAGTATTTCAAGTAAGGGATATAGACTTTATGATCCGAAAGCTTAAAAAATTCATGTGTCCAGAGATGTTTTATTTGACGAAGATGAATTTGTCCGACGTGAAAAGAAAAAAGAAATGATAACCCTGAGTGACTCTGATCATGAGGAAGAACCACAGAAGATCAATCAGACCTCAATACCACCAACTCAATGAAATGAAGATACAATTGATCGTCCTGACGAATCAGACATCCAGGAAGAAATTGAAGTAAAGGAACAACTACGACGCTCATCTGGCAAGCGAGAACCGCCGGATAGGCATGGTGTATCGATTACTGGTAATTGGTGGCAAAGTAACACAGCGTGTGCGGATAACGAATACAACTTCGATGAGCCAACAACAGTAGGTGACGCTCTAAACAGTTCTAACAAAGCACAGTGGAAATTAGCACTGGACAACGAATACTCTGCACATGTAAAGAACAATACATGGACATTAGAAAACGTACCTGAAGATCGGAAAGCTATCGATAGTCGTTGGGTATTCAAAGTCAAATACAATACGGCCGGATCTGTTGAGCGCCATAAAGTTCGTCTAGTTGCAAGAGGTTTCTCACAAGAAGCTGGTTTGGATTATGAAGAAACTTTTTCACCAGTGGCAAAGTATAAATCAATTCGTTCATTGTTGGCAATCGCAAACCAATTAAACTTAGAAGTACATCAGATGGACGTTTCTACAGCTTTCTTGAACGGTGAATTGGAAGAAGAGATATACATGACTCAACCAGATGGATGTATAAAAGAAGGAGAAGAAGAGTTAGTCTGTAAGCTAAACAAAAGCATTTACGGACTTAAGCAGTCATCAAGGTGTTGGTATAACACCATTGATCAATTTCTGAAGAACTCTGGTTATGTTCAATCAAGCTCAGACCCTTGCCTGTACATAAAGCGAGAGGGAGATGACATCATGCTTATTGCTTTGTATGTTGACGACCTCATACTAGCTAGCAACGCTACGACGATTCTACAAAGAGAAAAAGAAGCGTTAGGAAAACGTTTTGAAATGAAAGATCTTGGAGAAGTTCATTATTGTCTGGGCAATTCAATTGAACGCGATAGAAGAAGGAGACAAATGAAATTACATCAGTCACAGTATCTTACGAGTTTTCTAAAGAAATTTGGAATGGAAGAATGCAAACCAGTTGCAACGCCTGCCGATCAAGGAACCAAATTACTACCTAATGATGGATAACCAGTAGAGAAAACCAAGTATCAAGCGTTAATTGGAGGATTAACTTACGCGTTTACTGCTACTAGACCTGATCTCGCTCAAGCATTAGGAATGGTTAATCAATTTTGTTCAAATCCAGGAGAAGAACATTGGACAGCGTCGAAACGTATTTTACGATACATTAAAGGAACAATTGGTTACGGAATTACGTTCCATGGAGCTAAAGAAACACATATTCAATTAAGTGGCTATGTAGATGCGGATTGGGGAAGCAACCCAAATGGACGTAGATCACAATCAGGATATCTATTCACATTATGCGGAGGAGTTATCAGTTGGGCAAGTAAGAAACAGAATGTTGTGGCACTTTCTTCTACTGAAGCAGAATATGTTGCGGCAACATTAGCATGCCAAGAAGCAGTTTGGTTACGTGCTTTACTCGGAGAAATAGGCTTTGTTCAGAGGAAGGCAACATTAATCAAAGAAGACAATCAAGGACCTATCGCACTATCGAAGAATCCAAAGTATCATCCTAGAACGAAACATATCGACATTAAATACCATTATATTCGCGATAAAGTAGATAATAAGGAAGTTCCTCTTGGATATTGTCCTACTGGCGACATGTTGGCGGACTTGTTGACTAAACCATTGGGAAAGACAATGTTTCAATGAATGACAAGACTAATGGGAGTTAAGTTAAACTAAGCTATAAACCTTTTAACGGACAGAATTTATGTATGTTACAGTTCATATTTTTCGAGAGGGAGTGTTGAAGATTATTAAATACGAAAAAGGAACTGTAATACAGTTTCATATATATAGACCAGTTTTGGATCATGTGACTTTTGTAAAACACGTTGTTATTTTGTTTCATCTGGTTTTGTCAGTTTATAATATATTATCTCATGAATATGTAGTGTGTTTCTTGCTTAAAAGCCGAACTATGTAGTTCAAATTTAACAAATACACCAATCTCATCAAACTTAACAGTTAAATGCCCATTTTCTACTTTGACGAATCGAGCTATGTTCTTCAACAGTCTGTCTGTCCACTTCTCCTGTGATCCAGTTATACCTTGAAATACATAGTATTATAGACTGACATATTAAATATTTAGCTGCTAAAACTGGTAAAGCCTTGGTCAGCTAAATATGTCTCACTCCAGTTACACACTGGTAACAAATTTTTATACCCCATGCAAATCTAAATGTATTAGATGTTGGAAGTAATTCTAATAGTTTCCACATAGGGTATAGCTATGTGGACGTCAATGTGATTTGGTTTAATTCCAGCCTATAGATTTACAGGCATCGTATGTATGCTACAGGACAACTAAAATTTAGAAACGTTATTGCATTCTATGCTATGTAACAATGTATACAATCATTTTCAAAGGTCCTTGAACCATCCCCTCCCCAATCAATGTTGCATTCCCAATTAAAAAGTACAATGCTTTAAATCTGATGAAAAAAGCAAACAATATTTAATAGGCGGAAGTGGGGGAACTACATTTGTAGATTTTGTGGCGTTTTTCCCAACACATTTAAGACTGTTTTCCTCCCTCCCTTAGTGACCTAATCTTTGGAATTGGTAAAAACACAAGCAGGATCAGTATAATATATTACATATAGCTAGGTTGAAGTTTAGGCAACTTCTAAACAGGGCAAATTAATAAAAAAACAAAGGCCATATTATGTCTATACATTTCCATTGCAATGAGGTTTGTTGGACTTGTTGCCTAAACTTAAACTCATCTATTACTTAACAGCTGTGCACATGCTAATTTGAACTGACAAGGTTTCCAAAAATCTTATAGCAAGATGCATTGTGCCAGGATAATAATTCTCCATATCACAACAGGTTAGGTTCTCTCGTCCTTGGTTGCCTAGGTTGTTTTTAGCAAATTCTGATCGTGTGAGTGGGAGTTTTGCTTGTTACCATCTCTGCTTCATGTCTTTTGAGTCTTTGTGTGACCAAACTGGAGAATTGGAGATGACCAACATGTTACCCAACAAGCTAATATGTTCTGGGGCATCTGGAATTGGAAAGGTGGATCTGGAGGAACTGTTGTCTGTGTCAACTCGACGCTGTTTGCCATCTGCGCAACTTCTATAAAATACTTCAGCAGGACTTACACAACTGGGAGGATGGATTTTGTTTAACTTGCCATATTCTTGGTACAACTCTCCAAGCATTTCCTAATTGTAGCACAGTCTTCAGAGCCAAGATAAACACCAGTGGTAATAACCAATCTGTTAAGGTTATGGCCAGTGGCGTAGCAAGCCTGACGATTTACTCATGCTATGCAAATTTTATGTTATTATCATTATTCATTTCTTTAGAAATTCATTATTTTCACAGTCAATGATTACCAAAATATTAGCATAGCATGACTAAATTGTCAGGCTGGCTACGCCACTGGTTATGGCACTCAACAACTTTGAGACGCGAGGTGTTGATCCCAGTGAAATACCTTGACCACTTTAGATATGGTGCTAAATCCGTGAACTGGTGGAATAATATTTTGTTTTGAGGTGCAATTGCTGCTATTTGGACAGCTGGTCTTGACAGTAAATACTCCAAGTACTTAGAAAATTTTGCCACCACAACATCATCATGGACTTCAAATTGTAAGCCTATCAATTCTATTAGTTTCTTCTTTTTCTTAAGGTTCTCCACAACCAGATCTTTTGGTGGTAATACATTCACTCCAAGAACTGATGAAAGGTATTTTCCCCAAGTGTTTGCAGGACATCTTGAAGTTGTTTTTGACCTAGGCAGAATGAGCCAACAATCCCGGATGCAAATTCTACAAAGTCCTCCTTGTATCTTTCCATCACAAGTGGCATTAATTTTTCCCTAAAAATCTTTCCATTCTCAGCTTCAAATAAGATCTTACACAATAAATTCCTGTTGTCTACCACAAAGTTTAACATACTCCTGGGAGTGGGAATTTCCGACATATTAACACTGCTTTCTGCAACTAGTAGTTTCACCTCAGGGTAGGTACGGTTCAATGATTCTCTCAGGGCAACAAAATCTTGCACAAGTCTCATCCTGTCTACAGTAACAGAACCTGACGTACTTGAAGAAGACTTTGCCAAAACGAATTCCCATGGACTTGGTTGGTTCAACAACAGGCTGAAGAAAATGTTCTTTAATTTCTTTTTTACTTAAACAACTAACAAGTTCTTTAATTCTTACTGCACAGGTACCTTCACTGATATTTTCCGGTAGCAATACATCACAAACAATTTCCTTTGCACTGAGTTTCTTCTTGTTTTCTATGTTTTCCGGCTTACATTGTTTACTTACTCGATAATGCCACAACAAATTATTATATGAATTATATTTTTTACTACACTCTGAATTTTCACAGGGAAAACTACTTGAAAAGGGCTTTATTTTACACGGTTTTCTTTAATATTTGGACACAAAAAACTCAGGGTTTTTTAGTAAGGCAAAAGCCCGCCAAAACTTAGCTAAACTTCGAACCTTCGATCTAACAACGCGAAGTGAAATATACAATCCCAATTTTTACATCCAAAGAAAGATTTTAGGTAAGACAGACACATACCTAATTAACTGCATGTAAAATTTTATTGAAATAACTGAAATTTACAGAGATCGACATAATATAAACAAAAGATTTATCGCATTCAACTCGCCTGCATCAGCATTGTTCATGTCCACTAAAAGTTTAAGAGCTACCATTGCTCTAAAAGCATAGTTTTTTTTCAGTCAAGTTCGTTATGTTTTCCTCCAGGGAAACCATGATCGTAGATTTTTGTTCCTGATGATCATTCTTCAAAAAAGTCGAGCAAGATCGGCAAAAATATCCCTGGTTCGTGCAGCACTTATTCTTGCGTAGAAAATATTTTTCTTTGCAATACCCTAGTGAGGCATGCTGGTATGGATTTCTATTTTAAGTGGAAATCATGCTTTGCGGGCTTGAGGTGAGATCACCTGGTTGTCAATCCCTTTTGAACATTCTTACTGAATTTCAAGTCTAGGAAATATATATTAAAGAATTTAGCTTTTAAAATCTGACACCTCATATACGGGAAAAATTGCTATTCTATCACATGGCACCGAGTCAGGAAATTCCATGAGATAGCATAGCGCATGCGCAGGTTCATTGCACGCCTCGTGTGGGTTCGAAGTGGACAAAGAAAAATTCAAAGGAAAAAAATTCAAGTTAAATCAAGATGTTTAAGCTACTTTCATTCGTATCTACGTGGTAGATATACAATTAAAAGCGTCCAACGTAGTTGGTATCGCTGTGATAACGGCCAATCCTTGTTTTGGCCCAAGATTACTCAAACAGAAACCAACGTAGTTGTGTTCATAGTGTGCATATATGATGCACCGGTTGAGAGAAGGCAAAGGGAAGCCAGCTCGAGTCCTGGCCCTGTTTGCGACAACAGTCTCGCCTCTCATCGAGTTTATAGAAGAAATGAGGGAATTCAAAGGCAGCATGGCCTCCGAGATGGCATCCGTGCGTGCCGACATAAATAATCTCGCCTCTGCTCTTGACAACGAGCATAGCCTTGACATAGACAATGTCGACGAAGGACAACGTAGCGACTCGGAAACTATGTCCACAAATGTGTCTACATGTCTGGACACTAAAGTTGAACTTCTCCTTAAGGAGACCAGCAAGGCGACAGGAACCGAGGATTTGACGACAAATCCAGATAGCCTTCCTACAACTATAGCACAAGAGCTTGATGTGAGTGAACAGGTGAGCGCCGCTGTTCAAGAGCGTCTGGCTCAATCGTCGAGGGCCTTTTGAGCACCAAATTATCCGATGAGAAATGGCGAGAAAAAGTTGGGAAGTATTCCCGACCCCAAAATCTAAGAACTCCACGAGTTAATCCGCTTATATGGAACCAACTCTCTGCTGGGGTTCGGACCAACGACGCTAAAGAACAGCGAACACAGCATGCTTTCGTTGGTGCCATAATTGCCATGACCCAAGCGGCGGACCACATGCTCAAAAGTGGAAATGCCGATGCAACACTGATAACATCTTTGACAGATGGTATTGCAATGGCTACCCAGTGTCAACATGATATAAATCAAGCACGTCGTATTGCTATGAAACAGGTCATGCACACAGATTTTCAAGCACTGTGCAATGTTCAAATTCCCAGTGGGGAATTTTTTTTTTGGTGACTTGTCCAAACACACCAAAGATATCGCGGATGCGAACAAGCTGGCGAAGAAAGTTCGTCCATACCAGACTGCTACTGCACGAAGCAGACAGTCTAGCACTCACAGCCGTTTTTCTACGTGGCAATCAAGACGTAGTCACCCATATCAACGGCGTGAAAATTTTTTCGACGGAGGTCGATTTCACAATGCAAAGAAAAAGAGAGGGGGAGCTGCAAAAAAGCAGTAAATTCCTCTATAACACAACCTGTACATAGTAAGGTAAGCGAAACTGTCAGTTCATATTCTTTGGAAACTGCGGATGTGCCTGACACCTTAATAATTGCTGGACGTTTAAAAATTTCGTTGATCGATAGAGGCAACTAACCTCAGATCCAGACATATTGAACTATGTCATAGGTGTTGAAATAGAATTTAATGCTCAACGTCCCAGCCAATGTGCAGCCAAAGTTCACCATTTTAACATGGCTGAAACTGAAATTATTGGAAATGAGATTAATAAGCTACTTAGCAAGGGGGATATTATTCCCTCCATACATGAGCAAGGTGAATTTTTTTCATTACTTTTTCTAAGACTTAAAAAAGATGGCTCATATCGTATGATACTTCATTTCAAGTTGTTCAATGAATTTGTGAAGTACCGCCACTAGCTTTAAAATGGACACTTTGGATACAACAGTAAGAATGATGAAGCCAAATTGTTACATGGCCTCTATTGATCTCACTGATGCCTATTATATGGTGCCAGTGCATGAGACAGAACAAAAGTTCCTAAAATTTGAATTTATGGGTCGCCTCTATCAGTATACCTGCCTCTCTAATGGACTCTCAAGTGCTCCACGTATATTTACAAAATTACTAAAACCAGTATATTCTACCCTACATAGTATGGGCCATATGAGTTCGGGGTACATTGATGACTCCTACTTTTAAAGGGATACCCCTACAGAATGTTCTCATAATGACTCAGCCACAACAACGCTTGTGACAGAGTTAGGATTTATACCACACCCCAAAAAGTCAGTCACTGTCCCAACACAAATTCTTTTGTTTCTTGGGTTTATACTTAACTCAATCAACATGACAGTCTCCCCAACACAAGAGAAAATAGACAAGACAGTGGCTGCTTGCAAACTATTGTTAGCTAAATCTGCACCTACAATACAACAGGTTGCAGAAGTCATTGGTGTATTAATCTCCAATTTTCCTGGAGTGGAGTATGGACCTTTGCATTATCGAGAACTAGAAATGGATAAATCCGCAGCATTAAAGCTAGCTTGTGGGGCCTATGGCTCTAAAATGACATTAACTGATAGATGCAAGCATGAACTGGAATGGTGGATTAAAAATCTACCAAATTCTACGTGTAAGATTACTCATGGCACACCATTTGCCATAATTCAATCTGATGCTTCTACACAAGGATGGGGGGCAGTCAGAGAGGGTACCAATACAGGGGGTAGATGGAGTACCATTGAACAACAGGCACACATCAATATGCTCGAACTCAAGGAAGCTCTATTTGCCTTGAAGTCACTTTGTGTCAATGACAGAGATGTGCACATTAACTTGCAGCTTGATAATACAACTACAGTTGCTTATCTTAACAAAATGGGGGGGACACAATCTAGACCTCTAAACCAGTTAGCAGTTCAAATATGGCAGTGGTGCATTGAAAGGAACATTTGGATCTCTGCAACTCATATTGCTGGCAAGGTTAATGTTGAGGCAGATAAAATGTCTGGAGTATTTCATGATAAGAATGAGTGGAGGCTAAATAAGCAAACATTTCAAAACATCTTAGCAAAATTCCCAAGCGTGGAAGTTTGCAAGCCGAGTAAATTTCCAACTTGCTCAATATGTTGCATGGAGACCAGATCCTGGGTGTATTGCAGTTGATGCTTTTACATTAAACTGGGATACTAAGATGTTTTATGCTTTCCCACCATTCAGTTTAGTTCCTCATTGTTTGCAAAAGATACTACAAGACCAAGCCTTAGGAGTACTAATCGCTCCCTTCTGGCCGACCCAGGCCTGGTTTCCACAACTATTACAGCTATTGTTCGATCAACCATGGATCCTTGCACCATCAACAAACCTCCTGCAGAACCCAGTTCAGTTGACATCACATCCACTAGCCAAAACCCTTCCCTGATGGTTTGTCCTGTCTCCGGAATCGCTTTGCGGCAGACGATCTTTCAGAAGAAGTTACAGATATCATCATGTCATCTTGGAGAACAGGTACCAAGAAACAATATTCCACCTACACTCAAAAGTGGTTGGACTTTTGTCGTCAAAGGACGATTGCTTGTCATTAACCAACAATAAACCAAGCTTTGTCTTTTTTGAGGATGTTGTTTCAACAGGGACTTAGTTACTCTACTATATAAATACGGCCTGTTCAGCATTGTCAAACATAATTTGTTTGCCAGATGGTCAGGTTTTTGGATCCCATCATATAGTTTACGGTTTATGGTCAGGTTTATGAAAGGTCTAGTTGAACTGCAAAAACTAAAACCTAAGTACAATTCCATATGGGATGTCTTTGTGGTTTTAAAGTATCTGGGAACTTTTACACCCAATGAAAAACAGACACTAAAAAATTTGACGTTTAAGTTAGTTATGTTATTGTTACTGGCAACAGGGCAGCGAGGTCAAACAATACACTGTCTTAGCCTCAGTGAGATGACTCTAAGCGAGACCTCGTGTGAGTTTCAAGTTATGGAACATATGAAGACTAGTAAGCCGGGATCAGGGACTACTATTCTCAAGATTGAGCAGTACACACCTGACCAAAGCGTTTGTCCTATCTTAGTTTTAAAAGAGTACCTACAAAGAACAAAAAGTGTACGTGGGGATGACAAGCAACTTATCATTAGCTATCAAAAACCGTATCAACCTGTATCAAAAGAAACTATATCAAGATGGGTTAAAGTTGTCCTCGATAATGCTGGGATTGACACCACTGTATATTCAGCACACAGTACTCGAGCAGCTGCCAAATCGAAAGCTTGCCAAAATGTACCATTGGACATATTGATAAAATCAGCAGGTTGGAGCTCAGACAGCACATTTCAAAAGTACTATAATAAGCCTGTAGCCTCTGATATGACTATGACTGAGGCAGTACTTAAAACATGTTGAATTAATAATAATATGGTTTTGTTCATCATGTTCCATGCCTAAAATCGGTATATGTCATTGCTGTGTACATCAGGGCTTTAAAGTCTCACGGAATCTCCTGACTCGGTGCCATGTGATAGAATTGGTAAATTAAACGAGACTTACCTGTAAGTTAAGGTTTGATTGGAATTCAATCACATGGCACATAGAGTCAGGAGATTCCATGTCCACCCTGCATCATCGTTACATATGTATAATATATGTACATATTATATTCCCGTGTCTCTACTTTGTTTTTATCACTGGGTGTATTACCATTTATCCCTGTGTGTATCATACTGATGAACCCAGCAAAATAATTTAAAGAATGAACCCGCGCATGCGCTTTGCTATCCCTTACAAAAATGTTCTATAGAATATTCCATTAAAATTCTCTACTGAATATCCTATAGAATATTCTAAGGGATTTTGGAACCTATTCTATGGAACGTTCTACAACATGTTCTATAGCACCTTTAATAGAATATTCTATAACATATGCCATGTTTTATAGAATATTCAATAGAATATCCTTCAGAACATTCATTAGAATGTTCTATAGAATACTGGTATTCTATGGAACATTCTAGCACATATTCTATGACATCCTATATGAAATGTTCCATAAAATATTTTCAATCTATGGAATATTCCATTAATGATCCTATTGAATATGTGATAAAATGTTCCATAGAATATGTATTCTATAGTATATTTTATAGGATAATCTATTAAATATGCTATTGGATGATAAATGGTATAGTCAACATTCGTCCATTTTTTGACTTTGAAATATATCACTTTATAACAACATAATCAAAACTTCTTTCTGCCAAGAGTGAGATATACAAACAAATAAAATATTCCCAAATATATGTAACAAATTTATTTACTTAAAGTTCAATTGATGCAAAGATTTAATGAAAATGCCTTGCTTAAATTACATATAAATAAGATTAAAGAAATTGAAATACATATATTATACAACAAAGAATAAAAAACAAGTCCTATAAGTGTCCATATAACTTTAATCTGCATGTAGAACTCTAGTTCTGGTAATTAGGTCTAAATCATTTTGTTTTGTGGATAAAACAACTGCAGCCGGTTGTTTGAAGGCTGTTTAGCTTAAATGGTAGTTAAGTGAAAATTATATACATTTCACACATTTTGAGGAGGATTCAATTGAAATATTATGCACTAAGTAATTGAAAACAATATGGTGTCACTCAAATTGAAAAATTTTAGCTTGGTTTTTTATGAATGTATAAATTTATTCAATATTTTCTAGATAAAATTATTACCATACTGCAGTTTTCCCACCAAATAAAATGATTGTGCAAGAAAATAGCAAAAATATAACTAGGCTATTATATTAAATATATTTACATGTACAGAACATGTAAATAGTAGAAAATGGAATGTCATATAGTTACTGATGTCCAGATGCTTTCAACTTGGTTTTCTCAACTTGCACAATATTATTAATCTTTGGTGCCATAACTTGTCATATGTCAGCCTCTTTTCCCTCAAACCTTTTTGCACCATACTTTAGACACAGGTAGAAAAGGTAAAACTCATCAATAACTGAACCAAGATATGTATAAAAGATATATTAACTTAGACCAGACATAATTACTAACAATTAATTATACTGCTTACCATACATACTCTTAACTTTCTCTGGCTCTGGTTTTGCATCCTTTTCTTTGAATTAAGCTAGGC
This sequence comes from Dendronephthya gigantea, assembly GCF_004324835.1. NCBI lineage: Eukaryota > Metazoa > Cnidaria > Anthozoa > Malacalcyonacea > Nephtheidae > Dendronephthya > Dendronephthya gigantea. The sequence goes on along the minus strand of NW_021163158.1, from coordinate 355,385 downwards.
ATTTGAAGCCTTTCCAGTGATGGAATGAGAGCAAAGTTGTTCTTGCATCCACGGCACTGCATAAACAAAACCTTTCACATTTAATATTGCTTTAATAGAGCTCCATTTTGACCTTTGGTTAGTGTGATGCTTGGACAAAAGGAAATCTGTAAATTTTAACAGTAAACACACAATTAAACACTTGAGACCTAGCTTATATTTAATTCAATTTTAATGATATATAAAATTTATCTAGAGCTAGTGCAAATGTCTTGACAGAAATAATTTTTAGTTGGAATGGCTCTATTTATAGTGGTATAAATAAAAGGTGTAAATAAAATGTTCAAATAAAAAGTTTAATCTAAAGGTGAATAAAAATTTATGAGATTAATTATAATGGTATACAGAACATATGTTGCGTATACAAACATATAGCATTTATAGCATATACAAACACACTCACCACTGAATTCCAATACTTTAGCTACACATGTTGTTGTATAGATGGGTCAATAAACTTTTGATTATTTTCTTAACTTTAGAAATTTCTCATTGCCATGGCCTTTCTTTCTCACGATCCTAGTCACGAAATTATCCATATCTTCTGATTCTTCTCGCATACTACAGCGCGTTTCACCACCCTCCTATGATTCCTCTTTGACAAATTCAAAGAATGCGTATTTTATGTTAAAATACGAAAGAAAAACGCACTAAATTCTACCAGCATCAGTTATAAAACGTTGAATCAACGGATGACAAACTACATACAAAGACGCGCTCAAAATTTGAAAATAATGCGTGGCGGTTAAACAAGTCCCACATAACCTTGCGGCCTTGTTTGGGCAAAACGCCCGCCATCTAACCTGCGAACGGGCATATTATGAAACAGATATGAGATATGTCATATGTGTGAAATATTCGTGATTTGTCTTTACAAAACGAATGATTTCTGCTGAGAATTTTAACTTTAAGACTTCAAAAGTATGTTGAGAGAACCTTACAAAAAATGCGAATATAATTCTCGACCAATGAATAGTGTACTAAAAATGTTATATTTTAAATTGCATAAAGGTCTCATTCTGTATAACATATATTCTATAGAATATTGTGTACAGCATGTTCTATAGAATATATTATTGGATATTTAATGTGAATGTTCAATAGAATATTCTATAGCATCTCTAAATTCTATAGAATATTGTGTACAGCATGTTCTATAGAATATATTTTACTGTGAATGTGCAATAGAATATTCTATAGCATCTCTAAATTCTATAGAATATGGCAATGGAATATGCTATAGGATAAGAAGTCCTATAGAATATTCTATGGGATTTAGAATATGTTATAGCATATTCTATAGGATTCTATAGCACATTTTCGTAAGGGATCTTATGTAATCTCTTGACTCTATGTGCCATGTGATAGAATTGCAATCAAACTTCAACTTACAGGTAATTCTCGTTTAATTTACCAATTTTTGGACACTTGTTTTCAAATTTATTGAACAGAATGAAATGAATTACTGGTCTAATAGTCGGTTGTATCCTTTGTCAATCCCTTCTGAACATTCTTACTGAATTTCAAGTTCAGCAAATCAATATTAAAGAATTTAGCTTTCAAAATCTGACACCTTATATAAGGGAAAAATTGCTATTTTGGACAGTTGGTTTCAAAATTTTTGAACTGAATGAAATGAATAACGTGTCTAATATTCTGTTGTATGCTTTGTCAATCACTTCTGAACATTGTTGCTCAATTTGAAATCTAGCAAATCTATATTAAAGAATTTAACTTTTAAAAACTTTCACCTCATATTCGGCAATATTGGCAATTTTAGACAATTGTCTTCAAATTTTTTGAACTGAATGAAATGAGCTGCTGGTGTAATATTCTGTTGTATCCTTTGTCAATCCCTTTTGAACATTCATACTGAATTTCAAGTCTAGCAAATCAATATTAAAGAATTTAGCTTTCAATGTCTGACATCTCATATAAGGGAAAAATTGCTATTTTGGACAATTGGTTTCAAATTTTTTGACCTGAATGAAATGAACTGCTGGTTTAATATTCTGCTGTATCCTTTTGTCAATCCCTTCTGAACATTTGTATTGAATTTCAAGTTCAGCAAACCAATATTAAAGAATTTAGCTTTCAAAATCTCACATCTCATATAAGAGAAAATTGCTATTTTGGACAATTGGTTTCAAATTTTTTGAGCTCAATGAAATCAACTGCTGGTGTAATATTCTGTTGTATGCTTTGTCAATCCCTTCTGAACATTCTTGCTCAATTTGAAATCTAGCAAATCATTATTAAAGAATTTAACTTATAAAATCTGACACCACCTCATATAAGGGAAAATATGCTATTTTGGACAATTGTTTTGAATTTTTTTGAACTCAATGAAATGAATTGCTAGTGTAATATTTTGTTGTATCCTTCGTCAATCCCTTTTGAACATTCATACTGAGTTTCAAGTCTAGTGAATCAATATTAAAGAATTTACCTTTCAATGTCTGACATCTCATATAAGGGAAAAATTGCTATTTTGAATGCATGTATCTAAGGGCCATTCGTATTTCACTGAAACAAAAATCGAATTGCGATCATAAAATTACGTTTTTTCTTTTTGATGTTTGAAAAAAACGGAAATAGAATTGAATTCCGCTCTCTTCATCTGAGAAATGGAACCAAATAAAGATTTTTCTTGGTTACTTTCAAACTATTTTCTAAACATGGGAAAACGGATTTTCAAACTGAATTTCAATTTCCATCAAAGGGCTGATTTTTAGAAGTTTTCTCATGCCAACACCCCCCGCTGGATTTTTCGCGCCTTTTAGTTTTTTTCGTGCATTTTCCGTTGGTATGACATATTGGATATCAACACAACACGAAATATGGAAGACGAAAACTTAAATTTTTCCTTCGGTGAAGGCGATGAAAGAAAAGATAGAAAATTAAAAAAGAGTCAAGTTAACGTAGAAAGGTTAGCCTGTATGTTTGGGGTAAGTGGATGGGATAAATGACCTGTTTTCGTTAGTGATTTTTAGTCCAAAATTTTCGAAGTTTACAAACTGAATGGTTAGGTTGCACTTTGCAGTTGGAACTAACAGGAATACACATTGTTGACGAATTTTCGGGCACCACAGAGTGGCCAAACAAGGAAGGTCAATTTGACTTAAGTGATTTTCGAAAGGAATCCTTTGAAGCTGTAGGCAAAGATGTGCACATCAATTCATATACACAATTCTCTAAGCAGTGCTATGCCGAATTATCAACAACGTTGTACTAGTAGTTTACTGAATTATTACTAGCACTATCATATAAAGTGAGATTCATCCTAGGGCTCAGCGTGCCACACTTCCACTCCTCTGCTGTGCCCACAGCCCCCTGTTTACAGAGCTTCTTATTTAAGTTGTTCTGTTCTATTATTAGAGAAAAGAGTAAAAGAAAGGAGAGATGTTTCAATGGTAAATGGCTAACGACTTGGCCCTGGTTGCAGTACCACAGAAGAAAACAAACTGCATTTTGTTCCATATGCTCATCAAATCAAAAGGAAGGAGGTCATGATCCCAGAGCGACATTCATTTATAAAGATGAAACATCAGATGGATTCTCGTCATGGAACAAAGACCCTGAACGCTTTAACATGCACCAATTATCTGATTATCATAGGCAGTGTAGGACAACTGAATTGTCAAAAGAAAAGGAAAAGATACCTCAGCTTCTTAGTGATGAAGAATGTAGAAATAATAGACTACGACAAGAGGGACTAGAAGCCCATTTTGGAAAACTAAAAAAACTCTTTCGACATGGTTTAGCGATTCGACGACAGGAAGATAAAGAAGGCAATGTCTACCAGTTTAATAAAGACAAGAGTCAACATATCCCAGGGCTAAAACTACTAATGAAAGAGAACAGGTTTATGTCTCACAGCTTGCTTGGAGAGCAACAGTAATTCTTGTTCTTGAGGCTAGACGAGCACTAAACATGGAGCTCCAAAGAGTCAAATACTATGTCATCATAGTGGATGAACCACTGACATCTCAAAGTAAGAACACATGTCCTTATCAATACGTCAATGTACTGAAGAGTATGAAATAAGAGAGGACTTTATTGGTATTTATGAATGCAGGGAGGGTGTAACAACAGATGCTGTGTGTGAATACATCAAAGATATTTTAATAAGGTGTCAACTATTTGATAAGATTAGTTGAAATGACATTTCATGGTGCAATGACCATGAAATCTCTGGCAAAGAAAATCAAAAGTGAAATGAATGATTCAGCTATTTTCATTCACTGTTTAGCACATTGCCAAGAACTAATCTTCAAAGATGCAACTAAGCATTGCCCAGCATTCGAGGATCCTCAAGCACTATGTGAAGATCTGTATGTCATCGTAGGGATCAGCCCTATGTGTCTAGCCAACGTGTGGCTCTATTTACCAAGATCCAGGATGAGAGTGACAGTGATGATGTGTTGCGTCTCTTGAACCTCTCAAGGACTAGGTGGACAACAAGAGGGGCTGCAGCGAGTGTTATAACTTTAAAGCACGCGGAACTATTAGCAACGTTAGATTAAAGATGATCTCCGTAGATAGAAATATTGATAGCAAATGCAAAACCAAAAGCGAAGGGGCTTATCACAAAACTGGAAACCGCCAAGCACATGTTTAATATGTTTCTTATGAGAGATCTTGCACATATTCTGGAAATGAACTCAAAAAATCTACAAAAAAATGATGTCACAGCAAAAGAAGCAATGGACTGCATCAACAAGATTGAAATAAGGCTTGCGGAAATGAGATCCAGTGCTGAAGAATTATAAAAGGTAAACAACGCCAACCAATAAAAGATAGCTAGTAAAATATGTGTTCAAAGTTCAAACTGTTACCAATATCCAGTCATTCCAGTGTATTTAATTTATACTTTTTATTTTCTAGCTCATTAAGAAAGTTGAAGAGTTGAAGCTACGAATTGATGTGACTAATGAAAACAGACCAAAAAAGGCACCAAAAAGAATCGCAGACTTTATCACTTATGATGTGGCACCCAGTGGACACGATTCCAATGATTTAAGACAGAACTCAAACGTGTATATATCTGTTCGATTGACAGCATCGTGAGTTTGATGAAGGAAAGGTTTGATCAAAATGACATTAAAACAGTCAAGGATATCAACCGAATGCTAATCTCATGTGCTAACAACGAAGTCGATGTCACCACTGAATATGTCACTAGGCAACTTGGCGTCGCTGCAAAATTTTTGCAAGTCGATCTTTTGGTTGAAGAATTGAAAGACCTACATGTCCACGTCAATTTGTACAACATGGAACTGAAACTGGAGTCTATGCCTATCATTAAAAAGGTTACTGCTATCTCAACTATCCAAGTTGTGTTGAATACAAAGCCTGTCTCGAAAGCTTTACTTCCTGAGACGCATAAGCTGTTAATTCTCCTGTCCACATATGCAATGTCGTCTGCAACTGCGGAAAGGACATTCAGTGTCACGAGACCGGTCAAGACCTGGCTCAGATCAAGACTTTGTCCTGGAATGCTTACAAATTACATGTTTGCAGCAATTCACAAGCAAAGAATTAACGACATTAGCGCAAAGAAGTTAACAGCAGACTTTATTTCAAGGTCATCTCAAAGGAAAGGCTACTTTGGACAATCCCTTTAAACTATTTTGCCAAAAAGTCGAAGTGAACACGACATACTTAATGCATGGCAAAAAAATGTGCCTCAATATATAGTTGTAGTTTTCTGCTCGAAATCAATAAAAGTTTTCTCGTTTATTAAATTGTACAGGTCTTAGTTCATTGGTTAGGGCTAATTAAGTGCATTTTCATTTTTGTTTGTGCCCTTTTGTCCAAAAATATGCCCTTTTAATAACAAATTGCACCCCTTGCCCTAAATAACTTACGGCATCCCTAACTGCTGGTCTAATATTCTGTTGTATGCTTTGTCAATCCCTTCTGAACAATCTAAAGTATGCTTTGTCAATCCAATCTGAACACTCTAATCCCGTCTAAAGAATTTAACTTTCAAAATCTGACACCTCATGTAAGGGAAAAATTGCTATTTTGGACAATTGATTAGAATTTTTTTGAACTCAATGAAATGAATTGCTGGTGTAATATTCTGTTGTATCCTTTGTCAATCCCTCGTGAACATTAATTCTGAATTTCAAGTCCAGCAAATCAATATTAAAGAATTTAGCTTTTAAAATCTTTCACCTCATATTGGGCAATATTGGCTATTTTAGAAAAAGGTTTTCAAATTTTTTGAACTTAATAAAATGAACTGCTGGTCTAATATTCTGTTGTATCCTTTGCCAATCTTTTCTGAATATTCTTATTGAATTTCAAGTTCAGCAAATCAATATTAAAGAATTTAGCTTTCAAAATCTGACATCTCATATAAGGGAAAAATTGCTACTTTGGACAATTGGTTTCAAATTTTTTGACCTGAATGAAATGAACTGCTGGTCTAATATTCTGTTGTATGCTTTGTCAATTCCTTCTGAACATTCTTGCTCAATTTGAAATCTAGCAAATCAATATTAAAGAATTTAACTTTCAAAATCTGACACCTCATATGAGGGAAAAATTGCTATTTTGGACAATTGTTTTGAATTTTTTTGACCTCAATGAAATGAATTGCTGGTGTAATATTCTGTTGTATCCTTTGTCAATCCCTTTTGAACATTCATACTGAATTTCAAGTCTAGCAAATCAATATTAAAAATTTAGCTTTCAATGTCTGACATCTCATATAAGGGAAAAATTGCTATTTTAGACAATGGTTTTCAAATTTTTTGAAATGAATGAAATGAACTGCTGGTCTAATATTCTGTTGTATCTTTTGCCAATCTCTTCTGAACATTCATACTGAATTTCAAGTCTAGCAAATCAATATTAAAGAATTTAGCTTTTAAAACTTTTCACCTCATATTGGGCAATAATAATGGCTATTTTAGACAATGATCTTCAAATTTTTTTAACTGAATGAAATGAACTGCTGAAGTAATATTCTGTTGTATCTTTTGCCAATCCCTTCTGAACATTCATGCGGAATTTCAAGTCTAGCAAATCATTATTAAAGAATTTAGCTTTCAAATCTGAAATCTCATATAAGGGAAAAATTGCTATTTTAGACTATGGTTTTCAATTTTTTTGAACTGAATGAAATGAACTGCTGGACTAATATTCTGTTGTATCCTTTGTCAATACCTTCTAAACATTCTTAGTGAATTTCAAGTCTAGGAAATCAATATTAAAGAATTAAGCGTTTGAAATATTTCACCTCATATTAGGCAATAATGCATGGCTATTCACAACACGTATAATGATATGCAAAGTTTAAATTTACCATAACAATGCTGTGCTTGTGATTGGAAGGAAATAGCCACGTGTGTTAGACATGCGGAACATAAAAGAAGAGTGTGTAACACAGATTACGCCACTCATGCTCAATTTATACGCGGAGTGCTTGCCGGAGAAACGATACGAGTGTATGACCCACAAAAATTTTGTTACCAAGCTTTAACAGTATAGCACTATGCCCGTTAAACCAGAAGTTCAATACCCCTATTGCTGATGATCAACAAGCAGCCCCACAGCCTCCAGTTAATGAACCGGTACAGCCACCAGCCGCCGTTGAAGCTGGCGCCGCACAAGGCAATCCTAATGGAGCAGACCTTCAGGTTTGTATTAAGTCTTGTCTCGTCAAGTTCTGTATTTATCGTAACTTTATTAGTTCTATAATTTACGATACCAGTGTGATGCTTGTTGACATATTATTTTGTAGTCCATTCTATCAACGTAGTGTCTGTGATATACATATCTAGATATGACCGATCATATTCCTTGTTGGGTTCTTAGGCATTGCGATAATCGATTTCGCAAGACTCTTTTTTATTGTTATTTGTCACTTGAGATGTTTGAGAGGACCTACTAATGTGTGTGTTGTTATACAAATTACACTAATATCTGTGACCTTTTGAGCTACTGTCTTGATATTTACACATCCAATAGAGTTTTCATTAGCTTCGGTCCCAATATGTCCCAACGTTCAGTGTTAAGTCCTTACTTAGGTTTGTGTTGTTATACAAATCACACTAATATTTGTCACTGCCTCCATTCGCTGGTTGCCAGCTCCTTGACTTCTCGTCAAGAGTATAGATTGCAAATGGAACAGAAAACACAAGCTATTGTTATAGCTCTTTACGCGATGGATCTCGCGGGATTTGCTTGGTTTGTAATTTCTTGACTGGTGATGGTGAAGGTTGAATTGCAAATGGAACAAGCAGGAATAAAATACAAGCTATAGTTATAGCTGTTGACGCGATGGATTTCGCGGGATTTGCTTGGTTTGTAATTTCTTGACTGTGATAATCAAGGGTGAATTGCAAATAGAACAAGCAGGAATAAAATACAAGCTATTGTTTTAGCTGTTTACGTGATGGATTTCGCAGGACTTGCTTGGGTTTGTAATTTCTTGACTGTATGGTCAAGGGTAGATTGCAAATGAATAAACGACAATAAAATACAAGCTATTGTTATAGCTCTTTACGCGATGGGTCTCGCGGGATTTTCTTGGTTGTCATTTCTTGACTGCAATAGTCGGGGCTCAGCGTAGATTGTCAGTCCACTAAAGAGCATTTACACGATCAATTTCGCGGCGTATCGCTTCGTTCGGTTTGTAAAAATTTCCTCCACTGTCCAGTGGTGGCTGAAGTTAGACTTTAAATGAACATGCATAAATTTGGATATAAACAGATACATATTATAGTAGATCTTGTCACTGCTTACGTGAAGCAGTTCATGCAAATAATCAACAATCAAACTAACTCTTGGCGTAGTTGTTGTAGAATGAAATTACGCTGAAGTAAAGTATGTTGTAATCAACTATCCTTTTAGTTGATAATGTATCGCAGACATGAGCTCTGAATATAATACGCTGAAATTGTACGAGATCGATTTTCATGCTCTAATCTTCTGGTTGTAAATTAGTGATTGTACGACAGTTATTTGGCATGGAAATATTTTCATAGAGCGCCAGTGGCTGAGCACACGCCTATCATCACGGCGCATGTGTTAATGGTTATAGATCTAGTCATGGCCATAGATCTAGGCAAAATGCGCGGAGCATAGCTAACCTTAAGTACGTAAATATTGTAAAGCATGATGCTTTGACGGATGTTAACAATATTAATAGATCTAATATGAATAAGTCTGTCCAAAAGTCAGCACCTTGCAACAATCTTCAGATCGTTCCATCTCTCCTACTGTCCAATACGATGTCAATTGTACCAAAGATTGACGAAATAGCCTATACGATTAGCCTGGAAAACCCTGATATAGCCTTTTTTACTGAGACTTGGCTTAAAGAATCGATACCAGACCAGTCAATTAAAATAAACGGATACCAATTATTTCGACGTGACCGCATTAACAGTTCACATGGGGGAGTTTGTGCGTACATTAAAGACTCTATTGAAAGTAAAATTCTGTTAGATCTCCAAGCGGACGAATACGAAATACTATGGCTACTACTTCGTACAGAAAGGCTGCCCCGTGGACTCCATAATATAGTTGTAGCGGTTATTTACCATCCACCCAATTCGGATAATAAAGCAATGCTGGATCATCTAAAAAACTCGTTAGAACGCGTTGAAACCATACACACTAATAGTGCGATCATTTTGGCTGGAGACTTCAACCAACTAGAGTTTAAATCAACTGCCAGGTGCTTCCAGCTTAAACACATGGTGACCTTTCCCACAAGAGGTGCAAATACCCTGGATCAAGTGTTTACTAACTTACATAAATTCTACACTGAACCTATTCCTAGCCCTCCATTTGGCTTATCCGATCATATAACTATCTTAATATTTCCAACAAGGCGACAAAGAACCGGGTGCCATAAAAGATTAATCAAAGTACGGGATAGAAGACCAAGTAAAGTTGGAAGCCTGGGGAGATTTCTGTCAAACATAGCTTGGGAAGACGTGCTATCAAACGCCCCGACTGTTGATGAGAAATTAGAAATTTTTACCGATCTTATCCATTGTGGATTAGATATCCTGATGCCGGAACGTTCGATAAAAGTTCATGTGTCTGATCGTCCATGGATGACTAACCAGCTTAAACGGCTCATTATTCAAAGGCAAAAGGCGTTTTAACGAGGGAAGGATGGTTTATTCAGGCATTTAAGGAATAAAGTAAACCGTGAAAGAAAGCGATGCCGAAAAAGTTATTATCTATCTAAAGTCCGTGGACTAAAGGAAATTAAACCGCACAGATGGTGGCACGAAATCAAACTGTTATGTGGCTCTTCGGAAAAGCATAACCCAGATTTTCGATCAAGCTTGACTACGAACTTAAATTGCAACGATTACGAACTAGCAAATAAGATCAATGAAGCCTTTATCAGTGTTATGGCAGACTACAATCCGCTGACTAATGACGTATGTGTCTTGAAGGAAGACGACGACGAACCAATACAAGTTACCGAAATGTGGTCGCAAAAACTTTACGTGAATTAAGCGCCACAAAAGCGAATGGCCCGGACAAGTTACCAAACTGGGTACTGAAGACATACGCCGATATATTAGCACCTGCCGTTGCTGATATTATCAACTGCTCGTTCCAAACGTGCAAAGTCCCACAAGCATGGAAGATGGCTGACGTTCCCCCCATTCCTAAACAATCAAAGATCACGGACTTTAATAAAGATCTAAGGCCAATTTCTCTGACGTCAACCTTATCAAAAGTGGCAGAAAAATTCATCATTGACAGAGGACTGAGGCCGACTTTGCTTAGATCCTTGGATCCATCACAATTTGGTTTTGTACCAGGCTCGTGTACAACGTTTGCTCTTATCTCAATGTTACACAAATGGCTAACTGAAATCGATGGCACAGGCTCAGCGATAAGAGTAGCCTTACTCGATTACAGGAAAGCCTTCGACTTGGTTGATCATAATTTGCTAATTGCAAAATTACTCAGTTATGGTTTAAAACCCACAATCGTAAATTGGATTACGGACTTTCTACGAAATAGATTACAGCGAGTAAAGATATCAACCGAAGGTGTATCCGACTTCCTACAAGTTCCAGCGGGCGTTCCACAAGGAACCAGGATTGGTCCATGGCTGTTCTTAGCCATGATTAACGATCTACGTATCAATGGTTCCCCCACAAATAGTATATGGAAATTTGCAGACGACACGACCATTTCTGAAGTCATCCTAAAGAACATGGAAAGTAGATTACAAGATACAATAGACCAAGTTGCTAAATGGTCCAATGAAAATAAATTTCAGTTAAATCCGATAAAGTGTAAAGAGCTCCGAATTGACTTTACTAGAAGACCCTCTACTGATGATGGTTTGATTCTAAATGGCGAACGCTTTGAACTTGTTAAATCAGCTAAACTACTGGGTATGACCATCACGGAAGACCTAAAATGGAACAGTCATATCGAAAATATTGTATTAAAAGCATCAAAACGACTATACTTATTAAGGCAGTTAAAACGTGCAGGTGTAGATCATTATTCCTTGATTCGATTCTACTGTGCATGCATTAGATCCATCTTAGAATACAGCTGCCAAGTTTTCCACTCAGGCCTTCCTGATTATTTGTCGGTGGATATGGAACGTGTCCAAAATCGAGCCTTGCGGATAATCTACCCGGAATCAAGTCCAAAAGTCGCATTGAAGGAAGCAAAATTATTAACACTGAAGGACAGAAGAGAAAAGTTATCACAAAAGCTATTCTCGTCCATCGAAACAAAAGATGATCATAAATTACGCAATTTACTACGTAAAGAAGAAAACTTACCAACACATAATTTTAGAGAACTGAGAAGATTTAATCTTCCCATTATTAATACGAATAGGTTATTAAACTCTTTTATCCCAAATTAAACATTATTATTATTATTATTACATATTAATCTTAGTGACAGTGTTCCCTCTTTCCTTTAGCAACTACGCGAAAATTACGTCAATTACGCCAGTCAGTAGATGAGGTATCCCACGCTTCTGTGGAGAGTTTAAGGAGACCAATGTTGCTTTATACAGCTTGTCCACTCACAGATTTCAATAACTATGAAGCTTTGGAGATGTTGGATTCCCTTCAAAGCACAGCCAAGAATAAAGCACACGAGAAAAGAGATTATTATAGAGTGGCATACCAGACAGCTAGAGAGAAGGTTAACCTGCCAACACCTCAATTTCAAATGCTAATCCGTCGATTATTGGGTGACAAAGACCATGACAAAGTACTTGACATTGGTGCAAAAGTGGAAAAAACTCTCCGTAAAGAACAGTCACGTCGTCCAACGCCAACATGGTTCTCTTATCGCGAACGTGGTCAGTCGACACGAGCATCAACAGCTCCGCGGTGTTATTTTTGCCATAAACCGGGGCATTTCAAGGCTGACTGTAATGAGTTCCGTCGGTTGACCCAGGCTCGCCAAGCCAAGAACCCTTCTGGTGAAACGCGACAGGCTCAATAACTTATAGTCTGTCTAATCACTCTCTATAATATTTGGACTTCGGTGTGAAGAATCGTTGAACATGTTTTGGTTATAAACAATAAAATAAGCAGTTAAAAAATAAATTAAAAAAATGAAACAATAAATGAATAAATGAAAATAACGAACGAGCATGTCCGTGGTTTGTATGTCTATATTTGAGTCATTGGAAAGATAGCAGTTTCGAAAAAGAGTACCTGAATCAACCCCCCCGATTTTTTCGAGTCAAAGCTGTTGTCTTCCTGTTGAGTTAACTGGGTCTCCTATGATTTTCCTTGTTCCCCTTTTAGGCTAATTGGCACTGGGAAAAGGACTCTGACTTTAATTTTCATCTACAACAAATCAATACACCTTTTACAGACCAACAATGGGTAAACTTTCGGGGACACCCCGTCAAAGTCGGCGGGGAGACAGCGGCAAATCAGCAACTTGTTATTCGTGTTAATCAAGTACAGGCGGGCGATATGATTGGTCATGTTGAGGAAGTATATTTCCGTGATCCAAATCATTTTAAAGCAGGGGTACTCCATAACAATTACTCCGCTTGGCAGGACATTTCCCATCTCTTCCCTCCTGATAAACAATCTGAAATATTGGATTAGGTAATTATAACCATATATAACCATATATAACCATATAACCATATTTTCAACCATACCAAGGAAGGTTCAAAAGCGAGGAGTACAATTCCGATCAACCATCCCACCGGATTTTTTCGAATAATCAATCTTGTCGTCCTTTCGCATCATTTGTGCGTAGAACCCTTCTTGAGCGTTTACAAACGGGAGCTATTTTAATGCTTGTCAAAGTTGGTACTGTACAACCACCACATCTCGTGTTACCACTTACGGTAGAGCCGACAAAACCCTTTTTATGCCATGATGCAAAATACCTTAATCTATGGATGCGAGATATGCCATTCTCTCTAGATCGGCTTACCGATTTGCTCTGTTACGTCGACGCCGGCCACTACCAAACAGTGTTAGACGATTAGTCTGGTTACGACCACATTCTCCTAACTGAAGAAAGTCGTACGTACTTTGGCATTCAGTTTGGCGGTGGTATTTCGTTTACAATTTCGTTACATTACCATTTGGTTGGAAAATATCCCCCTATATTTACCACACAGCTATCCTTTTACCGACAACATTCTTCCGTTCCATTGGGATACCATGTCTGCTTTACATCGACGACAGGCATAATGGCCAGTTGCGAGTGTCTTTACAAAAGGGACAGTATGTTACCCTGGCTACGAAGGATGATAAATACCTCGCGGCCGCGAACTCAGCGATCTTCGCTGCCACATATTATCTGGTGCTCTTTGGATATTTCTTGGGCCTGAAAAAATCTATTCTTCAACCCCGAAAAGTTGTGCCCTATTTGGGGTTTCTTGCTGATTCGGAGAGGCAGGTCTTTCATTTATTGCCAGAAAAAAAGGACAAATTCCTTACGTTACTCCATGAGATTCTTGGCATGTCCCATATACCACTTAAGGTTTTGCAACGCCTTGCTGGAAAGTGTGTCGCCTTTTCCTTGGCTGTTCCAGCAGCTCGGTTGTACACGTGTGAAATGAATCTAGCTATCTCCTATTCCATCTTACATAACAACAAGCCTATTTTTCTTTCTGAGCGGCTAAAACAAGAGATCAGCCATTGGTTATTTCTGGAAAACTTCGATAACCCCCTACTTTAGCGCAATGAACGCCATGTGCGTATCTCTATTGCCACGGATGCATCTAATTCGGGTTGGGGTGAAAAGCTTCTTTCTGCGACCCCGCAGGAAGCTTCTGATTACTGGATAGCCGACGAAAACAAATGGGATATCGCAACAAAGGAAGCAGTTGCAATTGTTAAGGTCTTGACTTCCTTTCGCCTATCCATTGAAAATGCACATGTTGATCTGCTTGTCGATAATCAAGCAGTCATTCATGCCTTGAATAATCAAGGCTCTCGAAGCCCATCACTTAATGATGCTCTCAAAAGCTTGTTCCGTACCACTGTCCAATTTAACCTATCACTACACCTTATGTATATCCTGACCCATTCCAACCCTGCAGATAGACCTTCCCGGAGAACGTCATTGATGGATAGTTCTTTAACTGCTGAGCTCTGGCATCTCGTGCAAACTGAGTTTGGAGGTACGCATGGACATTCAGTGGACCTCATGGCGCTAGGTTCTAATGCACAGCCGGACATATTTGGTAACGCATTACCCCATTTCACACCTGCACCATCTTCAGCGTCGGCAAGGATAAACTTATTTGCGCAAGATCTACTACAACATCAGAACCTAATGCGACGACCTTTCCCGCATCCGTTCTAGTTGGGCCAGTCTTTAGTTTCCTTCGTTTGTACCAACAGAACTGTACGTTTCTCGTGCTTGATGTCTTTCCCCGCAAATATTGGTGGCCACTCTTACTGGCGTCATCTGGCAAAGTGTTGAAACTGGCAGCGCGCGGGGATACCACTGCCCTTCGTGTGCCTACAAAAGAGGTTGGAGCCCGCATCCAGGCCTCCTCGGCAACCTTTGGGCATTTGCCAGTACCTTCTAGTCTTTCGTTACCCGATTTTTTTTTTACGACGTTGTTGTTTTTGTTTCACAGGAACTGCCGATTGTTGCTAAACTGTTCATCCAGTCAGTCCAATGTCCTGTGTGTGCTCATGCTAACGACTGGGACTTTTGTTTTTGCCAGAAATGTGGAAGTCATTAACACCCATCTCTTAATCTCTGCTACACCTCGTGATCTCTGCCGCTTTCTACCATACAAGGATCGCTTTGATAAAACGCAAATACACCTTCATAGTTGTACTTTCCTTGGGCAACGAGCAACGCATCCGTGTGGTTGTCCTGTACGCCTGGCCTATAATACAGTGGATTCTTATATAGGAAAAATGCTCGCTATCTTTCAATCTATTGGATGGGACGGAGAATGGGACAAGCGCCTGGGACTTGGCAATCCAGCTGCTGCGCAGTTAGTCAAGCATTATCTTAAGTTGGTTACTGCAGAACAGTTACAGGCTAGCGTCACACCTAAACAAGCCACACCGTTTTTTGTCACCAAACTTACACAACTGGCAGACCATTTACAAACATCACTAGCGGCAGCGACTTCCAATCTTGAACGTTTTATCCTGGCATGAGATCACGCTTATTTTATGACCACCTTCTTTAGTGGTGATCGCCCAGCGGACCTGGGTCAGATTAGAGTTGCCGGTATCCTGCGTTTCCCAAATGACGATGGGCTGCTACTGAATCATGTCTGGAGAAAAACCCTGAGAGATGGTGACCAAAATGTCTTTGGTATTCGCCGTAACCCCCACACAGTCATTTGTCCGGTCCGCACTATCGAGAAATACATCAAAATTGCTAGACAAATCGGCGTTGATCTCACTCAAGGTTACCTGTTTCGACCGACAACCTCTAAAAAAGGCATTCAGGATTGACCCTTCACCTCGTCTGCAGCTGAAGCCCGCTTGAAGGTTTATCTACAACAGATGAATGCAGATGATGGGGAAACTTTACACGGTTTCCGATCGGGTTGTGCGATCACGTTGGCTCTAACCGGAGCCACTCTTTCAGAGATTATGGATCATGTAGGGTGGAGACGTCGTCATTCTTCTATTTATTATCTACAACTCGCCAAGGTTCTCAATCCCGACTGAGCGTCCGCAAAGCTTTCATCACCGACTGCTAGCACGGTAGACCAACCCTGGCAAGATGTTAACCAGTTAAAACGCTTTGTGTGTGCCTTCCCATCACCTCAACCTATCAAAAAGCGACAACGTCCGACGTAAGTTGCATTTGTCGTATTGTCAAGCGCAAAGGACTATCAACATGGAGTGAACTATATCCCAGATATTGGTGGCGTATTATTGACGTCCAAACGAAGTGTACTTATTCCGGGGACAGGGGCTAGAGTGTGGGAATTTGGGAATATATGTAAAAAGCTAGGGATTCACCTTCAGCGAATATATTAACTATTTATCAAAGAATATTATACACACTGGGTCCGTAGTTGAAACAATTTGCAACCATTTGGGGTACTCATAACTGAAGGGATTAGTAAGAATTGGGGTTATACTGGAGGTAAACGAGGTTGTAAGATGTGAAGATAAGAGATGGGAAATGAATGTAAAAGAGAGGGAGTGTAGGGGAAGGTATGTATATCACAGGAAAGAATGTGGAAGAGAGCGAATGATAGGCAGGTACCTATCGAAAACTATTCCCAATCTTAAATTTAACTCAGCTTGAGTGATGCGTGTTATGAAATAGATTACTATTCACAACACGAATAATGATATGCAAAGTTTAAATTTACCATAACAATGCTCTGCTTGTGATTGGAAGGAAATAGCCACGTTGTTAGACATGCGGAACATAAAAAAAGGGCGTGTAACACAGATTACGCCATTCATGCTCAGTTTATACACGGAGTGCTTGCCGGAGAAACGACCAACCAACCCACCCCAAAATTTGCGTGGGTTATACCCGCCTAGCACACACTAGCCAAGCTCCATCCGCTTAGCTAATGCCGCACCTATCGAAAATTATTCCCAATCTTAAATTTAACTGAGCTTGAGTGATGCGTGTTATCATATCAGGGAGATATGATAACATATCAGGGAGAAATTGCTATTTTGGACCATTGGTTTCAAATTTTTTGATCTGAATGAAATAAACTGCTGGTGTAATATTCTGTTGTATCCTTTGCCAATCTCTTCTGAACATTCTTACTGAATTTCAAATTCAGTAAATCAATATTAAAGAATTTAGCTTTCAAAATCTGACATCTCATATTAAGGGAAAAATTGCTAATTTGGACAATTGGTTTCAAATTTTTTTACCTGAATGAAATGAAATGCTGGCTGATATTCTGTTGCATGCTTTGCCAATCCCTTCTGAACATTAATACTGAATTTCAAGTCTAGCAAATCAATATTAAAGAATTTAGCTTTCAATGTCTGACATCTCATATAGGGGAAAAATTGCTATTTTAAAGAATGGTTTCCAAATTTTTTGAACTGAATGAAATGAACTGCTTGTGTAATATTCTGTTGTATCCTTTGTCAATCCCTTTTGAACATTCATACCGAATTTCAAGTCTAAAAAATCAATATTAAAGAATTTAGCTTTAAAAATCTGTCACCTCATATTGGGCAATAATGGCTATTTTAGACAATGGTCTTCAAATTTTTTTGAACTGAATGAAATGAACTGCTGGTGTAATATTCTGTTAAATCCTATGTCAATCCCTTTTGAACATTCATACTGAATTTCAAGTCTATCAAATCAATATTAAAGAATTTAGCTTCCAATGCCTGACATCTCATATAAGGGAAAAATTGCTATTTTAGACAATAGTTTTCAAATTTTTTGAACTGAATGAAATGAACTGCTGGTCTAATATTCTGTCGTGTCCTTTGCCAATCTTTTCTGAACATTCTTACTGAATTTCAAGTTTAGCAAATTATTATTAAAGAATTTAGCTTTATAAATCTGACATCTCATATAGGGGAAAAATTGCTATTTTAAAGAATGGTTTCCAAATTTTTTGAACTGAATGAAATGAACTGCTGGTGTAATATTCTGTTGTATCCTTTGTCAATCCCTTTTGAACATTCATACCGAATTTCAAGTCTAACAAATCAATATTAAAGAATTTAGCTTTTAAAATCTTTCACCTCATATTGCGCAAAAATGGCTATTTTAGACAATAGTCTTCAAATTTTTTTGAACTGAATGAAATGAACTGCTGGTGTAATATTGTGTTAAATCCTATGTCAATCCCTTTTGAACACTCATACTGAATTTCAAGTCTAGCAAATCAATATTAAAGAATTTAATTTTCAATGTCTGACATCTCATATAAGGGAAAAATTGCTACTTTGGACAATTGGTTTCAAATTTTTTGACCTCAATAAAATGAACTGCTGGTCTAATATTCTGTTGTATGCTTTGCCAATCCCTTCTGAACATTCTTGCTCCTTTTGAAATCTAGCAAATCAATATTAAAAAATTTAAACTTCAAAATCTGACACCTCATATGCGGGAAAAATTGCTATTTTGGACAATTGTTTTGAATTTTTTTGAACTCAATGAAATGAACTGCTGGTCTAATATTCTGTTATATCCTTTGCCAATCTCTGCTGGACATTCTTACTGAATTTCAAGTTCAGAAAATCAATATTAAAGAATTTATATTTCAAAATCTGACATCTCGTACCCGAGAAAAACTGCTATTTTGGACAATTGGTTTCAAATTTTTTGCCATGAATGAAATAAACTGCTGGTGTAATATTCTGTTGTATCCTTTGCCAATCTCTTCTGAACATTCTTACTGAATTTCAAGTTCAGTAAATCAATATTAAAGAATTTAGCTTTCAAAATCTGACATCTCATATTAAGGGAAAAATTGCTAATTTGGACAATTGGTTTCAAATTTTTTTACCTGAATGAAATGAAATGCTGGCTGATATTCTGTTGCATGCTTTGCCAATCCCTTCTGAACTTTAATACTGAATTTTAAGTCTAGCAAATCAATATTAAAGAATTTAGCTTTCAATGTCTGACATCTCATATAGGGCAAAAATTGCTAATTTAAAGAATGGTTTCCAAATTTTTTGAACTGAATGAAATGAACTGCTTGTGTAATATTCTGTTGTATCCTTTGTCAATCCCTTTTGAACATTCATACCGAATTTCAAGTCTAACAAATCAATATTAAAGAATTTAGCTTTAAAAATCTGTCACCTCATATTGGGCAATAATGGCTATTTTAGACAATGGTCTTCAAATTTTTTTGAACTGAATGAAATGAACTGCTGGTGTAATATTCTGTTAAATCCTATGTCAATCCCTTTTGAACATTCATACTGAATTTCAAGTCTATCAAATCAATATTAAAGAATTTAGCTTCCAATGCCTGACATCTCATATAAGGGAAAAATTGCTATTTTAGACAATAGTTTTCAAATTTTTTGAACTGAATGAAATGAACTGCTGGTCTAATATTCTGTCGTGTCCTTTGCCAATCTTTTCTGAACATTCTTACTGAATTTCAAGTTTAGCAAATTATTATTAAAGAATTTAGCTTTATAAATCTGACATCTCATATAGGGAAAAAAATGCTATTTTAAAGAATGGTTTCCAAATTTTTTGAACTGAATGAAATGAACTGCTGGTGTAATATTCTGTTGTATCCTTTGTCAATCCCTTTTGAACATTCATACCGAATTTCAAGTCTAACAAATCAATATTAAAGAATTTAGCTTTTAAATCTTTCACCTCATATTGCGCAAAAATGGCTATTTTAGACAATAGTCTTCAAATTTTTTTGAACTGAATGAAATGAACTGCTGGTGTAATATTGTGTTAAATCCTATGTCAATCCCTTTTGAACACTCATACTGAATTTCAAGTCTAGCAAATCAATATTAAAGAATTTAATTTTCAATGTCTGACATCTCATATAAGGGAAAAATTGCTACTTTGGACAATTGGTTTCAAATTTTTTGACCTCAATAAAATGAACTGCTGGTCTAATATTCTGTTGTATGCTTTGTCAATCCCTTCTGAACATTCTTGCTCCTTTTGAAATCTAGCAAATCAATATTAAAAAATTTAAATTTCAAAATCTGACACCTCATATGCGGGAAAAATTGCTATTTTGGACAATTGTTTTGAATTTTTTTGAACTCAATGAAATGAACTGCTGGTCTAATATTCTGTTATATCCTTTGCCAATCTCTGCTGGACATTCTTATTGAATTTCAAGTTCAGAAAATCAATATTAAAGAATTTATATTTCAAAATCTGACATCTCGTACCCGAGAAAAACTGCTATTTTGGACAATTGGTTTCAAATTTTTTGACATGAATGAAATAAACTGCTGGTGTAATATTCTGTTGTATCCTTTGCCAATCTCTTCTGAACATTCTTACTGAATTTCAAGTTCAGTAAATCAATATTAAAGAATTTAGCTTTCAAAATCTGACATCTCATATTAAGGGAAAAATTGCTAATTTGGACAATTGGTTTCAAATTTTTTTACCTGAATGAAATGAAATGCTGGCTGATATTCTGTTGCATGCTTTGCCAATCCTTTCTGAACTTTAATACTGAATTTTAAGTCTAGCAAATCAATATTAAAGAATTTAGCTTTCAATGTCTGACATCTCATATAGGGCAAAAATTGCTAATTTAAAGAATGGTTTCCAAATTTTTTGAACTGAATGAAATGAACTGCTTGTGTAATATTCTGTTGTATCCTTTGTCAATCCCTTTTGAACATTCATACCGAATTTCAAGTCTAACAAATCAATATTAAAGAATTTAGCTTTAAAAATCTTTCACCTCATATTGGGCAATAATGGCTATTTTAGACAATGGTCTTCAAATTTTTTTGAACTGAATGAAATGAACTGCTGGTGTAATATTCTGTTAAATCCTTTGTCAATCCCTTTTGAACATTCATACTGAATTTCAAGTCTATCAAATCAATATTAAAGAATTTAGCTTTCAATGTCTGACATCTCATATAAGGGAAAAATTGCTATTTTAGACAATGGTTTTCAAATTTTTTGAACTGAATGAAATGAACTGCTGGTCTAATATTCTGTCGTGTCTTTTGCCAATCTTTTCTGAACAGTCTTACTGAATTTCAAGTTTAGCAAATTATTATTAAAGAATTTAGCTTTATAAATCTGACATCTCATATAAGGGAAAAATTGCTATTTTAAAGAATGGTTGCCAAATTTTTTGAACTGAATGAAATGAACTGCTGGTGTAATATTCTGTTGTATCCTTTGTCGATCCCTTTTGAACATTCATACCCAATTTCAAGTCTAACAAATCAATATTAAAGAATTTAGCTTTTAAAATCTTTCACCTCATATTGGGCAATAATGGCTATTTTAGGCAATGGTCTTCAAATTTTTTTGAACTGAATGAAATGAACTGCTGGTGTAATATTCTGTTAAATCCTATGTCAATCCCTTTTGAACACTCATACTGAATTTCAAGTCTAGCAAATCAATATTAAAGAATTTAACTTTCAATGTCTGACATCTCATATAAGGGAAAAATTGCTACTTTGGACAATTGGTTTCAAATTTTTTGACATGAATGAAATAAACTGCTGGTGTAATATTCTGTTGTATCCTTTGCCAATGTCTTCTGAACATTCTTGCTGAATTTCAAGTTCAGCAAATCAATATTAAGAATTTAGCTTTCAACATGTGACATCTCATAGAAGGGAAAAATTGCTACTTTGGACAATTGGTTTCAAATTTTTGACCTGAATGATATAAACTGCTGGTCTAATATTCCGTTGTATGCTTTGTGAATCCCTTCTGAACATTCTTACTGAATTTGAAGTTCAGGAAATCAATATTAAAGAATTTATTGTTTAAAATTTTTCACCTCATATTGGGCAATAATGGCAATTTTAGACAATGGTCTTCAAATTTTTTGAACTGAATGAAATGAATTGCTGATGTAATATTCTGTTGTATCCTTTGTCAATCTCTTTTGAACATTCATACTGAATTTCAAATCTATCAAATCAATATTAAAGAATTTAGCTTTCAATGTCTGACATCTCATATAAAGGAAAAATTGCTATTTTAGACAATGGTTTTCAAATTTTTTGAACTGAATGAAATGAACTTCTGGTCTAATATTCTGTTGTATCTTTTGCCAATCTCTTCTGAACATTCTTACTGAATTTCAAGTTTAGCAAATTATTATTAAAGAATTTAGCTTTATAAATCTGACATCTCAGATACAGGAAAAATTGTTATTTTAAAGAATGGTTTCCAAATTTTTTGAACAGAATGGAATGAACTGCTGGTGTAATATTCTGTTGTGTCCTTTGTCAATCCCTTTTGAACATTCATACTGAATTTCAAGTCTAGCAAATCAATATTAAAGAATTTAGCTTTTAAAATCTTTCACCTCATATTGGGCAATAATTAACACTTATTTACTGCGACCGAAGGAAACATTATGTTTTTTGGACCCGAGACCTGTCGATATTTCACGAGGCGAAGCCGAGTGAAATATCGACGGTCGAGGGTCCACTAAACATAATGTTTTCTGAGGTCGCAGTAAATAAGTTTTTTATTATATACCACTTGTCAAAGAAAAACTAAAAAACGAAGTAAACAACGAAATGTTTATTTATAAAACATGTAATTTCAAATAAAGAAACAATTAAGTACACGCAAAGTTTTATAAATGCTTACGAGTGCAGCACGTGATTAAAGTTGTTATTTCCCATGAAATAATGCATTGTTTCCCCCTGCTGGGGGTCGCACGGGCGACATAAAAATTTCGTCACTCTCACGTGATTCGCTCTCGACCAATGAAACGCTACGAACACCAAACTTTGACAAGTGGTTTATAATAATTGCTATTTTAGACAATGGTCTTCAAATTTTTTTGAACTGAATGAAATGAACTGCTGGTGTAATATTCTGTTAAATCCTATGTCAATCCCTTTTGAACACTCATACTGAATTTCAAGTCTAGCAAATCAATATTAAAGAATTTAACTTTCAATGTCTGACATCTCATATAAGGGAAAAATTGCTACTTTGGACAATTGGTTTCAAATTTTTTGACCTCAATGAAATGAACTGCTGGTCTAATATTCTGTTGTATGCTTTGTCAATCCCTTCTGAACATTCTTACTGAATTTGAAGTTCAGGAAATCAATATTAAAGACTTTATCGTTTAAAATCTTTCACCTCATATTGGGCAATAATGGCAATTTTAGACAATGGTCTTCAAATTTTTTTGAACTGAATGAAATGAATTGCAGATGTAATATTCTGTTGTATCCTTTGTCAATCTCTTTTGAACATTCATACTGAATTTCAAGTCTAGCAAATCAATATTAAAGAATTTAACTTTCAAAATCTGACACCTCATACGAGGGAACAATTTATATTTTGGACAATTGTTTTGAATTTTTTTGAACTCAATGAAATGAATTGCTGGTGTAATATTCTGTTGTATCCTTTCTCAATCCCTTTTGAACATTCATACTGAATTTCAAGTTTAGCAAATCAATATTAAAGAATTTAGCTTTCAATATCTGACATCTCATATAAAGGAAAAATTGCTTTTTTTAGACAATGGTTTCCAAATTTTTTCAACTGAATGAAATGAACTGCTGGTGTAATATTCTGTTGTATCTTTTGTCAATACCTTCTCAACATTCTTACTGAATTTCAGGTCTAGGAAATCAATATTAAAGAATTTAGCTTTTAAAATCTTTCACCTCATGTTGGGCAATAATGGCTATTTTAGACAATGGTTTTCAAATTTTTTGAACTGAATGAAATGAATTGCTGGTTTAATATCCTGTTGTATCCTTTGTCTATCTCTTCTTAACATTCGTAGTGAATTTCAAGTTCAGCAAATCAATATTAAAGAATTTAGCTTTCAAAACCCAACACCTCATATAAGGGAAAAATTGCTATTTTCGACAATTGTTTTCACATCTTTTGAACTAAGTGAAATGAACTGCTGGTCTAATATTTTGTTGCATCCTTTGCCAATCTGTTCTGCACATTGTTACTGAATTTCAAGTTCAGCAAATCAATATTAAAGAATTTATACTTCAAAATCTGACATCTCATATCAGGGAAAAATTGCTATTTTGGACAATTGGTTTCAAATTTTTTGACCTGAATGAAATAAACTGCTGGTGTAATATTCTGTTGTATCCTTTGCAATTCCCTTCTGAACATTCATACGGAATTTCAAGTCTAGCAAATCAATGTTAAAGAATTTAGCTTTCAAAATCTGACAACTCATATAAGGGAAAAATTGCTGTTTTAGACAATGGTTTTCAAATTTTTTGAACTGAATGAAATGAACTGCTGGTCTAATATTCTGTTGTATCCTTTGTCAATACCTTCTGAACATTTTTACTGAATTTCAGTTATAGGAAATCAATATTAAAGAATTTATACTTCAAAATCTGACATCTCATATCAGGGAAAAATTGCTATTTTGGACAATTGGTTTCAAATTTTTTGACCTGAATGAAATAAACTGCTGGTGTAATATTCTGTTGTATCCTTTGCAATTCCCTTCTGAACATTCATACGGAATTTCAAGTCTAGCAAATCAATGTTAAAGAATATAGCTTTCAAAATCTGACAACTCATATAAGGGAAAAATTGCTGTTTTAGACAAAGGTTTTCAAATTTTTTGAACTGAATGAAATGAACTGCTGGTCTAATATTCTGTTGTATCCTTTGTCAATACCTTCTGAACATTTTTACTGAATTTCAGTTATAGGAAATCAATATTAAAGAATTTAGCTTTCAAAATCAGACATCTCATATAAGGGAAAAATTGCTACTTTGGACAATTGTTTTCACATCTTTTGAACTTAATGAAATGAACTGCTGGTCTAATAATCTCTTGTATCCTTTGTCAATCCCTTTCTAACATTCATACTGAATTTCAAGTTTAGCAAATCAATATTAAAGAATTTAGCTTTCAATGTCTGACATCTCATATAAGGGAAAAATGGCTATTTTGGACAATGGTTTCCAAATTTTTTGAACTGAATGAAATGAACTGCTGGTGTAATATTCTGTTGTATCCTTTGCAATTCCCTTCTGAACATTCATACGGAATTTCAAGTCTAGCAAATCAATATTAAAGAATTTAGCTTTCAAAATCTGACAACTCATATAAGGGAAAAATTGCTATTTTAGAGAATGGTTTTCAAATTTTTTGAACTGAATGAAATGAACTGCTGGTCTAATATTCTGTTGTATCCTTTGTCAATACCTTCTGAACATTCTTACTGAATTTCAGTTCTAGGAAATCAATATTAAAGAATTTAGCTTTTAAAATCTTTCACCTCATATTGGGCAATAATGGCTATTTTAGACAATAGTTTTAAAATTTTTTGAACTGAATGAAATGAATTGCTGGTCTAATATCCTGTTGTATCCTTTGTCTATCCCTTCTGAACATTCGTACTGAATTTCAAGTTCAGCAAATCATTATTAAAGAATTTAGCTTTCAAAATCTGACACCTCATATAAGGGAAAAATTGCTACTTTGGACAATTGGTTTCAAATTTTTTGACCTGAATCAAATGAACTGTGTTGTGTTCAAACACTCAAAAAGTAGAGGTACCAACAAGTTTAAAGTTGTTTAATCTCAGAGCAGAACTACAACTAAGTAACAACAACGTGCAAGTACTCGCTCATATAATGGTCAGCGTTAGACCAGGCGTCCAGTACTTAATGTAACACACAACACTTTCCCCCCCTCTTTTATTATATTAAACAAAGGTGAATGTTTATATACATACTGTTACTCAACTCAACTGAATAATGTTAGCTCCACCACAAGTTCATTGCGTCACGCAGTTTCAATCAACCAGCTGGGAGGTCTTCTTTCATGACGTGAGTAACGTGGTTCGAACACAGCACTTGCAGTCCCCTCCTCCGGTTCGTTTGTCGTAGTTGAATCACGAGTCTGCGTCCATTCAGCATCAGAAACCGATGACTGGGGCGATGAGTCCACTGGGAAAGCGTTAGGCTCCGCTGGAAGGACTAACCTGGGATTTTGACTAACCTCAGGAACAACTTCTCGGCCTCCCGATGGTGGATTATCCATATCTGATGGGTGAAAGGCGCGAATCTGGTCGATATGTCGTTTCCACTGCATGCTGTCGACTTGGACGGTATAAGTGACCGGTCCCAGTTTGTTTAACACCACTCGTCGAATCCATGATGGCTTCTTCGGGTTCTTCCGGTTTACACACTTCTAATCTCGTTCTCACTTTTCTTCCGAGAAACAGCTCACTTGGTGTAACTTTAGTCAAACTGTGCGGTGTGGTACGGTACGATAGTACAAACGATGCCAGTTTCTGATTTAATGTACCTGATTCAGACTCCATAGTCCTCATGGCTTGTTTAAAAGTACGAACTGCACGTTCATTCTCCCCATTTGAACTTGGGTGATACTGTGCTGATCTACTATGGCGAACTCCATTGTTTTTGAAGAAGGTCTGAAATTCTTCAGCTACGAACTGCGGTCCATTGTCCGACACTAATTCTTTGGGAAGCCCAAACGATGAGAACAGGTAACGTAAGGCGTTGATGGTACTCTCGGCCGTCGTCGATTTCATCTTGACGACATCTAACCATTTGGAATGAGCATCAACCACGATCAAAAACATTTCCCCCAGAAACGGTCCGGCGTAATCGACATGGATCCTTTGCCAAGGTGATTGTGGCCAAAGCCAAGGGTTGGCTTAAGCTTTCGGACAATTTAGCAACTGCTCTTTACAGGGTTCACACGACGCAACTTTTCTCTGGATGTCAGTATCCAGGTTTGGCCACCAAACATTTAATCTCGCAAAGGCCTTCATACGCACCATGCCAGGGTGACTTCTATGTAATTCGTCCAGGATTTCTTCAAGATAACGTTCTGGGACAATCACACGAACTCCTCGGAGCAGACAATCTTCCTCGATAGAGATTTCCTCCCGCACACGATGGTAGGCTTGTAATTCGCTGTCGACCTCACTTCGCGGCAAACCACACCTGGTATATTCCGTGACCTTAGACAACCACTTGTCGTTCCTTGTAGCGCTGGCCATTCGAGTTGCGGATATTGGTAAGCCGTTGACTTGCATTTTATTCACAAGTTCTGCTTCTTGGAAGAAGACACCGTCTGACACTTCGCCGGATGCAGCGAGAGGTAAACGTGACAGCGTATCGGCATTTCCATTCTCTTCAGTTGAACGGTACTTGATGTGGAACTGGTAGGCTGATAGTTGGATCACCCATCTCTGAATACGCGATGCTGCCAAAACGGGAATTCCCTTTTTTGGACCAAGAATCAGCGTCAATGGCTTATGATCTGTCAGCAAGATAAATCGTCGTCTGTACAGGTATTGGTGAAATTTCTTAAATCCGAACACAATTGCAAGGGCTTCTTTTTCTATCATGGAGTAGTTACGCTCCGCTGAAGTGAGCGTTCTAGAGGCATACGCAATCGGTCGCTCTTCATTCGCACTATCCATCTGATGGGAAATTACTGCTCCCAATCCGTGGGCAGAAGCATCCACTGCTAAAACCAACGGCTTCTTAGGCTCGTAATGAACCAACACTTCTGACGACACAAGATGCTTCTTAACTAGTTGACAGGAATTTGCACATTCTTCCGTCCAAACCCACTCCACATTATTTACCAAAAGATCAGTCAGAGGTTGAACCATCGTCGACATGTTTGGGATAAATTTCCGGTAATAGTTCACAATACCCAACCACGATTGCAGCTTCTTCTTGTTGTTGGGATCTTCGAGCTTCAACATGGCTTCCACTTTCTTGAGTGAAGGGTGGATACCCTCTTTCTTCACCACGAAAGCAAAATATTCTACTTCGTCTTGCATGAACGAACATTTCGACTCTTTAAGTTTGATGCCAAAGTCGTCTAATCGTTGTAATGTTAACTCCAAATTCTGCCTGTGCTCTGTATCATCTTTGCCCGTGACTAAAATATCGTCAAAGATATACCCGACTCCGCCAATCTCTTGGAATATCTCATCCATAGTTTTTTGAAAAATAGCCGGGGCTGCCGCCACACCAAATGGCAATCGTGTATATCTTTATAGCCCGAGGTGCGTATTAATGGTAAGCAACTTGCATGACTCTTCATCAAGCAGTACCTGTTGATAGGCATGTGATAGATCCAGCTTTGAAAACTTTTGTCCACCATTCAATTTACTAAAAATTTCTTCAGCTGTGGGCAGTGGATACTCTGGAACGTCAAGTATCGGATTGATTGTGACCTTATAATCACCACAGATACGCACCGTGTTATCAGGCTTTAATACGGGTACAATTGGCGTAGCCCATTCTGAACTATCCACCTTTTCCAAAACTCTCTCTTTCTCTAACCGAAACAGTTCATCTGCAATTTTGTCCTTAAGTGCGAACGGTACGGGTCTTAGCTTAAAAAACTTAGGCTGGCAATTGTCCTTGACTTTCAGCGATGCTGTGATTCCTTTCACCGTCCCTAGCTTGCCATTGAACACAGAGTAAGACTTCGATAGCTCTTCCAAACTTGGAGTTTTCACCTTAGTGGTGTAGTGAATAACACTCCAATTTAATCTCAGTTTGGCAAGCCAATTTCATCTAAGCAATGGGGGCCCCTCCCCCTTAACCACTAACAGAGGTAACTTCATTCTTTGTGATTTATAGCCGACTTGCACCTCCGCTTCCCCAAGGACAGGAACTCTCTCACCAGTAAACGTTCGTAAGGTCACCGAAGAACGCTTTAATGGCATGGACTCTTTAAGTTTGCTCTCAAACAGTTTTTCAGGTATTAGGGAAACCGAAGACCCTGTGTCAAGTTCCATTTCTATGGGGTACGTATTAATGGATACTTTGACTTTTATTTCTTCTCGGCCTTCTGCTTTCATGGTGTAAATGGGCCATTCATCAGATACATTCCCTTCAGACACATCGCCAGAGTCATCAGACTCTTAGCAGCCACCTTGTTAACTCTTTAATTCTTCTTTACTACCTTTCCCACACTCAAATCATCTGATTTCTCATGCTTGCTTGTTGTATTCCGTCTTTGGATACTTTTCCTGGGGCATTTTTTTACCAGATGACCAACTTCATGACAATTATGACATCTACTCTTCTTATGAAAGCAAGCATCGGCCACATGATTTGGTTTTCCACAACGAAAGCATTCATTGGACATCTTGTTGCAACCATGATCCCTCTCAGGGCCATCACCAGCAAGCCTTTTCGCTTCTTCAGCTGCCATTTCCATGCTCAAGGCAACATCTAAGGCTTTCTTTAAAGTCAAGTCCGCCTCTGACAACAGCTTTCTCTGAATAACCAGAGATGACAACCCACATACAAAGCGATCACAGAGTGCATCATTCAAGAAGGCTCCAAATTCACAATGTTCACTTAACTTGCGCAGCCCTGTCAAATACTGGCTCACTGTTTCCGAGCTTTGCTGCTTTCGTTGGTGAAATTTAAAACGTTCTGCAATGACCAACAGTTTAGGCTTCAAATGATTATGGATCAATATTTTAAGTTCATCGTATGACTTATCCCCTGGCTTGTCCGGGCTGACCAAATTACGAATTAATCCATTTTTTTTTCCACATACCGTTAACAGAATCGCCCTTTTCTTCTCTGCTTCCTCGACTTCGTTCGCCACGAAATAATGCTCTAAACGTTCGATATATATACGAACTAATATTCCCGAACAAAGCAGCCATATTTAACAGAAGATTTCAGCCTTTTTCATATCAGGTACCTCACAATCCACAATCCCAAATCCTCGTCGCCACTGTTGTGTTCAAACACTCAAAAAGTAGAGGTACCAACAAGTTTAAAGTTGTTTAATCTCAGAACAGAACTACAACTACGTAACAACAACGTGCAAGTACTCGCTCATATAATGGTCAGCGTTAGACCACGCGTCCAGTACTTAATGTAACACACAAAAAACTGCTGGTCTAATATTCTGTTGTATGCTTTGTCAATCCCTTCTGAACATTCTTGCTCAATTTGAAATCTAGCAAATCAATATTAAAGAATTTAACTTTCAAAATCTGACACCTCATACGAGGGAAAAATTTCTATTTTGGACAATTGTTTTGAATTTTTTTTAACTCAATGAAATGAATTGATGGTGTAATATTCTGTTGTATCCTTTGTCAATCCCTTCTGAACATTCTTACTGAATTTCAAGTCTAGGAAATCAATATTAAAGAATTTAGCTTTTAAAATCTTTCACCTCATATTGGGCAATAATGGCTATTTTAGACAATGGTCTTCAAATTTTTTTAACTGAATGAAATGAACTGCTGAAGTAATATTCTGTTGTATCCTTTGCCATTCCCTTTTGAACATTCCTACGGAATTTCAAGTCTAGCAAATCAATATTAAAGAATTTAGCTTTTAAAATCTGACATCTCATATATGAGAAAAATTGCTAATTTTATACAATTGTTTCTAAATTTTTTGAACTGAATGAAATGAACTACTGGTCTAATATTCTGTTGTATCCTTTGTCAATACCTTCTGCACATTCTTACTGAATTTCAAATCTAGGAAATCAATAATAAACAATTTAGCTTTTAAAATCTTTCACCTCATATTGGGCAATAATGGCTATTTTAGACAATGGTTTTCAAATTTTTTGAACTGAATGAAATGAACTGCTGGTCTAATATTCTTTTGTATCTTTTGCCAATTTCTTCTGGACATTCTTACTGAATTTCAAGTTCAGCAAATCAATATTAAAGAATTTATATTTCAAAATCTGATATCTCATATAAGGGAAAAATTGCTATTTTAGACAATTGGTTTCAAATTTTTTGACCTGATTGAAATAAACTGCTGGTCTAATATTCTGTTGTATCCTTTGCCTATCTCTTCTGAACATTTTTACTGAATTTCGAGTTCAGCAAATCAATATTAAAGAATTTAGCTTTCAAAATCTGACACCTCATATACGGGAAAAATTGCTATTTTGGACAATTGTTTTGAATTTTTTTGAACTCAATGAAATGAATTGCTGGTCGTCACCCTCTTAGCATAATTGCTAAGTCATTTTTAAAGCTTTTGAGAAAAATAAAAATAACTGGTTTAATTCCCATACGTCAAAGATATTTTATTGAATATTTGAATACAAGCATAACACAATAATAGAAATATGACTGAGTAATTAGTAGTTGCCATAGTGACAACATAATCCGTATAAATGACTTTGCAATAACAATGGTGTGAGTTAGGCAATTTTACAGTTAACTATAGCAGACACTTTTCACCAGTTTGGCTGATGTATTGAACTACAATTTACATTTTACTGCATTTTTAAGACTTTAGCATACTTATTTACATGTTTTATTAGAAACAATTAACAAATATGTAAATGAATATGTTTAGTCAGCAATGAGGCAAATTATCAAAATAATGGTGGGAATCTTATGGAATGACTGATTTCATTGATTGCAGATCATTGTATTTTCTTAATGTGATAGGTAACTGAGCCTCAAACAGCAACTTCCACCCAAACAGTTTGGCAGGGATGGTGACACGTTGGGGGATATTCTTCCATTCGGTGTCTGCTTGGAAATCAAGTTTGTACTGAATGGAACCATTTGAGTGGTACTGCAACGCTCTGAGGTTGAAAACTGTGGGATCACCAGTTTTCTTTCCTGGCCTTATCGATTTCAAATAATCTTCAATGAACTGCATAAAATGATGATGGTAGATAGGGGTAACATGGTAGGGTGCTGGTCGTGATCGCGCTGTCTCCATGATTACATACGGGGTGTATATATGTCGACCACAGTTTTTCGTTCAAAAGTGCTATGCATGGAATCACATTCCATTTGGGTGTGCCCCACCACTAGAAATTTTTGTTCGACGACTATCTTGTATTCCATAGCAAGATGCAGGTATGTGTTGCTAAGGATTGCATTGCGATTTTGATAGCTGCAGTCATCACTCCATACCACAATCTTCTCAGTAGCAGGATTGGCCTTTAGAAACTTCGTGAAGTGTTGGTACTGAAGGTAGGCAAACACCTCTGCACTTAAATTACCCTCGTCTTCTTTCCAGGGATGGCAGTAGCCTTCCTTGTTGGCAAGGTTGAAAAAGGTGTAGTTATGTACTTGCAGTTTTGTTTTATAATACATGGCACTTGCTTTGGTCTTGGGGCAAAGGAGCACTGCTTGGACATCCACTGTCTAAACCGACACTTTGTCATTAGCTGCCTGCTTCTCATTTGACTTCTCGGCACGTGCTTCATCCTTAGCAATGATGTGGGCAGTGTAGGTATCTTGGTTGATATTCCCATGCTTGGCTGCAGTGCAGATATCACACTGGTCTTTTTTTCGGATGAACACTGAGTATTTCTCTTCCTCAAACAATTTGCTGAAGAATGTTTCCCCAACAACTCGTACACCAGCCTCACTAGCTGACTTGCGGTATTCTTGGTACAGATGGGTCTTCATTGTACCTGGCTCCAGAAATTTTTTCTTCTGATACGTAGGAGTATTTCTGCAATAATGGGATGGTACAGTTGGAACACCTGAAAGCCAGTTTTTTAGGTAAGCTGTATGAACTTGTGCCACAGGAACATGTTTGCCTGAAAGAGAAATATTTAAAATAATAGGAATTATTTGCAACATGCCTAATCGGGTAGCAATATGCCTGACAAAATACATGTAACCATGGACATTATATATTTAGTGATGTAACAAACGGTTACTTAGCTTACTTCAGGGTGTAGAATTATCCAATAATAAAACTAGAGTTACCTGTTTTGTTAATCTTTAGCTGTCGATCATCGGTATTTACATGTCTATCAGCGTTAATCCACGAGCCATTGGTTCTTTGAGAAGAGCTAGCGTGCAAGCAAAAAGGGATTTGCACACTGGAACTTTAGTTCCATCGATGAGTTTCAAATTGTACAAAAGTGAAGTGTTCCGTCAGGATGTTTCTCCGCCTTTCTTTTGTTTCACATCAACCTATTAGAAGAGTAAAGAAAAACAAGAACCTGGATTTAGTTATATGCCAAGACAACAATTGAGTACATAGAATGACCAAACTTTCTCGAAAAATATACCTTGTCAACAAGAGCACAAACATATGTCTGACGCTCTTCCCAGGAATTCATGGCCCAGAACATTGCAAATATTTCTTTTCTGTGCTCCTCACTCAATGACTGACAGCTACGCAAACTTGACTTTTCACAGAACTTCGATTGGCATGGTGGACCCATTACCTTCGCCTCTCTCTCCTGTCCCCTTACACTCTTGTAACTTTCACCTTTGAGACGTTTAGTCTTCGTAACTTGGCGCTTCCACTCCATTGGGGTACCTTGCTTGCGACATTGTCGTTTCTTTGGGCTATTTGCTGATAATTCATCATCAGATATGGACTGAGAAGACTGATCAGATAGAGAAGGGTCTTGTTGAGAATGGCCAGGTAGAGAAGGGTCCAATTGAGAAAGGCTGGGTAAACCAGTTCAGGAATGTTTGGATAATCTGCAATACTCGTTGCATCAGGCGATGGCCGCCATTCAGAGTCTTCAGTATCATCTAGCAAGAAATCGCTGTCTTAGCACATAATTACGTATATGTAAATATCAAAACGTTTCATCAGCTACAACAGTTTTACTTGTTTTGCAGGTTAATCACAGAATCTTGTGTGTATCTCCCTTTATCATACAATACATATCCACAAAAACTAGATTGTTATATACAATTAACACAGCACACACAGACCCCTCATCCCCTGACTCTGAGTACTGTTGAAGACTTGAAGTATCAATTTAGTATTGAATTAAGTATATCTCTCTGACTCTCTAATCTCTCTATAATTTCTACAAATTTTCTACAGATTGCTTGTTAACTATGTCACTTAAAACGTGATAAAATATACCAGAAAACATTACTAATGTCACACTTCACAACTTACCTCTTAAATCGGGATCTTCCTTGTGTAAAATAGCTATTATTTCTTTCGTGTTATAAACTCGTGTTGAGTGCGCCATCTTGGATTTTTTGCCCAAGTCACATGGGTGACTTATGCAAATGTTGTTTTTTGCTTCTAACATGCAATTTGATTGGTCAATGATTTAGGCACTTTTGCAGGGGATGTAAATACTAATAAGGAAATGAGTTAGCCAAAAAAGTAAAATCACCAAAAACATGACCTAGGCAATTATGCTAAGAGGGTGATGTGGTGTAATATTCTGTTGTATCCTTTGCCAATCCCTTTTGATATTCATACTGAATTTAAAGCCTGGCAAATCAATATTAAAGAATTTAGCTTTTTAAATCTTTCACCTCATATTGGGCAATAATGGCTATTTTAGACAATGGTCTTAAAATTTTTTGAACTCAATGAAATGAATTGCTGGTGTAATACTCTGTTGTATCCTTTGTCAATCCCTTTTGAACATTCATACTGAATTTCAAGTCTAGCAAATCAATATTAAAGAATTTAGCTTTCAATGTCTGACATCTCATATAAGGGAAAAATTGCTATTTTAGACAATGCTTTTCAAATTTTTTGAACTGAACGAAATGCACTGCTGGGCTAATATTCTGTTGTATCCTTTGCCAATCTCTTCAGAACATTCTTACTAAATTTCAAGTTTAGCAAATTAATATTAAAGAATTTAGCTTTCAAAATCTGACACCTCATATGAGGAAAAAATTGCTATTTTGGACAATTGTTTTGAATTTTTTTGAACTCAATGAAATCAATTGCTGGTGTAATATTCTTTTAAATCCTTTTTCAATTCCTTCTGAACATTTTTACTGAATTTCAAGTCTAGGAAATCAATATTAAAGAATTCAGCTTTTAAAATCTTTCACCTCATATTAGGCAATAATTGCTATTTTAGACAATGGTTTTCAAATTTTTTGAACTGAATAAAATGAATTGCTGGTCTAATATCCTGTTGTATTCTTTGTCTAGCCCTTCTAAACATTCGCACTGAATTTTAAGTTCAGCAATACAATATTAAAGAATTTAGCTTTCGAAATCTGACATCTCATACAAGGGAAAAATTGCTATTTTGGACAATTGTTTTCACATCTTTTCAACTATGTGAAATGAACTGCTGCTCTAATATTCTGCTGTATCCTTTGCCAATCTCCTCTGAACATTTTTACTGAATTTCAAGTTCAGCAAATCAATATTAAAGAATTTAGCTTTGAAAATCTGACATCTCATATAAAGGCAAAAATTGCTATTTTAGACAATGGTTTTCAAATTTTTTGAACTGAATGAAATGAATTGCTGGTCTAATATCCTGTTGTATTCTTTGTCTAGCTTTTCTGAACATTCGTACTGAATTTTTTGTTCAGCAATACAATATTAAAGAATTTAACTTTCAAAATCTGACAGCTCATATAAAGGAAAAATTGCTATTTTTGACAATTGTTTTCACATTTTTTGAACTAAATGAAATGAACTGCTGGTCTAATATTCCGTTGTATCCTTTGCCCACCCCTTCTGAACATTCTTTCAGAATTTCAAGTGCAGCAAATCAATATTAAAGAATTTAGCTTTTAAAATCTTTCACCTCATATTGGGCAATAATGGCTATTTTAGACAATGGTTTTCAAATATTATGAACTGAATGAAATGAATTGCTGGTCTAATATCCTGTTGTATCTATTGTCTATCCCTTCTGACCATTCGTACTGAATTTCAATTTCAGCAAATCAATATTAAACAATTTAGCTTTCAAAATCTGACATCTCATATAGGGGAAAAATTGCTATTTTGGACAATTGGTTTCAAATTTTTTGACCTTAATGAAATGAAGTGCTGGTGTAACATTCTGTTAAATCCTTTGTCAATCCCTTTTGAACACTCATACTGAATTTCAAGTCTAGCAAATCAATATTAAAGAATTTAGCTTTCAATGTCTGACATCTCATATAAGGGAAAAATTGCTATTCTAGACAATTGTTTTGAAGTTTTTTTTATCTCAATGAAATGAATTGCTTGTGTAATATTCTGTTGTTTCATTTATCAATCTCTTTTGAACATTCATACTGATTGTCAAGTCTAGCAAATCAATATTAAAGAATTTAGCTTTCAAAATCTGACATCTCATATAAGGGAAAAATTGCTATTTTAGACAATGGTTTTCAAAATTTTTGAACTGAATGAAATGAACTGCTGGTCTAATATTCTGTTATATCCTTTGTCAATACCTTTTGACCATTCGTAGTGAATTTCAAGTCTAGGAAATCAATATTAAAGAATTTAGCTTTTAAAATCTTTCACCTCATATTGGGCAATAATGGCTTGTTTGGACAATGGTTTTCAAATTTTTTTAACTGAATGAAATGAATTGCTGGTGTAATATTCTGTTGTATCCTTTGTCAATCCCTTTAGAACATTCATACTGAATTTCAAGTCTAGCAAATCAATATTAAAGAATTTAGCTTTCAATGTCTGACATCTCATATAAGGGAAAAATTGCTATTTTAGACAATGCTTTTCAAATTTTTTGAACTGAATGAAATGAACTGCTGGTCTAATATTCTGTTGTATCCTTTGCCAATCTCTTTTTAACATTCTTACTGAATTTCAAGTATAGCAAATCAATATTAAAGAATTTAGTTTTAAAAATCTGACACCTCATATCAGGGAAAAATTGCTATTTTGGACAATTGTTTTGAATTTTTTTGAACTCAATGAAATTAATTGCTGGTGTAATATTCTGTTGTATCATTTGTCAATCCCTTTTGAACATTCTTACTGAATTTCAAGTCTAGGAAATCAGTATTAAATCCTTTGTCAATCCCTTTTGAACACTCATACTGAATTTCAAATCTTGCAAATCAAAATAAAGAATTTAGCTTTCAATGTCTGACATCTCATATAAGGGAAAAATTGCTACTTTGGACAATTGTTTTGAAATTTTTTGAACTGAATAAAATGAAATGCTGGTGTAATATTCTTTTAAATCCTTTTTCAATTCCTTCTGAACATTCTTACTGAATTTCAAGTCTAGGAAATCAATATTAAAGAATTTAGCTTTTAAAATCTTTCACCTCATATTAGGCAATAATTGCTATTTTAGACAATGCTTTTCAAATTTTTTGAACTGAATGAAATGAACTGCTGGGCTAATATTCTGTTGTATCCTTTGCCAATCTCTTTTTAACATTCTTACTGAATTTCAAGTATAGCAAATCAATATTAAAGAATTTAGTTTTAAAAATCTGACACCTCATATCAGGGAAAAATTGCTATTTTGGACAATTGTTTTGAATTTTTTTGAACTCAATGAAATTAATTGCTGGTGTAATATTCTGTTGTATCATTTGTCAATCCCTTTTGAACATTCTTACCGAATTTCAAGTCTAGGAAATCAGTATTAAATCCTTTGTCAATCCCTTTTGAACACTCATACTGAATTTCAAATCTTGCAAATCAAAATAAAGAATTTAGCTTTCAATGTCTGACATCTCATATAAGGGAAAAATTGCTACTTTGGACAATTGTTTTGAAATTTTTTGAACTGAATAAAATGAAATGCTGGTGTAATATTCTTTTAAATCCTTTTTCAATTCCTTCTGAACATTCTTACTGAATTTCAAGTCTAAGAAATCAATATTAAAGAATTTAGCTTTTAAAATCTTTCACCTCATATTAGGCAATAATTGCTATTTTAGACAATGGTTTTCAAATTTTTTGAACTGAATAAAATGAATTGCTGGTCTAATATCCTGTTGTATTCTTTGTCTAGCCCTTCTAAACATTCGTACAGAATTTTAAGTTCAGCAATACAATATTAAAGAATTTAGCTTTCGAAATCTGACATCTCATACAAGGGAAAAATTGCTATTTTGGACAATTGTTTTCACATCTTTTCAACTATGTGAAATGAACTGCTGCTCTAATATTCTGCTGTATCCTTTGCCAATCTCCTCTGAACATTTTTACCGCTTTTAAAATCTGACACCTCATATAATGGAAAAATTGCTATTTTGGACAATTGTTTTGAAGTTTTTTTTATCTCAATGAAATGAATTGCGTGTGTAATATTCTGTTGTTTCATTTATCAATCCCTTTTAAACATTCATACTGATTTTCAAGTCTAGGAAATCAATATTAAAGAATTTAGCTTTCAAAATCTGACATCTCATATAAGGGAAAAATTGCTATTTTATACCATGGTTTTCAAATTTTTTGAACTGAATGAAATGAACTGCTGGTCTAATATTCTGTTGTATCCTTTGCCAATACCTTCTGACCATTCTTAGTGAATATTAAGCCTAGGAAATCAATATTAAAGAATTTAGCTTTTAAAATCTTTCACTTCATATTGGGCATGCAAATAATGGCTTGTTTAGACAATGGTTTCAAATTTTTTGAACTGAATGAAATGAATTGCTGGTGTAAAATTCTGTTGTATCCTTTGTCAATCCCTTTAACATTCATACTGAATTTCAAGTCTATTAAATTAATATTAAAGAATTTAGCTTTTAAAATCTGACACCTCATATCAAGGGAAAATTGCTATTTTGGACAATTGTTTTCAAATCTTTTAAACTAAATGAAAAGAATTGCTGTTCTAATATCCTGTTGTTTCCATTGTCTATCCCTTCTGAACATTCGTACTGAATTTCAAGTTCAGCAATACAATATTAAAGAATTTAACTTTCAAAATCTGACACCTCATATACGGGAAGAATTGCTATTTTGAACAAATGTTTTTACATCTTTTGAACTAAATGAAATGAACTGCTGGGCAAATATTCTGTTGTATCCTTTGCCAATCTCTTTTGAACATTCTTACTGAATTTCAAGTATAGCAAATCAATATTATAGAATTTAGCTTTAAAAATCTGACACCTCATATGAGGGAAAAATTGCTATTTTGGACAACTGTTTTGAATTTTTTTGAACTCAATGAAATTAATTGCTGGTGTAATATTCTGTTGTATCATTTGTCAATCCCTTTTGAACATTCTTACTGAATTTCAAATCTAGGAAATCAGTATTAAAGATTTAGCTTTTAAAATCTTTCACCTCATATTGGGCAATAATTGCTATTTTAGACAATAGTTTTCAAATTTTTTTAACTGAATGAAATGAATTGCTAGTCTAATATCCTGTTGTATTCTTTGTCTAGCCCTTCTGAACATTCGTTCTGAATTTTAAGTTCAGCAATACAATATTAAAGAATTTAGCTTTCAAAATCTGACATCTCATTTAAGGGAAAAATTGCTATTTTGGACAATTGTTTTCACATCTTTTGAACTAAATGAAATGAACTGCTGCTGTAATATTCTGCTGTATCCTTTGCCAATCTCTTTTGAACATTTTTACTGAATTTCAAGTTCAGTAAATCAATATTAAATAATTTAGCATTCAAAATCTGACATCTCATATAGGGGAAAAATTGCTATTTTCGACAATTGGTTTCAAATTTTTTCACCTGAATGAAATGAACTGCTGGTGTAATATTCTGTTGTATGCTTTTTGTCAATCCCTTCTGAACATTCTTGCTCAATTAGAAATCTAGCAAATCAATATTAAAGAGTTTAACTTTCAAAATTTGACACCTCATATAAGGGGAAAATTGCTACTTTGGACAATGGTTTTCAAATTTTTTGAACTGAATGAAATGAATTGCTGGTCTAATATCCTGTTGTGTTCTTTGTCTAGCTTTTCTGAACATTCGTACTGAATTTTCAGTTCAGCAATACAATATTAAAGAATTTAACTTTCAAAATCTGACAGCTCATATAAAGGAAAAATTGCTATTTTGGACAATTGTTTTGAAGTTTTTTTATCTCAATGAAATGAATTGCGTGTGTAATATTCTGTTGTTTCAATTATCAATCCCTTTTAAACATTCATACTGATTTTCAAGTCTAGCAAATCAATATTAAAGAATTTAGCTTTCAAAATCTGACATCTCATAATTTA
Organism: Dendronephthya gigantea; assembly: GCF_004324835.1. Lineage (NCBI taxonomy): Eukaryota > Metazoa > Cnidaria > Anthozoa > Malacalcyonacea > Nephtheidae > Dendronephthya > Dendronephthya gigantea. Next base: position 315,356 of record NW_021163158.1, on the reverse strand, counting down.
TAAGGGAAAAATTGCTATTTTAGACAATGGTTTTCAAATCTTTTGAACTAAATGAAATGAACTGCTGGTCTAATATTCTGTTGTATCCTTTTCCAACCCCTTCTGAACATTCTTACTGAATTTCAATTGCAGCAAATCAATATTAAAGAATTTACCTTTCAATGTTCGACGTCTCATATATGGGAAAAATTGCTATTTTGGACAATTGGGTTCAAATTTTTTGACCTGAATGAAATGAACTGCTGGTCTAATATTCTGTTGTATCCTTTGAAAATACCTTCTGAATATTCTTACTGAATCTCAAGTCTAGGAAATCAATATTAAAGAATTTAGCTTTCAAAATCTGACATCTCATATAGGGGAAAAATTGCTATTTTGGACAATTGGTTTCAAATTTTTTGACCTGAATGAAATGAACTGCTGGTGTAATATTCTGTTGTATGCTTTTGTCAATCCCTTCTGAACATTCTTGCTCAATTAAAAATCTAACAAATCAATATTAAAGATGATGTAAAGTCCGTTCTGCGCATATATTCTTTGCATAACAATGTTTGTTTATGTTGGTTATATAATCTTTACATGACTTATGAGTCGTTATATTTTCTTATTTTCGTCTCGCTCGAACTGCTGTGATCTATGATGAATATGATTATTTTATATTATATTTTGAAGAAAATATTATTACATTTAGAAGAAAATATAAAGCGAAGCTTGTAAATAGACCGGCCGTTATTTAAAACTTTATATATTTGTAATTGTAGGACATGCGAGAAGGTAGCATCTGTAGGCTGTAGCGACGACAAATAGCCCCACCATCTCGTACGGTCCTCATTCAACAAATAAATTCTTGGAGCATTCCTTTCAGCATAATATTGCCTTTTTCTAGCAGCCTTATGATAAGATAAGTTATCTTCGTCACTCGCAATTCGAGCCTCTTCACCTTGCGATATAAAATAAAATAATTGTGCTCCCGAACTGCCGTTTGTAATACAACGCGCTAATATCGCATATCATTAACATTCCAAAAGTTGCTCCCCCACTGATGGAATGTGTTGATGCGCGAAATATATGCGCAGAACGGACTTTACCTCATCTTTAAAGAGTTTAACTTTCAAAATCTGACACCTCATATAAGGGGAAAATTGCTATTTTGGACAATTGTTTTGAAATTTAACTCAATGAAATGAAATGCTGGTGTACTATTCTGTTGTATCCTTTGTCAGTCCCTTTTGAACATTCATACGGAATTTCAAGTCTAGCAAATCAATATTTAAGAATTTAGCTTTCAAAATCTGACATCTCATATAAAGGCAAAAATTGCTATTTTAGACAATGGTTTTCAAATTTTTTGAACTGAATGAAATGAATTGCTGGTCTAATATCCTGTTGTATTCTTTGTCTAGCTTTTGTGAACATTCGTACTGAATTTTAAGTTCAGCAATACAATATTAAAGAATTTAACTTTCAAAATCTGACAGCTCATATAAAGGAAAAATTGCTATTTTTACAATTGTTTTCAAATCTTTTGAACTAAATGAAATGAACTGCTGGTCTAATATTCTGTTGTATCCTTTGCCAACCCCTTCTGAACATTCTTACTGAATTTCAATTGCAGCAAATCAATATTAAAGAATTTACCTTTCAATGTTCGACGTCTCATATATGGGAAAAATTGCTATTTTGGACAATTGGCTTCAAATTTTTTGACCTGAATGAAATAAACTGCTGGTCTAATATTCTGTTGTATCCTTTGAAAATACCTTCTGAATATTCTTACTGAATCTCAAGTCTAGGAAATCAATATTAGAAAAATCTGACATCTCATATAAGGGAAAAATTGCTATTTTGGACAATTGGCTTCAAATTTTTTGACCTGAATGAAATGAACTGCTGGTCTAATATTCTGTTGTATCCTTTGCCAATACCTTCTGAATATTCTTACTGAATCTCAAGTCTAGGAAATCAATATTAAAGAATTTAGCTTTCAAAATCTGACATCTCATATAGGGGAAAAATTGCTATTTTGGACAATTGGTTTCAAAATTCTTGACCTGAATGAAATGAACTGCTGGTGTAATATTCTGTTGTATGCTTTTGTCAATCCCTTCTGAACATTCTTGCTCAATTAGAAATCTAACAAATCAATATTAAAGATGATGTAAAGTCCGTTCTGCGCATATATTCTTTGCATAACAATGTTTGTTTATGTTGGTTATATAATCTTTACATGACCTATGAGTCGTTATATTTTCTTATTTTCGTCTCGCTCGAACTGCTGTGATCTATGATGAATATGATTATTTTATATTATATTTTGAAGAAAATATTATTACATTTAGAAGAAATATAAAGCGAAGCTTGTAAATAGACCGGCAGTTATTTAAAACTTTATATATTGTAATTGTAGGACAAGCGAGAAGGTAGCATCTGTAGGCTGTAGCGACGACAAATAGCCCTGCCATCTCGTACGGTCCTCATTCAACAAATAAATTCTTGGAGCATTCCTTTCAGCATAATATTGCCTTTTTCTAGCAGCCTTATGATAAGATAAGTTATCTTCGTCACTCGCAATTCGAGCCTCTTCACCTTGCGATATAAAATAAAATAATTGTGCTCCCGAACTGCCGTTTGTAATACAACGCGCTAATATCGCATATCATTAACATTCCAAAAGTTGCTCCCCCACTGATGGAATGTGTTGATGCGCGAAATATATGCGCAGAACGGACTTTACCTCATCTTTAAAGAGTTTAACTTTCAAAATCTGACACCTCATATAAGGGGAAAATTGCTATTTTGGACAATTGTTTTGAAATTTAACTCAATGAAATGAAATGCTGGTGTACTATTCTGTTGTATCCTTTGTCAATCCCTTTTGAACATTCATACGGAATTTCAAGTCTAGCAAATCAATATTTAAGAATTTAGCTTTCAAAATCTGACATCTCATATAAAGGCAAAAATTGCTATTTTAGACAATGGTTTTCAAATTTTTTGAACTGAATGAAATGAATTGCTGGTATAATATCCTGTTGTATTCTTTGTCTAGCTTTTCTGAACATTCGTGCTGAATTTTAAGTTCAGCAATACAATATTAAAGAATTTAACTTTCAAAATCTGACAGCTCATATAAAGGAAAAATTGCTATTTTTGACAATTGTTTTCAAATCTTTTGAACTAAATGAAATGAACTGCTGGTCTAATATTCTGTTGTATCCTTTGCCAACCCCTTCTGAACACTCTTACTGAATTTCAATTGCAGCAAATCAATATTAAAGAATTTACCTTTCAATGTTCCACGTCTCATATATGGGAAAAATTGCTATTTTGGACAATTGGCTTCAAATTTTTTGACCTGAATGAAATGAACTGCTGGTCTAATATTCTGTTGTATCCTTTGAAAATACCTTCTGAATATTCTTACTGAATCTCAAGTCTAGGAAATCAATATTAAAGAATTTAGCTTTCAAAATCTGACATCTCATATAGGGGAAAAATTGCTATTTTGGACAATTGGTTTCAAATTTTTTGACCTGAATGAAATGAACTGCTGGTGTAATATTCTGTTGTATGCTTTTGTCAATCCCTTCTGAACATTCTTGCTCAATTAAAAATCTAACAAATCAATATTAAAGATGATGTAAAGTCCGTTCTGCGCATATATTCTTTGCATAACAATGTTTGTTTATGTTGGTTATATAATCTTTACATGACTTATGAGTCGTTATATTTTCTTATTTTCGTCTCGCTCGAACTGCTGTGATCTATGATGAATATGATTATTTTATATTATATTTTGAAGAAAATATTATTACATTTAGAAGAAAATATAAAGCGAAGCTTGTAAATAGACCGGCCGTTATTTAAAACTTTATATATTTGTAATTGTAGGACAAGCGAGAAGGTAGCATCTGTAGGCTGTAGCGACGACAAATAGCCCTGCCATCTCGTACGGTCCTCATTCAACAAATAAATTCTTGGAGCATTCCTTTCAGCATAATATTGCCTTTTTCTAGCAGCCTTATGATAAGATAAGTTATCTTCGTCACTCGCAATTCGAGCCTCTTCACCTTGCGATATAAAATAAAATAATTGTGCTCCCGAACTGCCGTTTGTAATACAACGCGCTAATATCGCATATCATTAACATTCCAAAAGTTGCTCCCCCACTGATGGAATGTGTTGATTCGCGAAATATATGCGCAGAACGGACTTTACCTCATCTTTAAAGAGTTTAACTTTCAAAATCTGACACCTCATATAAGGGGAAAATTGCTATTTTGGACAATTTTTTGAAATTTAACTCAATGAAATGAAATGCTGGTGTACTATTCTGTTGTATCCTTTGTCAATCCCTTTTGAACATTCATACGGAATTTCAAGTCTAGCAAATCAATATTTAAGAATTTAGCTTTCAAAATCTGACATCTCATATAAAGGCAAAAATTGCTATTTTAGACAATGGTTTTCAAATTTTTTGAACTGAATGAAATGAATTGCTGGTCTAATATCCTGTTGTATTCTTTGTCTAGCTTTTGTGAACATTCGTACTGAATTTTAAGTTCAGCAATACAATATTAAAGAATTTAACTTTCAAAATCTGACAGCTCATATAAAGGAAAAATTGCTATTTTTACAATTGTTTTCAAATCTTTTGAACTAAATGAAATGAACTGCTGGTCTAATATTCTGTTGTATCCTTTGCCAACCCCTTCTGAACATTCTTACTGAATTTCAATTGCAGCAAATCAATATTAAAGAATTTACCTTTCAATGTTCCACGTCTCATATATGGGAAAAATTGCTATTTTGGACAATTGGCTTCAAATTTTTTGACCTGAATGAAATGAACTGCTGGTCTAATATTCTGTTGTATCCTTTGCCAATACCTTCTGAATATTCTTACTGAATCTCAAGTCTAGGAAGTCAATATTAAAGAATTTAGCTTTCAAAATCTGACATCTCATATAGGGGAAAAATTGCTATTTTGGACAATTAGTTTCAAAATTCTTGACCTGAATGAAATGAACTGCTGGTGTAATATTCTGTTGTATGCTTTTGTCAATCCCTTCTGAACATTCTTGCTCAATTAGAAATCTAACAAATCAATATTAAAGATGATGTAAAGTCCGTTCTGCGCATATATTCTTTGCATAACAATGTTTGTTTATGTTGGTTATATAATCTTTACATGACCTATGAGTCGTTATATTTTCTTATTTTCGTCTCGCTCGAACTGCTGTGATCTATGATGAATATGATTATTTTATATTATATTTTGAAGAAAATATTATTACATTTAGAAGAAAATATAAAGCGAAGCTTGTAAATAGACCGGCAGTTATTTAAAACTTTATATATTTGTAATTGTAGGACAAGCGAGAAGGTAGCATCTGTAGGCTGTAGCGACGACAAATAGCCCTGCCATCTCGTACGGTCCTCATTCAACAAATAAATTCTTGGAGCATTCCTTTCAGCATAATATTGCCTTTTTCTAGCAGCCTTATGATAAGATAAGTTATCTTCGTCACTCGCAATTCGAGCCTCTTCACCTTGCGATATAAAATAAAATAATTGTGCTCCCGAACTGCCGTTTGTAATACAACGCGCTAATATCGCATATCATTAACATTCCAAAAGTTGCTCCCCCACTGATGGAATGTGTTGATGCGCGAAATATATGCGCAGAACGGACTTTACCTCATCTTTAAAGAGTTTAACTTTCAAAATCTGACACCTCATATAAGGGGAAAATTGCTATTTTGGACAATTGTTTTGAAATTTAACTCAATGAAATGAAATGCTGGTGTACTATTCTGTTGTATCCTTTGTCAATCCCTTTTGAACATTCATACGGAATTTCAAGTCTAGCAAATCAATATTTAAGAATTTAGCTTTCAAAATCTGACATCTCATATAAAGGCAAAAAATGCTATTTTAGACAATGGTTTTCAAATTTTTTGAACTGAATGAAATGAATTGCTGGTATAATATCCTGTTGTATTCTTTGTCTAGCTTTTCTGAACATTCGTGCTGAATTTTAAGTTCAGCAATACAATATTAAAGAATTTAACTTTCAAAATCTGACAGCTCATATAAAGAAAAAATTACTATTTTGGACAATTGTTTTCACATCTTTTGAACTAAATGAAATAAACTGCTGGTCTAATATTCTGTTGTATCCTTTTCAATCCCTTCTTAACTTTCGTATTGATTTTAAAGTTCAGCAAATCAATATTAAAAAAATTTAGATTTCAAAATCTTACATCTCATATAAGGAAAAAATTCTAATTTTAGACAATGGTTTTCAAATTTTTTGAACTCAATGAAATGAATTGCTGGTTTAATATCCTGTTGTATTCTTTGTCTAGCTTTTCGGAACATTCGTACTGAATTTTAAGTTCAATAATACAATATTAAAGAATTTAACTTTCAAAATCTGACAGCTCATATAAAGGAAAAATTGCTATTTTGGACAATTGTTTTTACATCTTTTGAACTAAATGAAATGAACTGCTGGTCTAATATTCTGTTGTATCCTTTGTCAATCCCTTCTTAACTTTCGTACTGAATTTAAAGTTCAGCAAATCAATATTAAAAAAATTTAGATTTCAAAATCTTACATCTCATATAAGGAAAAAATTGCTATTTTAGTCAATTGGTTTCAAATTTTTTTACCTGATTAAAATAAACTGCTGCTCTAATATTCTACTGTATCCTTTGCCAATCTCTTCTCAACATTTTTACTGAATTTCAAGTTCACCAAATCAATATTAAAGAATTTAGCTTTCAAAATCTGACATCTCATATGAGGGAAAAATTGCTATTTTAGACAATAGTTTTGAATTTTTTTTAACTCAATGAAATGAAATGCTGGTGTAATATTCTGTTGTATGCTTTGCCAATAACTTCTGAACATTCTTACTGAATTTCAAGTATAGCAAATAAATATTAAAGAATTTAGCTTTCAAAATCTGACACCTTATATGAGGGAAAAATTGCTATTTTGGACAATGGTTTTCACATCTTTTGAACTAAATGACATGAGCTGCTGGTCTAATATTCTGTTGTATCCTTTGATAATCCCTTCTGAACATTCTTACTGAATTTCAAGTACAGCAAATCAATATTAAAGAATTTCAAGTTCAGCAAATCAATATTACAGAATTTAGCTTTCAAAATCTGACATCTCATATAAGGGAAAAATTGCTATTTTGGACAAGTGGTTTCAAATTTTTTGACCTGAATGAAATGAACTGCTGTTGTAATATTCTGTTGTATGCTTTGTCAATCCCTTCTGAACATTATTGCTCAATTTGAAATCTAGCAAATCAATATTAAAGAATTTAACTTTCAAAATCTGAAACCTCATATAAGGGAAAAATTTTTATTTTGGAAAATTGTTTTGAAATTTTTTTATCTCATTGAAATGAACTGCTGGTCTAAAATTCTGTTGTGTCCTTTGCCAATCCAATTTGAACATTCATACGAAATTTCAAGTCTAGCAAATCAATATTAAAGAATTTACTTTAAAAATCTGACATCTCATATACGGGAGAAATCAATATTAAAGAATTTAGCTTTTAAAATCTTTCACCTCATATTGGGCAATAATGGCTTGTTTAGACAATGGTTTTTAAATTTTTTGAACTGAATGAAATGAATTGCTGGTGTAATATTCTGTTGTATCATTTGTCAATCCCTTTAACATTAATACTGAATTTCAAGTCTAGCAAATTAGTATTAAAGAATTTAGCTTTCAATGTCTGACATCTCATATTGGGCAATAATTGCTACTTTAGACAATGTTTTTCAAATTTCCTGAACTGAATGAAATTAATTGCTGGTCTAATATCCTGTTGTATTCTTTTTCTAGCCCTTTTGAACATTCGTACTGAATTTAAAGTTTAGCAAATCAATATTAAAGAATTTATATTTCAAAATCTGACATGTCATATAAGGAAAAAATTGCTATTTTAGACAATTGGTTTCAAATTTTTTTACCTGATAAAATGTACTGCTGATCTAATATTCTGCTGTATCCTTTGCCAATCTCTTCTGAACATTTTAACTGAATTTCAAGTTCAGCAAATCAATATTAAAGAATTTAGCTTTCAAAATCTGACATCTCATACAGGGGAAAAATCGCTATTTTGGACAATTGGTTTCAAATTTTTTGACCTGAATGATATGAATTGCTGGTTGCTGGTGTAATATTCTGTTGTATGCTTTTGTGAATCCCTTCTGAACATTCTTGCTCAATTAGAAATCTAGCAAATCAATATTAAAGAGTTTAACTTTCAAAATCTGATACCTCATATGAGGGAAAAATTGTTATTTTGGACAATTGTTTTGAAATTTAACTCAATGAAATGAAATGCTGGTGTACGATTCTGTTGTATCCTTTGTCAATCCCTTTTGAACATTCATACGGAATTTGAAGTCTAGCAAATCAATATTAAAGAATTTAGCTTTCAAAATCTGACATCTCATATAACGGAAAAATTCCTATTTTAGACAATGGTTTTCAAAATTTTTGAACTGAATGAAATGAACTGCTGGTCTAGTATTCTGTTGTATCCTTTGTCAATCCATTTTGAACATTCATACTGAATTTCAAATCTAGCAAATCAATATTAAAGAATTTAGCTTTTAAAATCTTTCACCTCATATTGGACAATAATAGCTATTTTAGTCAATGGTCTTCAAATTTTTTGAACTGAATGAAATGAACTGCTGGTGTAATATTCTGTTGTAACCTTTGCCATTCCCTTTTAAACATTCATACGGAATTTCAAGTCTAGCAAATCAATATTAAAGAATTTAGCTTTCAAAATCTGACATCTCATATACGGGAGAAATTGCTGTGTTAGACAATGGTTTTCAAATTTTTGAACTGAATGAAATGAACTGCTGTTGTAATATTCTGTTGTATGCTTTTTCAATCCCTTCTGAACATTCTTGCTCAATTTGAGATCTAGCAAATTAATATTAAAGAGTTTAACTTGAAAAATCTGACACCTCATATAAAGGAAAAATTGCTATTTTAGCGAATTGTTTTGAAATTTAACTCAATGAAATGAAATGCTGGTGTACTATTCTGTTGTATCCTTTGTCAATACCTTTTGACCATTCGTAGTGAATTTCAAGTCTAGGAAATCAATATTAAAGAATTTAGCTTTTAAAATCTTTCACCTCATATTGGGCAATAATGGCTTGTTTAGACAATGGTTTTCAAATTTTTTGAACTGAATGAAATTAATTGCTGGTCTAATATCCTGTTGTATTCTTTGTCTAGCCCTTCTGAACATTCGTACTGAATTTCAAGTTCAGCAATACAATATTAAAGAATTTAGCTTTCAAAATCTGACACCTCATATACAGGAAAAATTGCTATTTTGGACAATTGTTTTCACATCTTTTGAACTAAATGAAATGAACTGCTGGTCTAATATTCTGTTGTATCCTTTGTCAATCCCTTTTTAACTTTCGTACTGAATTTAAAGTTCAGCAAATCGATATTAAAAAATTTAGATATCAAAATCTTAAATCTCATATAAGGAAAAAATTGCTATTTTAGACCATTGGTTTCAAATTTTTTTACCTGATTAAAATAAACTGCTGCTCTAATATTCTGCTGTATCCTTTGCCAATCTCTTCTGAACATTTTTACTGAATTTCAAGTTCACCAAATCAATATTAAAGAATTTAGCTTTCAAAATCTGACATCTCATATGAGGGAAAAATTGCTATTTGGACAATTGTTTTGAATTTTTTTAACTCAATGAAATGAAATGCTGGTGTAATATTCTGTTGTATCCTTTGTCAATCCCTTTTGAACATTCATACTGAATTTCAAGTCTAGCAAATCAATATTAAAGAATTTAGCTTTGAAAATCTGACACCTCATGTAAAGGAAAAATTGCTATTTTGGACAATTGTTTTCACATCTTTTGACCTGAATGAAATGAACTGCTGGTCTAATATTCTGTTGTATCCTTTGCCAATCCCTTCTGAACATTCTTACTGAATTTCAAATCTAGGAAATCAATATTAAAGAATTCAGCTTTTAAAATCTTTCACATCATATTGGGCAATAATGGCTATTTTAGACAATGGTTTTCAAATATTTTTAACTGAATGAAATGAATTGCTGGTCTAATATCCTGTTGTATCCATTGTCTATCCCTTCTGACCATACGTACTGCATTTCAAGTTCAGCAAATCAATATTAAAGAATTTAGCTTTCAAAATCTGACATCTCATATAAGGGAAAAATTGCTATTTTAGACAATGGTTTTCAAATTTTTTGAACTGAATGAAATGAACTGCTAGTCCAATATTCTGTTGTATCCTTTGTCATTACCTTTTGACCATTCGTAGTGAATTTCAAGTTCAACAAATCAATAATAAAGAATTTAGCTTTCAATGTCTGACATCTCATATAAGAAAAAAATTGCTATTTTAGACAATTGTTTTCACATCTTTTGAACTAAATGAAATGAACTGCTGGTCTAATATTCTATTGTATCCTTTGCCAATCTCTTCTGGACATTCATACTTAATTTCAAGTCTAGCAAATCAATATTAAAGAATTTAGCTTTCAAAATCTGACATCTCATATAAAGGCAAAAATTGCTATTTTAGACAATGGTTTTCTAATTTTTTGAACTAAATGAAATGAACTTCTCGTATAATATTCTGTTGTATCCTTTGTCAATCCCTTCTTAACTTTCATCCTGAATTTAAAGTTCAGCAAATCAATATTAAAGAATTTATATTTCAAAATCTGGCATCTTATATAAGGGAAAAATTGCTATTTCAGTCCAGCGGATATGTCGAAAAATCATGCAGTTTGTGAAGAAAGCACCAAATTTGGCACATTTATAGTTCTTGATGAGGCGAAAAAAAACTGGATATGGAGGCAACCCCAAAAATTCAAATTATAGCCGTTAAGGGCCAATTTTTCATGAAAGCGAGGCAGAAAACCGGAAGTGTCATATATTTCATGGTTTCCTACTTGTAAATCAGCTGAAATATTTTTTCTGCTCTATTGTAGGTTCCTTATGTCTATTTCAGTCTGTCTAGTTTTTAATGTGCGAAAGTAATTCATATATTACAGTTTAGACGATTTCAATGGCGAGAATGTTGTAAAATCAACTCCCTTTTTGTCGACAAAAAGCCGTTTTCTCTTTTTTAATAGATTCATAACATTTTTTAACCTAGCAATTATGTAGACAAGGTACCACAGGACTTACAATACAGTTTTTTAATTGATCATTTGCAATAATAAGACCTTGCAACACGTTTTTTGTGTGAAGACAATAATCGGCGGCCATTTTGAATTTATAATGTATGGAATTAAGCATTTAATTTTTGAATCACTTCTTTAACACTATTCTATTTGAAGTAATAGAGTATCGATAAGTTCATATAAAATGATCAAGTTCTTGACCATGTACAGGTTAGTAGCTATCTCATAAGTCACTCTTTTAAGCACTCGCCGTCGCATGCACACAATGCAGTACATTGCAAAGCTGCTTTACGGCAAGAGCAATTTCCTCACACCCTTTCTTGCAACCACACCGCACAAGTGCATTGTACGCCATTGACACATCAGAAAGAGTACTGCCATGGGAATCGTAGTTTGTCCCCAGCAATATCCTCCTTGATGCACGGATCTTTTCACGTGTTGAAACAAGGCTGCTTGGGTAGGGGGGATCAACTCAAGAGACTTTCCTTTCTGTGCGAACTCGGACATGTTCGGTCGTAGAGAAGAACGATGAATCGCTCGAGGATGTCCATGCACTCATCTGTTACACTTTCTGGTTGGTCAGACAGGAGTTGAAAAGCTGATGTAACCTCGTCATACAAGAGCCACGTTTTCCAAGCTGTTTTCTTGCCTTTACCCGAGAAAGATGAAACGGTATCACAGCCTGTAATAGCATGAAACATTAGCAGAGCTTTCGATTTTTCGGGGTTTAAACTCGAGGTAATTTCATGAATAGGTAGGAATCTAAGGTTTTTTCCCGCACCAAAAGCTATTCACAACTCGGAGGCACACAATTTCTGTGAGATTGCGATCGCAATTACGACAACGTCCGTATCTACCGTTCGTCAAAGTACTTTTGTCAAACCTGTTTCAACAGCGTCTGCGACGTGAACCATCATTCTTGTATCTGCTTCTTCGTGGTTACAAGGAGCGAGGCTTTTTGTGTCAATACGAGAAGGATTGCAGAGAACGTGCTGACCGAGGGTACTGATAACTTGCTTGTTACTTTCAAAATCTACGGAAATGATGTGGTTTGCCAAAAATTGAAAAAGTTCCGTCTTATTTTCATCAACTCGAAGAAAGTCATACCAGTTGCTCGGTAGCCTGCGTGCAGTCCCAGACTTCCAAAGGAAGAAGGGACTGCGCAACTTGGGCCGAAAGCTTGCTACGCCAGCTTTCCCGATTTTGGGGAAAATAATTTATGCAAGATAATTAATGCGCTAAATATGCAGCCGCTCGAATATGTAAACCTAATAATATGGCGGCAAGCAAAGAGTGTTTTGGCGTGCCATAGTTCGCGAAAGGTAATAAATTGTTAATATGTCCTCCAAAATTTGTGTTTTATGTTTCGAACCGTTGTTAAAGCCAACAGATCTTAATTTGGTTCATGAAAAAGCTAATATAAACGCTGAATTAAACGATTTGCCGTTTGTTGTTCACGGTTCGTCGCCTTATATATGTAAAGGATGTCTCCGGCTGATAAAGAAACGTAAAAATTTGAAGGAAAATTTGCTTAACATCGACGAACAGCTAATATTATTATATCGCCAGAAATGTGGAGATTATGGCTTTTCGGTGAAACGAAGAGAAAGTGGATCAGCAGTAACCAGAAAGTTAAGTTTTCCAAACAACCCAACCAATACAACGAAACACATGCAGCATGACATTCAAGTGCAGTGTGTTGGAATCCACAACGAAGCAATGCTAAATTTAGAAAATAATCAATTCAGATCAAGGTACTGTTGTAAAAACTGTTTACTTCCATACACATCAATATTTTACACCAAATAATTTTACCAGTCAGTGAAACATTTTTATTACTTCAAATTAATGGGTGTATTGGTTACAGAACCAGTATCTTCTGATAAATCAATTAAAATAAATTTTCCCAAATATGCCCGCTTTAGTATTTTATTGTGATTTTTTGTTTGTTTTAGCCTACCCAAGTCCGAAAAACAAAACCAAGGATGTGCATCAACACCAGTAAGCAAGGGCTCTGTATTAATTCCTGAAATTCCGATATCACCAATCCACACAGAAGTCAATGTACCAAAGCTAATGCCAAATGAATGTCCAGTCACTGTTTCAATCAAGTGGGCTAACCGAACTAAGACAAAAGTCTTACCACCTGAACTGAGTGCCTTAGGGAAAATGTTATGTCGTGGTACAAAGAAACAAATAGCAAGAGCTGCATGGCGTTGCGAAATGGTACGCAAGCATATTTATGAAGAAGTTGTGAAACAAATACATAAAGAATGTGTGGCCATGTGTGCAAAAGCCTGCACCAAAAAAACGAAAAAGAGAGAAGATAGCTGCTTGAGGAAAACTGATAAAGAAAGCATTATAAACTTTTCCTTTGACAATTTATTAACCGAATTACAAGAAAGAGCCCCCTTGCTTCTCATGGTGCTGAAGACTGCTGCTCTTAAAGCAAATGATGATGAGGAGAAATGGAAGCAATCAGTTGGTGTTGCTGCATCCGTTTGTCTTCGTAAGAGATCAAGGAACATGATCGCACTCCAATTAATGATATCTATTATCAATCGCCATTCTGGATTTATGGTACAGTAATACAATATTTTTAGTAACATATGATTAATAATTTTCTTCTATTTGTAATATTTGTTTGTGTTTTGGTAGACATAGATTATGTATTATGTAACTAAAGGCACTCAATGTGTAATACAGTAATTCCCCTTCCATTTGTTTGTCTATTGCATTTTTCATTTCTTATAAGTTTTACCATAAATAAAAAAAATAATAAAACATCCCCTTCATTTAAATTCAATTATCCTATATATACCTATATAAATACAGTACAGTTCTGAAAATTTCATTTGCAGGCTATGATGAAACGTATGCAGGCCCTGAGGTTGATGCCATCACATACATATTTCTACAAGAAACTTACTCAATTTGGTAAAAACCATAACAAAGAAATTCTAGATATGGTGGAAAATGAAGGAAAACGAATGACAGCAATGGGAAAAATTGAACTGGTGCAGAAAGAAGTGGACACTCGGTTACCTGGCCCTGGCTCTAAAGACGAAACAATTGTAAGTAGTTTTATTAAAAGTTAGAATATTATAGTTACTTGTTAAGTTACCTGCTTCGGACATGATAGTACCTGTTCCATTTACAAAAAGAGCCCATGGGATTTGGTATATCAAGAAGATTCTTTTGAACATAGCAGATGTGTTGGATAAAAATTTGTTTGTGCATTTAATTTTTGCACGACAATATTTCAAGACAATATTTGAATGACGATTTATGAGGTTTTTTTCCAAACAGGAAAATTTCCAAACAAATGAAATTTCCAAAGATAAAACGACTGGCGAGTATGGAAAAAGAATCCTAGAGTCATTCAAATGTCTGCAAGAAGAAGTAAATACTGGAAATTTTATTGATGTACCAATAGAACCCATCTCCATATTTACCAAACAGCAAGGAGATCAACAAGATATCCAAGGCGATGACCAAGATGATTCCATCATCAATGATAGCCCTTCAAGCAATATTGGACCATCCCCCATGTCACATGCTGACATTTTGAAATACTCGAAGTTGTCTCCTGATCATGGACGGAAGTTAACTCTTGACAATATTGACATACACCAGGCAACACATGATATGACAGAGGAGAATCAGAATCCAGATGCTCATTATTGTACACTTATGTCAACGGAGAACCGAGTGTCGGGTAATCACTTGAATAACGATAAGCCAATATGCGATCTAAATGCATTGGAAAATGCGACATTTTGCCCAAGCAAATTTGAGCACAGTAAGCAGCGTCAAAACTACATTGACTTGGTTAGCAGAGTTATGACCAACTCCATTTCTTGCTTGAAAGGCTTAAAAGAAGCAGTTACCTACCACATATCACACCAGTATTCCAAAGAAATGGCGAAACCTACCGATACTGTAAGTTGAGAAAGATATGCATAATATAATATTTATTAAATTCACATTCAAGAGCAAATGTTATTAACAACGTTTTGCCCTCAGTGCGTTTTGCCCCCTAAGATGGCGGCTAGTTAGTAGTTACGAAGCTTGTCATGTGTTACGTCACGCGCAAGTGGTCTGGTCTTTTTTTCATGGGCCCATGGCCATGGGTCAATAAATAAAAAACGATATATAAATGATAAGGTAGTGCTGGCAATTCAGGTACTGGATAGTGCATGATGTGTATATTGTCTTTTATCATATAGACTCTTATTGGTGTCATATACGAAAATGAAAATAATGCTGATGGAATGCAAAATATTCTTGACTACCTTCAAAATTACGTACCGTCATATGAGCGAGAGGGAACGAAGAAATATGCAGAACAGGCTGTCGTAGGTGATCAGCTTACGGTTGAAAGAGGAGTGAACGGGTTGTTCGAAGTATCCAATGGATTTACTGCGGAAGAAAGGCACGAAGGACTTCATTTCGAAGTCGCCGATTTTCATGGTGGAATGAAGTTTTTGGAGGTAAATTTTCGAACGTATCGATTGGATAGGAATCAGAATGTTTTTAATTAGTAGAATGATGTGAGTGCTTTTCCATTATGGTAATAGATTTCTGCGAGATTACCATAATATTTCCATCCTAAAGGTTTGATTGTATTGTATTGTGCTGTACTGTGTGAAACTCTAGGTATGGTTTCACTTTACAGTTTTATCGTTTTGTAGTATATCTTCAGTCACTTTTACCACCCAGTTGCAACCAACGACAAATGCACCCTGTACAGCGACCGAAATCTAATTAATAGAAGGAATGTTCGTACAGATGTGTCGAAAGATGTTAGCGCATGCAAGAAATTCTTTCTACTTGAACTGGATGCAAGAATTGTGGCTGCAACGATGAATGAACTGGGCATTGAAGATATTGATGCAACGCCAAGCACGGACAAATTGAAGATGGATATTGAGAATGCCTCAATTCGAGAGAAGCGCGAGTGCTTGAATGTACTGGCTGGCAAAGTAGTCAACAAGTACATTCTCAGGGACGATAAAGTGCAAGCAATCCTTGATAAAACACGAGTAGCAACTGAAGCCAGTAAAAAAGTGGAAACATCTGATGGAGAGAGGTACATGTGTAGGTTTCCTGGTTGCACCAAATCATTTCGCTATGATGGGAAAAGACGACGTAATCACGAAAAAACACACGGTGAAATGGTTGTTGAGGAGAATCGTGACACGGAAAAATGTGTGGTAATGAAGGACGATATGTTTAATTACCAGTCTTCCGTACTTGAGGTTGGTCTCCTTCTTGCTAATTTTTATGACGCTGTTACGGAAGGGGATGGACAGCGCCTAATAAGATGTTGGAAGTTTATGCTACCGTATTTTAAAGAGGATGGCCAAAGCAGCAAAAAGTATGCCCGTGAGGCATTTTTCCTCCTTTGCTAAATCAACAGCTTTCTTTCGCCGCGGGCTGCGCACCGTCTAATTTGGAACAGATTTCATAAGTTAAAACCTGGCCGTGGTGGAAATATTCCCCTCGATTTGGCGCTTGAACATTACAACCGGTTGATTAAAATTCTAATAAGAAATCTTGGACCAAATGGATTAAACAAACAAGCCATGGACAGGTATTGCAGTTCTCTTTCTGTTACCAGTGAAATGTTAGACAATTTTGATAACATGTGTGTTATCACAAGAAGATCTGGTAAGCATTCTAGCCGTTCTGCAGATGGGGATCTCCGGAAGGTGGTGAATGAACTAATCCAACAGAAAGCAATGCAACCCTCAAACGGAAGATGTTACAGCCATTTTTCAGTTATGAAAGACAGTTTATTGGCAGACCATGATGCAAGTGCATTTTTCAAATGGCTAAACATGCACAAAAAATAGTACATCTTCACAAGTGTGCACGTTGAAACAGACATTGTGGTATAGTACAAAATAGAACAATCTCTCCAAGTATGCCAGCGAGGGGTGCAAAGGGGGGGGGGGGCATTTGCCCCTCCTGCCCCTTTTTAAGGGGGAGGAAGAGGTGCCCTTTTCATCAATCAAAAATGCTTGCTATTTCAACTAGTTTTTGTTTCAAATTCATAATTTTCTATTTGCTCATAGAAATAATAATTAAATGAGCTGAAATTTTGGTATCATCAAAATAGCATGGCTACAAAATTTTCTTTATGACTGCTCTTAGGTTTGAATACCCCCCCCCCATGCCCTTTCTCCACTCCCGCATCACCTGAATCTCACCTCAAAAATTTTTGTACAATAAACAAATGTATATATATATAATATAATATTACTATCATAGTGCAGACTATAATTACAATATAATTAACTAAATGGATGCACTAATCATGTTCCATGTTTTCAATTGCTTTTGTTATATGATTTAAAATAAAACTCACATTGTCATTGTCAAATCCCACACTTTGATTTAGGCTATTTTCCTCAGTAATGTTTGATAAGTCATCAAATTTTGAATCACCAAACAATTCAGCCCTTCCGGTGTCATCTCGTATTTCTTCCCTATCTTCTTGAACTACCTCCATATCTTCAAAATCCTCCTCTGACAGGGAAAACAAAACATCACCATTCATATCTTGAAAAACCTCATTTAAAATGGTATAAACCATATTTGCATGAGTATTTCTCCATAACTCGACACAGCTGATAATGTCATCCGTAGAGCATAAATGATCACAGTTTGCTAGAACTTGTTCAATTTGATAGTGGTCAAATTCGAACAATATGCCTGTGGAACCAACAGGTAAAAATTGTTCTGTGGTTGCTGGAATTAAGCTTGCTCTGTAGTCAAGAAGTTTCTGTCGCAGGAGTGCTCTTTGATCCTTAGAGGTATATCACTTAATGCTAAATGATCTATCATTTGGCTCTGTTGCTGTTTCCCCAAAGGAAATCATGGAAATATTCTCATGTTCAGAACAGTCACAATTTTTACTACAATGATCACAGCACAAACAACCTGTTGGATAAGACATAGTTGAATTTGTTTGGAAAAGGTTGCTAATATGGTTTTGGCGACAGTTCTTTGTCTCCACAAGTTGTTTAATCTGATTATCACAATGAGATGTCAGAAGCCCATTGTATAAGACATAACAAATGCATTGTTTTCCATCCCTCCCTAATCTTCCCGTTTCCTGTATAAGGCTCTCCACAGTGCTAGAAGGACCAAAATGGATGCTGGAATACACATCTTTACAGTCAATACCCATCCCGAATGCTACTGTGCATATCAACAGCCTAAGGTGACTATGATCCTTTATCATTTCATTAAGAACATGAACTTTCACTGAGTCAGGGCTTCCAGCATGAAACATTTGCACTAGACAGCGGTCATAACTTAAGCTACTGTCAATAAAGTTCTTCTCACCAAGAGCAGCAGTAAATAACCTGTACACTATAGAACATTGCTTTCGTGTCTTACAAAACACAATGCACCTTTCTGTGGTAATACCTTTAGCTTTAAGTTTCTCGATCAGGGTCCCAAACAGAGTCTCTAGAGGCTTATCCTTGCTGAGGTGGACAAACTGATAGCTAATATTTCCTCGTAAAGGTGGTTTCTCAATCTCAAAAGTGCTGTAGACATTTAAATTCAACATTTGATAAATAATACTCTTCGTGGCTTTTGTTGCAGTTGCAGTAAATACAGCATATCGAGTAGAAGAATGGAGCAATGACTTCAACTCCACAACATTGGCATACCATTTTCTAAATGGGCTTTCCTTTTGAGTAGATGTTCCCCTAAAGAATACAATCAGAATACAATTATGTAATACAATTGATTAGACATACCTTATTTTCAGATATACCGTACAAAATAATATTCTTGCTTACCAATGTACCAAGCAATGCGCTTCATCTATGACAACCGCGATGCAGTCTTCACGAAATGTTTGAGAACTTGCAAGAGTCCTCCAACGTTTTTTTCCGACGAAGCATTCTGGAGTTGCATACACCAACGAATAAACACCTTCCTCGATTGCTTTTAAAACATCTTCGTCTTGGTTATCGAATATAGCAGCCGCAGATATCCCAAATGAATCATTTACATGCTTTACTTGATCCTTCATGAGTGATAATAATGGCGATATCACAAGTACCGTACTTGTGCCAATTACTTGTTCGTTTAAAACATCAGCAATGATCGGTATGGCTTGGAAAATGAGAGACTTTCCGTAGCCAGTGTGAGCGCTAAAAAACAAGTCTTTGCCTTTAAAGAAATTATGCAGGGCTTGCTCTTGATCCGGATAAAATTTTTCAACATTCAGAAGAGAACAGGTTGTAGAAATAGCGACAGAAAACTGAGCAGAATCAAACACTCCTTTGCTTGCCGCCATATTATTAGGTTTACATATTCGAGCGGCTGCATATTTAGCGCATTAATTATCTTGCATAAATTATTTTCCCCAAAATCGGGAAAGCTGGCGTAGCAAGCTTTCGGCCCAAGTTGCGCAGTCCCTTCTTCCTTTGGAAGTCTGGGACTGCACGCAGGCTAGTTGCTCGGCAGCTTTGTTGATGACTGGATCCTTCTGCGGATACCTCTTCCACTTTTTTTCCTCGTTATTTCCTTTAAGCTGTTTGGTATGTACTCATCCCACACTAAATCAACTCTCTTTGCGTGCTATAATTGTCCCTTGATGTAAGGAGTAAACACATGCTTAGCATAATCGTAGAAGTTTTTCACTGCCGGCGTGGGTTTAAGCATATTAATTGCAGCAGCGCCGTCGATAATAGTGGCATCTGTAGAGTTTGGAGCATCCGTTCAAGCAGGAATGGCTGCTTCTATGCATTGTAGTAGATCTGACTTGTTTCCTGGCAAACGCAAACTTCCATGTTGTGATAGTGGACAGCCTTGATTTTCATGCTCGAAAAATTTGTCTAAATCACCGTCTCTTGTTTGACAAAAAAAGTATAGTCTGGAAAACAGGGTACAGTCACTATTTAGCATTGCTATTTGTTGCTTATCCTTTGAACGGATCTTTGGAGGTGGGCAGCTAAATAATTCAAATTTATTCTTCTTGATCGGCTCATTTATGCTTCGTTTTTCGTCTGTCAAGCATTGTTTAAAATACGCATCCTGTTGATCTTTACCAACAGCTTCAATCTGACGAACAGTTGCAACCACTGTTGCATCTGCTATAGTTCTAGTGTCCAGAACAAGTAGATCAGTACTTTCCTCAAAGAATGGATTTCCCATTATTTCAATTACATGGACTAATGCTTTGACATCATTGGCAAAAGAGACTTGAACTCCGTGTCTCTCTTCGTGGTGCCTTGCTTGATCTGTTTTCTCCTCAGTGACAAGCGCTATATCGTCTTCAAATTCTGTAATCATTTTCGCAATCTCAGGTCCTGAAATCATCCAGCGACGAAGTGCACTAGGGTTCTCTGCAGCCCGACAGCTCCCCCATCTCCTTTAACCAATGCATTATTTTGTTCGTGTGCTTGATCAACTGCTATTGATGAGAACCTTCTTGACGTCTTCTGAACAACGAATCCACCGTTCACGAACTGATGATAAACATGTGGATGCTTTTCTTCAAGGGAGAGCATGTCTTGCAGGTGGACAGGAAGCCATCTGGCGTAATGTGTGTGGTCTAAAGCAAAACACCAAGCTGACAATTTCTGAATTCCGTCTAGATACAACTCGAAATTCGATTCTCGAAATGAGCGCACAAATACTAAATAAAGCAGTTCCAGTTGTAATGCAATATGCCAGAATTAAAAATGCGGTGAACTTGACATCCTCTCTTCGCACCATTGGTCAAAGGATGGAGCAACTTCCAATGCCATTTCTTCTTCACTTTTCGCATATGCTGTGTTGAGCAACTTATACAACGCACTTGCTGTTACTTGATGAGCACGCCTTGCACGCTTGACATTCGATGCTTTAACAAATGAATTTGCCACTCCCGGGTTCGCAATCTTTGCTTCTACCAGCGCACTTGTCCAACCACTGTCCTCCAACCAATCACCGAGAATTTTTAAGGTAAACATCTCTATGTGCAGACCACCAAGAAAAATGACAAAGTTTTGCTCACCATGGGTTTGCGGCCAGTCCCACTGTATTTGCTTTGCCACGGCAAACAATGGTTGATCAACAGCTATCACTGGAACCTGGCCAGGATTTAGAAATTCCGTTGTATTCTTGACGATATTCATACTGTGGCGAATTATGGCAACTGATTTAGAGTCATCTTGAAATAATGGCAGTAATGATGAAACTGCTGGTTTTAAATTTTGTTGTTGCTGCTTACTCGCATGGTAACCTGACCACGATACATTTTAACCTTCGGGAAGCATCTCTTCCTCCAAGACTCGTTTTACTTCCTGCAGCCATTCAATTTCTTCTTCAAGAGCAATAGATAGATAATTGTCGTCAGTTCTTAGCGTTACATCGTTGGTTGTACATGCATTCTCATCTCTCAGAATACAAGGAGGAAGATCTGTATACCAATCAGGCAGTTCGCAAACTTTCTTCGTATCAAGTTTACTACGGTGCTCCAGAGATATTTGCGTTTGTTCTATCCCAGGGTATTTCTGCGATATGTTCTGAAAGAGAGATATTCCAGTTCCATGAAAAGATCCTTTAGCAGTATTTGAACTGGGATTGTGGTCAATATTATCTACTGCTGAGGTGGTGAAAATGTCTTTGCGAAGCTTAGCAGGACACACTACGTTTTCGTCTTGGAATTTTTGACAAGTAGTATTCCGGATATCAGTAGATATACTAAGCACTCGGTCGTACGATACCGAAAGACCAAGCTTAAAGAAATAGTCCACCAACTCGCGTTTATGTGTCCGTGGATGAATAGAAAGTCCCAAGTAAACGGGAAGAGGTGTTTCATGACATTTATTGTGATGATCATTATGAGACGTTCCACTGCGATTTGAAGAATAGCTGTTAAATTGAAGAAGCTGAGAAATAGTAAGTGTAGCCTGTGTTGATTTGTTTTCTGCTTGCTTCTGGATATTTGGTCCGTACAATATCATATTTACCAGCGAGTAAAGGCTTTGTGGAATGGAGTCCTTCTGGCAGTCTTTCTTGAATGCCCCAGTAAATGACGTCTTCATCTCCAACATATCTTTTCTAACTATGCAAGCTGCCTTTGCAAGACAACATGCTTTATTGTCGATATCGTCACGTTGTGATCTCTTAAGTGCTAAACCTATGTCGGAATTGAATGCAAGAAGAATATCGCATCCTTCTTGATAAGCGTGGATACTTGGAATTCTGGCAATAATTCTGTTTTTCAATCTTGTCGAGTGTATTTCGCCAGATGATTCAATTCCCAATTGTTCTAATCGAGATGCATACATTTTTGACAACTCGCTCAGCTTGAAAACTGACAAAGAACCGAAATCAGTTCTGCGAAGACTATTCCATGTAATGTATGTACACTGGAATCATTTTCATTTTCCCTTAATTCATATAACCTGTGTGACCGCGCACGATTACAAATTGATGTTAAGCATGATTTATGGTATTTAGCTTCCAATGAAACCATATCACCAGCACTAAGTTTTACCAACAAACTTTCTTCTTGTAAGTCTAGAGCGATTTGTCGAACGCGATTATCCATATCCATAGTTGAAACACTATGTAGTCGCTCATTAGCTTCTCTTGTGGATTTGTCACAAAAAAAACACAACTTACTCTCAATACTATGACAGTTTTCTTTGCAAAAGAAGTAGAATATATTCTCCAGCTATTAACTAAGTTAATGCAAACAATGAATTTCAGTAATTATACTTTTCTTTTATATTTACATATTTTCCCGCCAAATTTTATAAATTCAAAATGGCCGCCGATTATTGTCTTCACACAAAAAACGCGTTGCAAGGTCTTATTATTGCAAATGATGAATTAAAAAACTGTATTGTAAGTCCTGTGGTACCTTGTCTACATAATTGTTAAGTTAAATAATGTTATGAATCTATTAAAAAAGAGAGAACGGCTTTTTGCCGACAAAAAGGGAGTTGATTTTACAACATTCTCGCCATTGACATCGTCTAAACTGTAATATATGAATTAGTTTCGCACATTAAAAAACTAGACAGACTGAAATAGACATAAGGAACCTACAATGGGTCAGAAAAAATATTTCAGCCGATATACAAGTAGGAAACCATGAAATATATGACACTTTCGGTTTTCTGCCTCGCTTTCATGGAAAATGGGCCTTTAACGGCTATAATTTGAATTTTTGGAGTTGCCTCCATATCCAGTTTTTTTCGCCTTATCAAGAACTATAAATGTGCCAAATTTGGTGCTTTCTTCACAAAGTGCATGATTTTGTCCGAAAAAAGTGTTTATGCGCTGGACTATTTTAGACAATTGGTTTCAAATTTTTTGACCTGAATGAAATGAACTGCTGGTGTAATATTCTGTTGTATGCTTTGTCAATTCCCTCAGAACATTCTTGCCCAATTAGAAATCTAGCAAATCAATATTAAAGAGTTTAACTTTCAAAATCAGACACCTCATATAAGGGAAATATATATTGCTATTTTGGACAATTGTTTTGAATTTTTTTTAACTCAATCAAATGAATTGCTGGTGTAATATTCTGTTGTATCCTTTGTCAATCCCTTTTGAGCATTGATACTGAATTTCAAGTCTAGCAAATCAATATTAAAGAATTTAGCTTTCAAAATCTGACATCTCATATAAAGGCAAAAATTGCTATTTTAGACAATGGTTTTCTAATTTTTTGAACTGAATGAAATGAATTGCTGATCTAATATGCTGTTGTATTCTTTGTCTAGCTTTTCTGAACATTCGTACTGGATTTTAAGTTCAGCAATACAATATTAAAGAATTTAGCTTTCAAAATCTGACACCTCATATAAAGGAAAAATTGCTATTTTGGACTATTGTTTTGAATTTTTTTTAACTCAATGAAATGAAATGCTGGTGTACTATTCTATTGTTAGTGTTGTATCCTTTGTCAATCCCTTTTGAACATTCATACGGAATTTCAAGTCTACCAAATCAATATTAAAGAATTTAGCTTTCAAAATCTGACATCTCATATAAGGGAAAAATTACTATTTTGGACAATTGGTTTCAAATTTTTTGACCTGATTCAAATGAACTGCTGGTCTAATATTCTGTTGTATGCTTTGTCAATCCCTTCTGAACATTCTTGCTCAATTTGAAATCTAGCAAATCAATAATTAAGAATTTAGCTTTTAAAACCTGACATCTCTTATTGAGCAATAATGGCTATTTTAGACAATGGTTTTCAAATTTTTTGAACTGAATGAAATGAATGGCTGGTCTAATATCCTGTTGTATTCTTTGTCTATCCCTTCAGAACATTCTTACTGAATTTCAAGTTCAGCAATTCAATATTAAAGAATTTAGCTTTCAAAATCTGACATCTCATATAAGGGAAAAATTTATATTTTGGACAATTGGTTTAACATTTTTTGACCTGAATCAAATGAACTGCTGTTGCAATATTCTGTTGTATGCTTCGTCAATCGCTTCTGAGCATTCTTGCTCAATTTGAAATCTAGCAAATCAATATTAAAAAGTTTAACTATCAATGTCTGACATCTCATATAAAGGAAAAATTGCTATTTTAGACAATTGTTTTGAAATTTTTTTGAACCAAATGAAATGAATTTCTGGTTTAATATTCTGCTGTATTCTTTGTCTATACTTTCTGAACATTCTCACTGAATTTCAATTCTAGGAAATCAATATTATAGAATTTAGCTTTTAAAATCTTTCACCTCATATTCTGCAATAATGGCTATGTTAGACTATTGTTTTGAATTTTTTTTAACTGAATGAAATAAAATCCTGGTGTAATATTCTGTTATATCATTTGTCAATCCCTTTTGAACATTCATACTGAATTTCAAGTCTAGCAAATCAATATTAAAGAATTTAGCTTTCAATGTCTGACATCTCATATAAGGGAAAAATTGCTATTTTGGACAATTAGCTTCAAATTTTTTGACCAGAATGAAATGAACTGCTCTTCTGATATTCTGTTGTATCCTTTGCCAATCCCTTCTGAACATTCTTACTGAATCTCAAGTCTAGGAAATCAATATTAAAGAATTTAGCTTTTAAAATCTTTCACCCCATATCGGGCAATAATGGCTATTTTAGACAATAGTCTTCAAATTTTTTGAACTGAATGAAATGAACTGCTGGTGTAATATTCTGTTTAATCCTATGTCAATCCCTTTTGAACACTCATACTGAATTTCAAGTCTAGCAAATCAATATTAAAGAATTTAACTTTCAATGTCTGACATCTCATATAAGGGAAAAATTGCTATTTTGGACAATTGGTTTCAAATTTTTTGACCTGATTGAAATGAACTGCTGGTCTAATATTCTTTTGTACCCTTTGCCAATTCCTTCTGAACATTCTTACTGAATTTCAAGTTCAGCAAATTAATATTAAAGAATTTAGCTTTCAAAATCTGACATCTCATAAAAGGGAAAAATTGGTATTTTGGACAATTGTTTTCAAATTTTTTGACCTGATTGAAGTGAACTGCTGGTCTAATATTCGGTTCTATCCTTTGTCAATCCCTTCTGAACAATCTTACTGAATTTCAAGTCTAGGAAATATATATTTCGGACTCTAGAGTCAGTCCGACTTTTTCAAAACTCCAATAACTCTGCAAATGCACGAGCAAAAAACACAAAAATACCACCAAAATATAGCTCGAGAAAAATACTATAACCCAATCGCTTCTCTTTTAATCTGAAAATTAATAAATATTTCTGTTAACCTGACACGGCAGTGCAGTAGTCAAAATCATATCAAATTACAAGGTGATGACAAGGGGAAATATAACTCGCTATTGGAATTTCATTTTTGGAATTTTTCAGGCGAGGGAGCGATTGCAGAACACCCGTCCATTTGTAGGGCGCATTATTGAGTGGATACATGGATACTAGGCTGCGCAGTGAGGTAAATTAAAATGAGGTAATTGACTAAGGTATAGGCAATATGGAGTGGATACGTGGATACTTGGCTACGCAGTGAGTTGAATTAGAATAACTTATTTCAATAATGTAGACACAATATGGAGTGGATACGCGGATAGGTGGCTACGCAGTGAGTAGAATTTTAAATGACGTAATGAGCAGATAGCTGTAGGTTTAAATGGATACGCGGATACGTGACTACGCGGTGAGCAGAATTTTAAATGACGTAATGAGCAGATAGCTGTAGGTTTAAATGGATACGCGGATACGTGGCTACGCAGTGAGCAGAATTTTAAATGACGTAATGAGCAGATAGCTGTAGGTTTTAATGGATACGCGGATACATGGCTACGCAGTGAGCAGAATTTTAAATGACGTAATGAGCAGATAGCTGTACGTTTTAATGGATACGCAAATACCTGGCTACGCAGTGAGCAGAATTTTAAAAGACGTAATGAGCAAATAGCTGCAGGTTTTAATGAATACGTGGCTACGCAGTGAGCAGAATTTTAAATGACGTAATAAGCAGATAGCTGTAGGTTTTAATTGATACGCGGATACGTGACTACGCGGTGAGCAGAATTTTAAATGACGTAATGAGCAGATAGCTGTAGGTTTAAATGGACACGCAGATACGTGGCTACGCAGTGAGCAGAATTTTAAATGACGTAATGAGCAGATAGCTGTAGGTTTTAATGGATACGCGGATACATGGCTACGCAGTGAGCAGAATTTTTAATGACGTAATGAGCAGATAGCTGTAGGTTTTAATGGATACGCAAATACCTGGCTACGCAGTGAGCAGAATTTTAAATGATGTAATGAGCAGATAGCTGCAGGTTTTAATGGATACGTGGCTACGCAGTGAGCAGAATTTTAAATGATGTAATGAGCAGATAGCTGCAGGTTTTAATGGATACGTGGCTACGCAGTGAGCAGAATTTTAAATGACGTAATAAGCAGATAGCTGTAGGTTTTAATGGATACGCAGATACGTGACTACGCAGTGAGCAGAATTTTAAATGACGTAATAAGCAGATAGCTGTAGGTTTTAATGGATACGCAGATACGTGACTACGCAGTGAGCAGAATTTTAAATGACGTAATGAGCAGATAGCAGTTGGTTTAAATGGATACGCGGATACGTGACTACGCGGTGAGCAGAATTTTAAATGACGCAATGAGAAGATAGCTGTAGGTTTTAATGGAAACGCGGATACGTAGCTACGCAGTGAGCAGAATTTTAAATGATGTAATGAGAAGATAGCTGTAGGTTTTAATGGATACGCGGATACGTGGCTACGCAGTGAGCAGAATTTTAAATGATGTAATGAGAAGATAGCTTTGGGCTATTTAGTGGATTCCTGGCTATGCAGTGAGTTTTAATAGGAGAAGGAAGCATATTTTCATTTCTAAAGCATATTTCTTGTGAATAGACTACATACCCAATTAATGGAAATTAACTTGGTGTGGTTTTTTATTAAGAAATTTTAATGTTTGACATCAATGAAGAAATTGCTACCCTAATGTTACTCCAACCGTGAACTAGAAACCTTGAATGCATTGTAATATGGTTGCCGTTACAGTGTTATTCATCGTATTGTTCGAGTGTGATCAATCGCTGTTGTAACAAGAAGTCTTTATTCCGCCTAGTGATCGATTTGTGAATGGCCATGTTGAATTTATCCACGTAAATGTGGAATTCACAGAGTGATGAATGCGACCATAGGGCGGAATTACTCGGTGCTTTCTTCAAAAACACTTTGGTAGGGTGCGAACTTCTGGCAACGCGGATTGAAATTGTTGAACCCAGGTCGGGCTTAAGTTGTTCCACTGCGTCATCGTACTCTTCCTTTGTTAAACCACGAACGAATCTCTGTGCAGATTGGCGAAAGCTGCGATATGTGACGACTGGTCCAGGAAACTTGAGAATGGCAGCTTTAATATCGGCACACGTTGGCTGTCTTCTTGGGGCGTCGCAAACATCATGAACAATTGACTTAATGAACTACAGCAAGAAAAATAACTAAGTATTCAAAAATTTGAAGCAAACTAAATAAATTACATGATTGAGGTAGATTTTACCCCCCTTTATATTATTATATAACATGTCACTATTATTTTTGTTTTTTAAGAATGAAGCATTCATAGCATTTATAATGCAGGGATTTTTAAGAACAAGGCATACAAGTCAACGTATTAATATGTGGGCTAAATTTAAGAACGGACGCATACATGTCATAGTATTTATAATGCGGAGTTTTAAAAGAACGAGGCATATAGATGTGTCATAGTATATATAATGCGAGATTTTGTTAACAACAAGGCATACATGTTTCACAGTAGTTAAATGCAGCCTTTTTTAGGCAAGGCATACATGCATTATATAGTTTATCATGTATTTATGTTATATTAATATATTTTCACACTGCAAAAGACAGTTGACGTAGCTAATCCTTATGAAATGACATAATGTATTTTCACTTCGCATCATCGTATCATGAAAATAAAACAGTTACAAAATCTAGCTACATGTGTTAATTTACCTGGCATATCAAATTCTTTTGAGTCTCTAGGTAGCAAACATACTTCTCAGCGAGCTGTAAGGTTTCCAAGTCAATCACAGTGGAGATAGGGTCTTCTTCATGTCCAGCTCTTACGTTTGTGAACGCGGTAGTGAAGACATGCAGTGCTGCTGCAACACGCGGAACTAGATCCATCTGCTTTGACTTCGGCGTGATGACAGAACCGTCTTGTATTGCTTCATTCACTTCCGCGATGAAGGCGTCGTTTTTGTCCTTCAAGAATTGCTTAGCATCCTCTTGAAACCCATAAACGTTTTGTTGATTTTGCTGAGAGTAGTTGATGTAGTTGAAAACTTGATTTATCAAATCTTCAGGCTCGGTACTGAGCTGTTGCCTTGCGTTGTCAATTTCCTGTGTTGTTCGACAAACAGCATTCGGTACACCTACCAGAAAGCGGTCGATCAAGCCTTGTCCTTGGTCCATCCTTGTAATTAGTTTCGCTGCATTCGGCATTTGCGTGCAACCGGGAATGGCGAAAGGAGTATTTGCGGGAATATCACGGTTTCGTTCTGTGGCGTAGGAGTAAGAACAAGCTTCGCCGGAAAATAGTTTACACGGAAACATTGCGTCACCGCTCGCGTTGTCTTCATCATTTTTCAGCAATTTATTCAGGACGTCATATATTTCGGGAGAGACCATGAAGGCCGATTGCTTCGTTGAAATGTGTTTAACGAGGCCGGATGAAGTAGGTTTGTCAAGAACGAAGCTGGCGAACTCGTCGTCGAACAAAGACTAAAGGGGCCCCAAACAACCATGTTGAATTGGCGATAATTTGCCAGTGCCCGGATTACCGACAAATATCGTGTAAGTGTTCATTGGTTGCTCGTGAGTAACAGTAGCAACTGTACAACCATTTTTTGCTGACAAAAACGATGTTGTTGAAAGCAGGGCGGATACAATGTATCCAATGGAGCTATTTATTGACGAAGCTTTGTGGCGTAAAAAGGTCTCAATATCATCCGGGAAAAGGTGGTTGAAGTTATATGGGACATCTGAAATTCTTTTTTGCAGCTGCGTCCATGTTACTTCGTATTGCCGAGCAATTTTCGTGAGCGGATTTTTCGTTGTCACGAACCGTCAGAGAGACAAAGGTGTTATGGATTTTGGCTTTTTAGTGAGACACTAAACTTTGCAATACGATATAGGTGACATGTCTGGTGACGCGAAATGTCACTAATTAACAATGCTAAAATTACATATGAGAATAAAACAAACTCAATTTTAGACAGGCGACTCCAGAGGTAACCGAGAGTAAAACAGTTTTTGACACTTACAGCTAAATACAGGAATCGCACATCTACTATAATGCATATTACATAAAGTTTTCACCCAAGGAAATAATACCGCTATTCTTTCTATACAGTGGGTAAGTCATTGAATACAAATTTATTAAAGGTAAGTGTGATAATAATACATTAATACAGGTTGAAAATGTCTTTTTAAGTAATTTTTGTAGTGATAAAAAGTGTGTGTTCTGCGGCTATTCAAAGGTCATTGTTTTCCTTAAAGGCCCTGTTACACGGTGCAATTTTTTATTTTTTTTGTAACTTGCAATGTAATTCTACTTTTAACAGATGTAAATTAGTGAAGAGTTTTAAAAATGTAAGTGTATTAAACGGCATGGAGTGTAATAAAGATAAACGTTTGGTAGTTGCCAAATTTACATCTCTCAAAAGAAGAATTGCATTGCAAGTTGCAAGAAAAATTGCATCATGTAACAGGGCCTTAACCCAGTGAAACTACTTTCCTGAGAAATGCGTGAGATCTGTCAGTATTCAGGAATGTCTACTTTTTAGTCTTTTCTTTTGTGTTAAACATACTGTAAGCACAAACACCTGTAAGATACAGAAACATATAAGGCTATTATAAAATTTCATACAATGGTAAAAACCTGTATAGGCTAGTGTTTACATTAATGCACTTTACAGGACCTGAGGCTGAGGATTAAGTATGTAAGTGTTCACACAATTGACAGTACCACTCATCTGTTTCCTCTTCCACCTTCACACAGGTCCTTCATTGTCAAATATATAAATGTTTCATGAATGGGTACTTGAACATGTTTTGTCATAATTTTGAATGGGAACTTATAAAATATGTTAATTATGTTATACAGTGCAACTCTTTAAAGAAAGAAAATTCATCCTACCAGTGGTGCCAGCTTTCACAATCATCACACATTATCATGTTCTGATAATTAGAGGTATTGCAAGTGTTACATTTCCATTCTTCTTTAAGAGCAGTGACTATAATAAATATGCTAATTCAAAACTAGTACTCAACACTTGGTGATAATCTTTCTTTAAAAAATTTGCTTACATGAGTCAATAATCTTTTACCATGCATTGTACAATGCATCCATTTGTACAATGCTTCTTCATTAGTGTGATATCACTGCCAAGTGCTTCTTCGGGTGGATGTTCACCATCAAGATTAATGTCTTTTACTTGAAGCATATACACTTTGCTGCCTGGACTGTTCACTTTTATAATTGTGGCAACTGGCACACCAAACCACCTTAACATGGAGTCAAAGTCTGAAAACAGAAATATTTCCACTTATATAATGATTGCACATACAAATACACTACTTGGCAATTATATAGATTCTTTTACACAGTTATTAGATAATTTAAATAGTTTCCTAATTTTCTGGCATTTAAATGTAGTGTGCATCACAACACACCTTTAGCCTCAAAGCCTCCCTTTCCCGTATTCTTTCTTGACTATTCCCAGTTCGTGTGAAATAACACATGTCACATCGCATTCTATCAATAATACTAGTACTGTAATTAATTCATTTACCTTCCTTGTTCGAAAATAATTTATCGATTTCTGCCCTACTTGGTTTACTGAAACGGATATTTTTTGGAAGCTTTCTCTTCTTCTTTGTTGAATGGAAACGAAGCTGAGTTTCAATATTTTTGTTTCCTGGAAATTGGCAGGTAACCTCAAGATATTCTAGAGGCTTGTGCTTATTCATTGAACTGAAAAGGTGGGATGCTGAACTTAGTTGCTTTTCAAGTTCTTGCAATGAAGATTTGTTGTTACAAGTCAACACAATGTCAGCTAAAACAATCAGTTTTTGCCTTAATCTCAGCCTGAATGCTTGGATGTCTTTCGGTGGGCCAGCGTCCTGTTTAAGATGTTCTGCTACTACAATTTTGACTTCCGTATCTTTATACTTGCTCTCATCGTTGCGTCTGATGTCTGGAATTAGTCCACAATCGTCGCCATTCTCCGTAGTCCTATGCTTTAGTAGTAAAAAAGCTGAAGAAGATGTACGTGCTTACAAATCGTACTTTGGATTAGGCTGTCAGGACAGTTGCATACATATTGGTGTATACAAATATTGCATTCTGGGCATTTAATCTGACAAGTGGTGCCTGCACAATTGGTTGCTTGTTTTGAAACAATATAAATGTTTTCTCCGTTCTGTCAACAAACTTTCCATCGTAAGTCATCAAGTACCTCAACAGCTTCGGTTGTCATAGCCCTGCTTTTGTTGTGGCGATCCTGGATTAGACGTTGCTTATGGCAACTCTTCCCCTTGGTTAGTTTGATTACCCTTTCAAAGTATTTGTCTCTGACATACTTGAGAAGGTTTACTAAACATTTGTCAACTCTTTTGTTTACTTTACCCTTAAGGTAGTTGTATTTAAATACGCGGTGGAATGCCTCTACCAGCATGTTTGTATTTATGCACATACCCAGTCGAAAGCAGTATGCCCATATCTCTGTTCTGTCGAACCACTCCCTTTTAAAGTACTCGTAGAATTCGGGACTAAGCGATGGTAGTTGCTCAAGCAGTTGATGTAAATAGTCCTGAAAATTAAGTTTATCCGTTTCCTGAAGTACGGTCCTTAGCATCTTATAAATTTCAGCAGCAGTGACGTTATCGTGAACTTTGGCTCTCAATTCCTCTTGCCATGCCTTGTCAACATGATAAGTACAGACAAGTTTTTGAGGATTACCTCCCATTATTTCAACCCATGCATTATTAAATTGGTTTGCCAAATCAGACATAACCCAGCGAGGCGTCAAGATACCACAATTCTGCTTCAACAAACCGAAGAAAATACACATATGCGTAAATTCTTCGTGATTGGACAAACACCAAGCTATTGGAAACCCTTCACCTTGCTCATCCATTACCATGACTGTTGTTAGGGGGGGAAATCATACCCCGTGGTTCCATGCGTTGTGTCAATGCATACTCCTTTTACAGCGAACTTTGTTGCCATCAATTTTTGAAAAGGTGTTTGTAATACTATCATAAAATCTTCCTTGAGTAAGTCAACATTTTCAGGTGAATCTTCGCCTTGAAATTTGCAAAAAAGAACAGGGCTGTTCTCGCTTGCTGCCCATTCTTCCAGCCATGACCTGACACTTTCCTGATCATTTGTATGTTTTTGGACTTGACTTAATCCAAATGACTTCACAATATTGCTTACATCCTTCTTGTCTGTTAAATGATATCTTGTGAATTCGTCTGTTCCATTCATTGCACTTTCTCGTATATATATATATATATATATATATATATATATATAATTATATATATATATATATATATATATATATATATATATATATATATATCGGGAGCACAAGAAGTAAAATATTTGTATAATAAGTACTAATATTTATGATGTCGTACCTTGAGATTTTGTTCGTCGTTTCTCTGTTGTTTTCGATTTATAGTGCCCACCACGATTGCATTTGTAATATTGTACACTTCCACTATTTTTGCACCAGTTGCCTTGACAAACGAGCAACACCCCTTTTCTTCCAATGACTGTTTCCAATCTTCAAATTCTAGAATGGAAATAATTGAGCAATTAAACTAATTTACAGTTATTTTTTTGCGGCACTGACATTAAAAGTGTATATTGCTTGCTTTTTAATTGTATGCAATCTGCAAATAATGGATTACCTACTTTCCTAGAGTTTTTATGGTACAAAATTGTGAATTAATTTGATTATTTATTATGCTCTTACCGTTGACGTTATCTAGTGTAATAGATTCATTTATGAAAATAACGTTTTGTTGTTGTGAAAGATGCGTTTTCAGGTCACAAATCCTGTGACATTTAAATCCACAGCTGTTACATTCGGTTTTGCCATTAAGGTCAGCTGTCGCAGTTGGATGTCGAGATTGCATATGTCGTCGGAACGAAAAGTTGGTGGTGAAACTTGAGTGACAATAGCCGCACTGAAATTTCTTTTCTCCTTTAGTTGATTTGGGTTGAAATTCCGATTCTTGTTCAGCCTTGCAACTTCGAAGTGAAGACGAGGAGTTGTAGTCGTGGTCCTTGTCATCTGGGGATGCATTACAGTCTTCACAAATTTCTTCCGTTTTAGGTTGGAGTTTCGGTTCTGTTTTTTGCTTCGCACTTTTCTGAACTGAAGAGCACTTGTGTTTGTCATTGTTATCTACGCGCATTTTTTGTACCATGGCCAGAAATGTCGGTCATTTGAGCCTGCGCGTCTTTCAGAATTTCAGCGGTTATGGCTTACGCAATATTAATAGGCAAATATGGCGGGTAAAAGAAGCCAACTTGCAGTTGATTATCGACGATTAAATGCCCAATCTTCAGTCGTTCTTTTTGATTCTATTGGGAAAAAGCGAAAGATTGGACCATACTATGAAGCCGAACGGATAATTCAAAGGCGAATAAGGCGTCATGTAAGTTTCTAGAGTCAAATAATTTCTGAGTTCTCAGGCCATAAAGTCAGGATTTTTGTAACCTACATTACCAGAGATCTAAGGTCATATACCATGGAATGCTGTCTGGCCAGTTAATTTGTATGTTTATCACTAAAGTTAGAAATAATTGTGTGTTGCCCAATGCTTAGGACTACGAATACCTAATCAAATGGCGTGGATGGCCACTAGAAGATTGTAGCTGGGAACCTTCTGAAAACCTAACACCGGATCTTCTAAGGTAAGATATGACATTACATATGATGCGGTGCAATGCTCGGACCACTAAGCTATGGGGGTAGCTGACAAGAGCAAGTGAAGTAAATGTGTATTTAGTGATAATGCCTGTCAATAGGTGAGGGTAAATCAATTATGATTTTGTGGCACTTTACTTGATGTAGGATAAATTCTAGAGGGCCAAATGGGCCTTAATTTTGAATGGAAATCATACACATGTTAAATTCAAGCCAGTGCTTTTGGTCCTCCGGCAGGAATTGAACCCACAATCCCTGCGAAGCTGCTGCAATGCTCTGACTACTAAGCGAGCATAGTAAATGTGTATTTATAAAGTTTTAAAATTTATTGAAAAATGCATATTTTATTTTTTATGTAGAAGCTTTTCCAACCCTATTAGACCAACTGATGAAAAACTTCAGGAAGCAAGTTGCCAATTTGTTACTGGTATTCACTCTGCTCTAAAGAGTTCCTCAGTATCCCCAATATATGTTTCCATGCAATTAGATGTATGGAGATTTATCATCTTTAATAGAGGAACACAATCCGAACATCGTGGACATCTCTTATTTAAGCAAGAAGATTTTACCAACTTTAAATGGTTACCTGAGTACTGGTGGTATTTTCTGAATTTACATGGGGAAGGATATGCAGTAGACTTTCCCATCAAAATTAAACATTTATTGTCCTGGTCATCTGAACATTTTGTAAAAAAAGATGGCAAATTAACAAAAGGCAAAAGATTTCCTCTCGAGAAGCTCTGCATTACAGTTGTAAAAAAACCATGCAATTTCAATAACCTGCATGCATAAATGTTTAAACATATTGTATGTTGTAATCAGTTTTATGAAGAGTTTTTTAACACATCTTCAAGAAGTTCCTGAAGTCTTTTGAGGTTTCGAAGCCTTGTCTTGGTGCCTAATTCATTCAGTTTAGCTTTAATATCTTCAGCTGTCATGTTAGCTATGACAACACCCATATTTTCAACAATAGGTGGATTAATTGCAGTCTTGATACTTTCTCTCTTAGCAGCACGTTTTTCTTTGATCTCATTTTCCCAGTAGTCTGAATTTCGTTTCCTATACATTCGTGGTTTTCTCTCCTGCTCAACAAGTGCTTCAAGACTTTTACTCACTAAGAGAACATCTTTTGCCGCATCCCATTTGTTAGATTTTCGGAGATGTATGCGTCTGATATCATCATTATTCTTCTCAACACCTTTTTGAAATACAAGAGTGTACAATTATACTGAGCTCATTATCTGATTAACACCAGCTTATAGATACCTAAATTTTGATCCAAGCCCTGTGACTATAAACTGCATTTAGAGAGGGGGGGGGAAAATTGACAATGATGCTACCTAAACATTTCAAGACCTCAAGTCTTAGTATTTAACTTAACCAATATACCTTACCCTGGCAAGTAAATTTTTTAATTCCCTGATGTTTTGCCATGAACCTGGGAGCATGGTACACCATTCCATGCATATATGGTGTAACTTTTGCCTTATTATAACCTTCTAGTATCCCACTAAGTGATGTGAAAAGAGATACCCATGCCTTTGCCTAAAAATAACAAAACCTGATTACATTCCACATAAGGTCAGGTGATCTCTTTGCATTTATGTGTATATTATATATTCTATGGTTACCTTTTGGAAATATATATTAACATGATCATCAGAGGGACTACTTTCGTGAAGCATTTCATAAAGCTCTGAGAAGTCCTATTCAGAACCTTTATCTGCACCCTGAAATTCCATTGTGTGGTTGATGCCATTATCATCTTTGAATTCCACTAAACTTAATGTTAGACCGAATGTCTCTGCAAACCATAGTGTCCTCTCCACCTTTGTCTTTAATTCTTTTATTTTTCGACGCTTTTGCCTATCCTGCAACTCATCAATTTTTTTTGAGTTGTTTTCCAGGTTTTGTAGCTCCTCTACTTTCTGTATATACCCATATAAATGATCATTCGTTTTCGTGAGCTTTTCCAGGTGTCCTTGCAATTCCTCTGTTTTCTCTTCTGCTTGATCCTTTTGTTGAACAGCTTGAATTAAACTTTGATAGGTGACTTCGCAACGCTGTCGCAGACGTTCGTTTTCTTCCTCTAGTATTTTATTATTTTCCATTTGGTGATGTAACTGTTGCTCAATTTCAGCAATCGATTGAACTTCGGTGCGTCTTATAGCAATCTTTTTTACTCTATTTGCAAACTTGATATAGGCATGTCCTTTCAGTCCTCTAAAAGATGTCTTCGCTGTCGAAGTAAGTTTTCTTATATGATCTTCTATTCTTGCACAATCTTTCTTAATCAGAATGGCATGATTTTCTCCCAAAAATGCATTTAGGATATCCACAAATGTCGGCTGGATTACGCGAAATTCATTCTTGAATTCGTACCAACTTTTCAAACATTCATTAGTTACGTGTATGGTCATGAATAATTCATCTTGATTAACGATTTGTTTATGAATATAATCAAGACAATGCTCCGAATTAATAGAAAACTGATGGCTGAACCTTTCCATATCATAAGAAGAAAGTAAATCTTACATTTTTAAAGACTTTCGGTCGAAGAAAGCCCTCCGAACTGGCGAAGTTTTGAAGTATATATAAAAACAACTTTTAAATTTCGCGCAATTAACCGCGCTTGGGATTTTTCTCGGAGAGCATATGCGCGAATGGGGGAGCACTGCTGTACTAGCAGAAAACGGATTCAGAAAGCTGAGATTTTGTTGAGGATTTCAATAACAAACATGCCATATATTTCGTGTTGAACCCAGCTTTTTTCAACGAAAACTTCGATAAAATGTGGCAAAATTCATGGTACAGAACAGCGTGAATATGGGCAAGATTCAAAAGCAAAAGGGAAAGGCACGATTTAGCTGAGATTTATTGAATCTTCGAAATCAAGTTAAGCATTATCTGCATTTCATGGATCAACTTTGGCAAATCTCATGGCATTAATGGTCACTTGAATATTTCACCTCAAACATTGGAATTTTCTCAATTTTCCCCCTAATTACGGAGCATTATTAGAGGTTTGACTGACTGGTGTGCAGCTAGTGGAAATCAATCGAGGGGAAAGGTACGGTTTTATTGTTTCGTATATATTTTTTCGTAAATATTTTCAACCTCAATGGCGCAATAATAATTAACTTTGGCAAATCGAAAAGAATTATTTGTTTTAGTTATATCACACTTTGAATTCCATCTTCCTATGAAATGTTAACATTTCTGTTGGCCATTTAAATAGAATATTGCGTGCGACCGCATACGCTCGCGGGCTCAAATGACTGACATTTCTGGCCATGAATGTTTTCAGATCCTGTACATCCACTTGACTTACAATATGTCTCTTTCTCTTTACCACTAGGGGCATTTAATGTGGATTTATCTTGAAGGGGAATGATGTAGGAAGTGTTCACAGAATTTTCTACAATCCATGATGCTATAACAAGACGAAGGTATTTGTTGTATGTGGAAGGAGTTTGAAGGAATACAGTTGGGGGGACCTGGTTGTGTCTTGTTGACAAATGGCTGAAATATAAAGGGTTATGGCATGCAATTGCAGCCATGACCATGACAACCACACCACATATGCTACCGCATGTTTGAAGCGGATAAAGCTTTGCGCAAGATCCACTGCAAAAATGGGTGCCAGAGGCAGTAGAAGACGGATCGTGACAAACAAAAATGGTGTAATTAGCAACGTCATCTGTTGGTAAGATAGCCTTTATGTACATTTTCGCTTTCTCCAGAAGACTTTTAGGATAATTCCATGCCAGTGAATCTCCATATATTATTTTTTTTTCAACAGTGTCTATGTGGCAGATTGTCCAGTGACAACCAGGCGTGCGATCAGTTCCAAAATATGTGTCACCTGTATGAGAAAGACCAAGATTGATGGAGAATAAAACTTTGCTCGGTAAATTATCACGACAACGAAATCTCCGAAATTGCTTTGGGTCTGTCTTTAAAACACCATTCAAGAATATACAGTAAGTTTCAGCTACTGAGTCGGTTAGTTCCTTCATAAGCTACGTTATATGGTCATCTGACAGCCAACGATTCGCACAAATCATTGATAACTCAGTTGGTGTTATCCCATGCGGGCGAATGGCTTCGTCATACTTATTTGAATATAGCATCTTTTGGAAATTCGTTATAGTCGTGGCTGGAGGATATTGAGTGACACCTCGTGGTTTTGAATATTCCTGGGAGAACCAGACGATTTCTTGTTCAACAGCGGCCTTTATATTTTTTATCTCATGAATCTTTAGCATGTTTTGAATAGAGCTGAAGCTAAATTTTCCAGATGGTGTTTCAGCATGACAAGTTTGACCATTACGTTTAACCATTTCTTCTTTCCATTCTTTAAGTTGCCCCTCGGGTGGTATTGAATTCAATGTGAAGGGGTCTGTGTCATCGTCTGGTGAAACTACTCCGTTAACCGTTGTTGCTGTTCTCATTTTTTTCACTTTGGGAAGATAATACTCGAAAGCATCGCCTCTTGTTAAGCCGCTGATGTTTGCGCTTACCAGACGTCTACAATTGTGTCTTAAAGAACGTACCTGCAGAGCATTAAAATCCTAAGAGCCTATTCATAATAGGCACCCTTAAAAGGAGTTTTTAAATTTAACTTGTGTTCTGTAAATTACAAAAACATTCTTTGCAAAGACGTTTTTCCGTGTTTTGGTTAGATTTTCAAGTGTTCTTAAGAGCATGTTTACATGATCCTGGGGCAAATTCGAGTCCCAGGGTCTAAATTGTCTCTGATTTCTAGTGAATCTAGTGTCTAATCTTTAGTGAATCACTAAGGCGTTCACACGATCAGATCACAACGCTGTTGCGTTGTATCAAGGAATATAAAAGCAAAGTTTGTATCACTTCGAATCTCGTACACCTCGAAAAACAAAAAACATCCCTTAAAGAGCCCTTAGGGACTATTTCAATAAATCTCGTACGCTCTTTTTTTAGTTTAAAAGAAGTGTTGTTTTATGAAAAAATAAGAAAATTCCCTTCATAACAAATTTTCAATTTTACGCCGATATCATATAAACACTAGGATTTTTGAACCAAATGAATTATTGTCCTGGGATAGTTCGCTACTCCGGAATCATGTAAACAGGGTCCTAAACCAAATTTTCGGTGACCTCCGCTGAGATGTCCCACTATATTAATCTGGGTCACTTTTCCTTTTTTGAAAAATTGAAATACGGATAGTAAACATTGTCTAGGGTATTGTATATGGGTATGGGTAGTAAACATTTTATTATGTGCGAGCAGTTTCCAATAAATATAATTAAAACGATGGAATTTCGCTAGTTTGGAATGACTTTTCCTATTGTAAATATAGCATGCAATGCTGTTGTTTTATTGTTTTCGTTTGTGTATGCATTGCATTGCGTTGTATTGTTCAACTTATATTATTTCAATGAATGCTAAACACAAAATATCTCACTTCTTTAAATTGCACGCACGATATTATGGTTGATTCCGAGTGCATGGGAGAGCCTCCACCAAATGTAGAGAACGTTACTAACGCCCATCTCTTTTGAACACCCCCTCCACCCCACTTCGGCTACGAAACTACGTGTGTAGCCAGTGACCAGAAAATAGGAGTAAAAAGACATTTAACTCATGTAAATATGCTATTTGTATGTATCATGTAAACATACTGCTTAGTGCTTACCTCGAATTGTCTGTTTGTCACTACAAAAAATAGTTTGAAAAAGTCGCTAAAGATTAAATATCATTTTCGCGCACCAATTTAAATTTCGCGGAAAAAAATAATTATTGTAACCAGCGGTATTATTTCCTTGGGTGAAAAACTTTATGTAATATGCATTATAGTAGATGTGCGATTCCTGTATTTAGCTGCAAGTGTTTTTGACAAATATGGAGAAGGCGGTTCAAGTATGCGTTAAATCTGCGAAAAAGTTGAA
Organism: Dendronephthya gigantea; assembly: GCF_004324835.1. Taxonomy (NCBI): domain Eukaryota; kingdom Metazoa; phylum Cnidaria; class Anthozoa; order Malacalcyonacea; family Nephtheidae; genus Dendronephthya; species Dendronephthya gigantea. The sequence goes on along the minus strand of NW_021163158.1, from coordinate 274,678 downwards.
AAACACTAAAACGCAAACAGAGATTTCATCATCAGAAGCGAGAAGTGTGGGTACACAATGGGGAGAAGAAAGGCATCAGAGTTATAATCGGGAGAAAAAGTTCAAACACTGGACGTATGACCGTTTAAGAGATGAAGTGCTCAGAAGCAAAGAGGAAATCATACAATGGTGTATAGATGAAGGACTAATAGCTAAGAGTAGACTTTGTTGTCATTGTGTTGAACTCATGAAGCTGGTTAAATGCGAAGATCGTTCTGATAAACACAAATGGGAATGCCGTAAAAGCGTGAACGGCAAAAGGCACAAGGTGGAGATTTCAATTCGGAAAGGCAGCTGGTTTGAAAAAAGCAACATGACCCTTGAAGAAGTGTTAAAATTTACATATTGGTGGTGCCGCGATATGAAACAAGACGAAATCCGACACGAGTTGAATATTGCTGCTCATACAGCAGTTGACTGGGACAGCTTTTGTCAAGAAACATATGAAGTTACACTTATGGAGCGCGAAACTCAAATTGGCGGTCCTGGCAAGATTGTACAGAATGATTAAAGCAAGTTTGGGAAAACAAAATATCATCGAGGTCATCGCGTGGAAGGTCAGTGGGTTTTTGGTGGAATCGAAGAGGACTCGAGACAAAGCTTTATGGTAGCCGTGGAGAGAAGAGACGAGTCGACATTATTGCCCATAATTGAAAGACATATTGCGAAAGGGTCGATTATAGTGTCGGACTGTTGGAAGGCGTACAACAACTTAGAGAAACATGGGTATGAACATCGCTTAGTAAACCATTTAAAAGAGTTCGTTAAGAATGATGGATATCATACTAACAAAATTGAAGGGCACTGAAGACAGGCCAAATGCAAACTGCCATCGTTTGGTGTTCAAAAGATTGCGTTTTCCTCTCATTTAGCTGAGTTTTTGTGGCGTTATGAGCATAAGGGGAAAGACTTGTTCGCGGTGTATTTCATAAGTTAAGGAAATTTATTGTGAGTTTTGAAGTGCTTAATATTTCATATAGTTGTAAATATGTAAATTCAGGTTTTAAAGTAAAAAATCCTAAAACACTTGTGTGGACTTTTGAATCTGACCAGCTTATGATGTGTATACCTGAGACGATTTGGATCAATTTGGATTTATACAGAGTGAGTTCATTGTGTAAACACGTATCCACTACATAATGCCTCTATGTCATTATATTGTTTATCTGTGTATCCTCGTATCCGTTACATAATGCCTCTATGTGATTACATTGTTTATCTGTGTATCCACGTATCCGCGTATCCACATTGGTGGAATGCAGTAAATTATAATATCACAACAATACTGTTTTTCTCCGCTGACCCTGTTTTTTGCGTTGTAAGTTTAACTACGTATCCACGTATCCGGATACACGATGTTGTCCACGACTGTGGACGGGCATTCTGCAATCTAGCCCAGGCGAGATTTCTGGAAGGCTTTACCTATTTACGCTTCTCTAAAATTCGATTTAAAAAGTACAAGATCGGCAATAAATATCTTGGCTTATAGGAAAGCTCTTGAAATGAACTAAACTTATACAAATAGATAAATGTTTTGGCTTTAAGATAATAAAATTTCTAGTTGATTTAGTAAAATACTTTCAGATAAAATCAAAATTTTTTGCACGCATTGTTTACGACCGCACGGCAATCAGTTAAAGAATTTAGCTTTCAAAATCTGACATCTCATATACGGCAAAAATTGCTATTTTGGACAATTAACTTTTTTTGACCTGAATGAATTGAATTGCTGGTGTAATAATCTGTTGTATCCTTTGTCAATCCCTTTTGAACATTCATACTGAATTTCAAGTCTAGCAAAAAAATATTAAAGACTTTAGCTGTTAAAATCTTTCACCTTATATTGGGAAATAATGGCTATTTTAGACAATAGTCTTCAAATTTTTTGAACTGAATGAAATGAACTGCTGGTGTAATATTCTGTTAAATCCTTTGTAAATCCCTTTTGAACACTCATACTGAATTTCAAGTCTAGCAAATCAATATTAAAGAATTTAGCTTTCAATGTCTGACATCTCATATAAGAGAAAAATTGCTATTTTGGACAATTGTTTTGAAATGTTTTGAAATAAGTGAAATGAATTGCTGGTTAAATATTCTGTTGTATCCTTTGTCAATACCTTCTGAACATTCTTACTGAATTTCAAGTCTAGGAAATCAATATTAAAGAATTTAGCTTCTTACCTCAAATTGGGCAATAATTGCTATTTTAGACAATGATTTTCAACTTTTTTGAACTGAATGAAATGAACTCCTGGTGTAATATTCTGTATTAATATATGTGTACAGAGATTTATGCACAGCAGAATGATGAAATAAAAATCGTATTTCACTGTGTAAATTAATTTCATGCAATTTGATTTGACGTACCATGTTTTTCACGTGTGAAAAAAATGCCATACACGGCTTTTGATTGGACGTACGATATTCTTCACACATGAAAAATTGCTGTATGTCATTTTGGCGGCAATTTGTTTACATTTTCTTTCAAGATGGCGTCGAAATACAGGAGTGAGTTTTAAAACATAATTCTCATATTCAAGATATTTTAACATTCAGCACATTCTCAAATCTTTCGGAATAAATATCTAACTTCTATCGAACAAAATTAAAAAAAAAATTGAACGGTAATAAACATGTTTTGAAGCATAAAATTTCGATTTTTGTTGCTCGCTGTGTTTTTGTATATTAAAAGCGTGTCGTTGTCAAATTAATCTCTATACACATTTAATAAACAAATTACTTCATGGATGGCTCGTTTGTACGATTTTTATTATGAATCGTACGCACTCGCCAACCATGAAGTAACCTCTATATATCCTTTGTTAATCCCTTTTGAACATTCATACTGAATTTCAAGTCTAGCAAATCAATATTAAATAATTTAGCTTTCAATGTCTGACATCTCATATACGGGAAAAATTGCTATTTTGGACAATTAACTTCACCTTTTTGACCTGAATGAAATGAACTGCTGGTCTGATATTCTGTTGTATCCTTTGCCAATTCCTTCTGAACATTCTTCCTGAATTTCAAGTCTAGCAAATTAATATTAAATAATTTAGCTTTCAATGTCTGACATCTCATATAAGGGAAAAATTGCTATTTTCGACAATTAGCTTCAAATTTTTGGCCTGAATAAAATGAACTGCTGGTCTGATATTCTGTTGTATCCTTTGCTATTCCCTTCTGACAATCTTACTGAATCTCATGTCTAGGAAATCAATATTAAAGAATTTAGGTTTAAAATCTTTCACCTCATATTGGGCAAAAATGGCTATTTTAGACTATAGTTTTGAAATTTTTTGAACTGAATGAAATGAACTCCTGGTGTAATATTCTGTTATATCCTTTGTCAATCCCTTTTGAACATTCATACTGAATTTCAAGTCTAGCAAATCAATATTAAAGAATTTAGCTTTCAATGTCTGACATCTCATATAAGGGAAAAATTGCTATTTTTGACAATTAACTTCACCTTTTTTGACCTGAATGAAATGAACTGCTGGTCTGATATTCTGTTGTATTCTTTGCCAATCCCTTCTGAACATTTTTACTAAATCTCAAGTCTAGGAAATCAATATTAAAGAATTTAGCTTTCAATGTCTGACATCTCATATAAGGGAAAAATTGCTATTTCGGACAATTAGCTTCAAATTTTTGACCTGAATGAAATGAACTGCTGGTCTAATATTCTGTTGTATCCTTTGCCAATTCCTTTTGAACATTCTACCTGAATTTCAAGTCTAGCAAATCAATATTAAATAATTTAGCTTTCAATGTCTGACATCTCATATACGGGAAAAATTGCTATTATGGACAATTAACTTCACCTATTTGACCTGAATGAAATGAACTGCTGGTCTGATATTCTGTTGTATCCTTTGCCAATCCCTTCTAAACATTCTTACTGAATCTCAAGTCTAGGAAATCAATATTAAAGAATTTAGGTTTTAAAATCTTTCACCTCATATTTGGCAATAATGGCTATTTTAGACAAAAGTCTTCAAATTTTTTGAACTAAATGAAATGAACTGCTGGTGTGATATTCTGTTAAATCCTTTGTCAATCGCTTTTGAACACTCACACTGAATTGCAAGTCTAGCAAATCAATATTAAAGAATTTAACTTTCAATGTCTGATATCTCATATAAGGGAAAAATTGCTATTTTGGACAATTGCTTTCTAGTTTTTTGACCTGATTGAAATCAACTGCTGGTCTAATATTCTGTTGTATCCTTTGCCAATTCCTTTTGAACATTCTACCTGAATTTCAAGTCTAGCAAATCAATATTAAATAATTTAGCTTTCAATGTCTGACATCTCATATAAGGGAAAAATTGCTATTTTGGACAATTAGCTTCAAATTTTTGACCTGAATGAAATGAACTGCTGGTCTAATATTCTGTTGTATCCTTTGCCAATTCCTTTTGAACATTCTACCTGAATTTCAAGTCTAGCAAATCAATATTAAATAATTTAGCTTTCAATGTCTGACATCTCATATACGGGAAAAATTGCTATTATGGACAATTAACTTCACCTATTTGACCTGAATGAAATGAACTGCTGGTCTGATATTCTGTTGTATCCTTTGCCAATCCCTTCTAAACATTCTTACTGAATCTCAAGTCTAGGAAATCAATATTAAAGAATTTAGCTTTTAAAATCTTTCACCTCATATTTGGCAATAATGGCTATTTTAGACAAAAGTCTTCAAATTTTTTGAACTAAATGAAATGAACTGCTGGTGTGATATTCTGTTAAATCCTTTGTCAATCGCTTTTGAACACTCACACTGAATTGCAAGTCTAGCAAATCAATATTAAAGAATTTAACTTTCAATGTCTGATATCTCATATAAGGGAAAAATTGCTATTTTGGACAATTGCTTTCTAGTTTTTTGACCTGATTGAAATCAACTGCTGGTCTAATATTCTGTTGTATCCTTTGCCAATTCCTTTTGAACATTCTACCTGAATTTCAAGTCTAGCAAATCAATATTAAATAATTTAGCTTTCAATGTCTGACATCTCATATAAGGGAAAAATTGCTATTTTGGACAATTAGCTTCAAATTTTTGACCTGAATGAAATGAACTGCTGGTCTGATATTCTGTTGTATCCTTTGCTATTCCCTTCTGACAATCTTACTGAATCTCAAGTCTAGGAAATCAATATTAAAGAATTTAGGTTTTAAAATCTTTCACCTATTATTGGGCAATAATGGCTATTTTAGACTATTGTTTTGACATTTTTTGAACTGAATGAAATGAACTCCTGGTGTAATATTCTGTTATATCCTTTGTCAATCCCTTTTAAACATTCATACTGAATTTCAAGTCTAGCAAATCAATTTTAAAGAATTTAGCTTTCAATGTCTGACATCTCATATAAGGGAAAAATTGCTATTTTTGACAATTAACTTCACCTTTTTTGACCTGAATGAAATGAACTGCTGGTCTGATATTCTGTTGTATCATTTGCTATTCCTTTTTGAACAATCTTACTGAATCTCAAGTCCAGGAAATCAATATTAAAGAATTTAGCTTTTAAAATCTTTCACCTCATATTAGGCAATAATGGCTATTTTAGACTATTGTTTTGAAATTTTTTGAACTGAATAAAACGAACTCCTGGTGTAATATTCTGTTATATCCTTTGTCAATCCCTTTTGAACATTCATACTGAATTTCAATTCTAGCAAATCAATATTAAAGAATTTAGCTTTCAATGTCTGCATGACATCTCATATAAGGGAAAAATTGCTATTTTGGACAATTAACTTCACCTATTTGACCTGAATGAAATGAACTGCTGGTCTGATATTCTGTTGTATCCTTTGCCAATCCCTTCTAAACATTCTTACTGAATCTCAAGTCTAGGAAATCAATATTAAAGAATTTAGCTTTTAAAATCTTTCACCTCATATTTGGCAATAATGGCTATTTTAGACAATAGTCTTCAAATTTTTTGAACTAAATGAAATGAACTGCTGGTGTGATATTCTGTTAAATCCTTTGTCAATCCCTTTTGAACACTCACACTGAATTGCAAGTCTAGCAAATCAATATTAAAGAATTTAACTTTCAATGTCTGACATCTCATATAAGGGAAAAATTGCTATTTTGGACAATTGGTTTCTAGTTTTTTGACCTGATTGAAATGAACTGCTGGTCTAATATTCTGTTGTATCCTTTGCCAATTCCTTCTGAACATTCTACCTGAATTTCAAGTCTAGCAAATCAATATTAAATAATTTAGCTTTCAATGTCTGACATCTCATATACGGGAAAAATTGCCATTTTGGACAATTAGCTTCAAATTTTTGGCCTGAATGAAATGAACTGCTGGTCTGATATTCTGTTGTATCCTTTGCTATTCCCTTCTGACAATCTTACTGAATCTCAAGTCTAGGAAATCAATATTAAAGAATTTAGGTTTTAAATCTTTCACCTCATATTGGGCAATAATGGCTATTTTAGACTATTGTTTTGAAATTTTTTGAACTGAATGAAATGAACTCCTGGTGTAATATTCTGTTATATAATTTGTCAATCCCTTTTGAACATTCATACTGAGTTTCAAGTCTAGCAAATCAATATTAAAGAATTTAGCTTTCAATGTCTGACATCTCATATATGGGAAAAATTGCTATTTTGGACAATTAGCTTCAAATTTTTTGACCTGAATGAAATAAACTGCTGGTCTGATATTCTGTTGTATCCTTTGCCAATCCCTTTTGAACAATCTTACTGAATGTCAAGTCCAGGAAATCAATATTAAAGAATTTAGGTTTTAAAATCTTTCACCTCATATTGGGCAATAATGGCTATTTTAGACTATTGTTTTGAAATAGTCTTCAAATTTTTTGAACTGAATGAAATGAACTGCTGGTGTAATATTCTGCTAAATCCTTTGTCAATCTCTTTTGAACACTCACACTGAATTGCAAGTCTAGCAAATCAATATTAAAGAATTTAACTTTGAATGTTTGACATCTCATATAAGGGAAAAATTGCTATTTTGGACAATTGGTTTCTAATTTTTTGACCTGATTGAAATGAACTGCTGGTCTAATATTCTGTTGTATCCTTTGCCAATTCCTTCTGAACATTCTTCCTGAATTTCATGTCTAGCAAATTAATATTAAATAATTTAGTTTTTAATGTCTGACATCTCATATAAGGGAAAAATTGCTATTTTGGACAATTAGCTTCAAATTTTTGACCAAAATGAAATGAACTGCTGGTCTGATATTCTGTTGTATCCTTTGCTATTCCCTTCTGACAATCTTACTGAATCTCAAGTCCAGGAAATCAATATTAAAGAATCTTACTGAATGTCAAGTCCAGGAAATCAATATTAAAGAATTTAACTTTTAAAATCTTTCACCTCATATGGGCAATAATGGCTATTTTAGACAATAATCTTCAAATTTTTTGAACTGAATGAAATGAACTGCTGGTGTAATATTCTGCTAAATCCTTTGTCAATCCCTTTTGAACACTCACACTGAATTGCAAGTCTAGCAAATCAATATTAAAGAATTTAACTTTCAATGTTTAACATCTCATATAAGGGAAAAATTGCTATTTTGGACAATTGGTTTCTAATTTTTTGACCTGATTGAAATGAACTGCTGGTCTAATATTCTGTTGTGTCCTTTGCCAATTCCTTCTGAACATTCTTCCTGAATTTCAAGTCTAGCAAATTAATTTTAAATAATTTAGCTTTCAATGTCTGACATCTCATATAAGGGAAAAATTGCTATTTTGGACAATTAGCTTCAAAGTTTTGACCTGAATGAAATGAACTGCTGGTCTGATATTCTGTTGTATTTTGCTATTCCCTTCTGACAATCTTACTGAATCTCAAGTCTAGGAAATCAATATTAAAGAATTTAGGTTTTAAAATCTTTCACCTCATATTGGGCAATAATGGCTATTTTAGAATAATATTTTGAAATTTTTTGAACTGAATAAAATGACTCCTGGTGTAATATTCTGTTATATCATTTGTCAATCCCTTTTGAACATTCATACTGAATTTCAAGTCTAGCAAATCAATATTAAAGAATTTAGCTTTCAATGTCTGACATCTCATATACGGGAAAAATTGCTATTTTGGACAATTAGCTTCAAATTTTTTGACCTGAATGAAAGGAACTGCTGGTCTAAAATTCTGTTGTGTCCTTTGCCAATCCCTTCTGAACAATCTTACGGAATCTCAAGTCCAGGAAATCAATATTAAAGAATATAGGTTTTAAAATCTTTCACCTCATATTTGGCAATAATGGCTATTTTAGACAATAGTCTTCAAATTTTTTGAACTAAATGAAATGAACTGCTGGTGTGATATTCTGTTAAATCCTTTGTCAATCCCTTTTGAACACTCACACTGAATTGCAAGTCTAGCAAATCAATATTAAAGAATTTAACTTTCAATGTCTGACATCTCATATAAGGGAAAAATTGCTATTTTGGACAATTGGTTTCTAGTTTTTTGACCTGATTGAAATGAACTGCTGGTCTAATATTCTGTTGTATCCTTTGCCAATTCCTTCTGAACATTCTACCTGAATTTCAAGTCTAGCAAATCAATATTAAATAATTTAGCTTTCAATGTCTGACATCTCATATAAGGGAAAAATTGCCATTTTGGACAATTAGCTTCAAATTTTTGGCCTGAATGAAATGAACTGCTGGTCTGATATTCTGTTGTATCCTTTGCTATTCCCTTCTGACAATCTTACTGAATCTCAAGTCTAGGAAATCAATATTAAAGAATTTAGGTTTTAAAATCTTTCACCTCATATTGGGCAATAATGGCTATTTTAGACTATTGTTTTGAAATTTTTTGAACTGAATGAAATGAACTCCTCGTGTAATATTCTTTTATATCCTTTGTCAATCCCTTTTGAACATTCTTACTGAATTTCAAGTCTAGCAAATCAATATTAAAGTATTTAGCTTTCAATGTCTGACATCTCATATATGGGAAAAATTGCTATTTTGGACAATTAGCTTCAAATTTTTTGACCTGAATGAAATGAACTGCTGGTCTGATATTCTGTTGTATCCTTTGCCAATCCCTTTTGAACAATCTTACTGAATGTCAAGTCCAGGAAATCAATATTAAAGAATTTAGGTTTTAAAATCTTTCACCTCATATTAGGCAATAATGGCTATTTTAGACTATTGTTTTGAAATAGTCTTCAAATTTTTTGAACTGAATGAAATGAACTGCTGGTGTAATATTCTGCTAAATCCTTTGTCAATCCCTTTTGAACACTCACACTGAATTGCAAGTCTAGCAAATCAATATTAAAGAATTTAACTTTAAATTTTGACATCTCATATAAGGGAAAAATTGCTATTTTGGACAATTGGTTTCTAATTTTTTGACCTGATTGAAATGAACTGCTGGTCTAATATTCTGTTGTATCCTTTGCCAATTCCTTCTGAACATTCTTCCTGAATTTCATGTCTAGCAAATTAATATTAAATAATTTAGTTTTAATGTCTGACATCTCATATAAGGGAAAAATTGCTATTTTGGACAATTAGCTTCAAATTTTTGACCAAAATGAAATGAACTGCTGGTCTGATATTCTGTTGTATCCTTTGCTATTCCCTTCTGACAATCTTACTGAATCTCAAGTCCAGGAAATCAATATTAAAGAATCTTACTGAATGTCAAGTCCAGGAAATCAATATTAAAGAATTTAACTTTTAAAATCTTTCACCTCATATGGGCAATAATGGCTATTTTAGACAATAATCTTCAAATTTTTTGAACTGAATGAAATGAACTGCTGGTGTAATATTCTGCTAAATCCTTTGTCAATCCCTTTTGAACACTCACACTGAATTGCAAGTCTAGCAAATCAATATTAAAGAATTTAACTTTCAATGTTTAACATCTCATATAAGGGAAAAATTGCTATTTTGGACAATTGGTTTCTAATTTTTTGACCTGATTGAAATGAACTGCTGGTCTAATAATCTGTTGTGTCCTTTGCCAATTCCTTCTGAACATTCTTCCTGAATTTCAAGTCTAGCAAATTAATGTTAAATAATTTAGCTTTCAATGTCTGACATCTCATATAAGGGAAAAATTGCTATTTTGGACAATTAGCTTCAAAGTTTTGACCTGAATGAAATGAACTGCTGGTCTGATATTCTGTTGTATCCTTTGCTATTCCCTTCTGACAATCTTACTGAATCTCAAGTCTAGGAAATCAATATTAAAGAATTTAGGTTTTAAAATCTTTCACCTCATATTGGGCAATAATGGCTATTTTAGAATATTATTTTGAAATTTTTTGAACTGAATAAAATGACTCCTGGTGTAATATTCTGTTATATCATTTGTCAATCCCTTTTGAACATTCATACTGACTTTCAAGTCTAGCAAATCAATATTAAAGAATTTAGCTTTCAATGTCTGACATCTCATATACGGGAAAAATTGCTATTTTGGACAATTAGCTTCAAATTTTTTGACCTGAATGAAAGGAACTGCTGGTCTAAAATTCTGTTGTGTCCTTTGCCAATCCCTTCTGAACAATCTTACGGAATCTCAAGTCCAGGAAATCAATATTAAAGAATATAGGTTTTAAAATCTTTCACCTCATATTGCGCAATAATGGCTATTTTAGACTATTGTTTTGAAATTTTTTGAACTCAATAAAATGAACTCCTGGTGTAATATTCTGTTATATCATTTGTCAATCCCTTTTGAACATTCATACTGAATTTCAAATCTAGCAAATCAATATTAAAGAATTTAGCTTTCAATGTCTGACATCTCATAGACGGGAAAAATTGCTATTTTGGACAATTAACTTCACCTTTTTTGACCTGAATGAAATGAACTGCTGGTCTGATATTCTGGTGTATCCTTTGCCAATCCCTTCTGAACATTTTTACTGAATCTCAAGTCTAGGAAATCAATATTAAAGAATTTAGCTTTTAAAATCTTTCACCTCATATTTGGCAATAATGGCTATTTTAGACAATAGTCTTCAAATTTTTTGAACTGAATGAAATGAACTGCTGGTGTAATATTCTGCTAAATCCTTTGTCAATTCCTTTTGAACACTCACACTGAATTGCAAGTCTAGCAAATCAATATTAAATAATTTAGCTTTCAATGTCTGACATCTCATATAAGGGAAAAATTGCTATTTTGGATTATTAGCTTCAAATTTTTGACCTGAATGAAATGAACTGCTGGTCTAATATTCTGCTGTATCCTTTGCCAATTCCTTCTAAACATTCTTCCTGAATTTCAAGTCTAGCAAATCAATATTAAATAATTTAGCTTTCAATGTCTGACATCTCATATAAGGGAAAAATTGCTATTTTGGATTATTAGCTTCAAATTTTTGACCTGAATGAAATGAACTGTTGGTCTGATATTCTGTTGTATCATTTGCTATTCCCTTCTGACAATCTTACTGAATCTCAAGTCTAGCAAATCAATATTAAAGAATTTAGCTTTCAATGTCTGACATCTCATATACGGGAAAAATTGCTATTTTGGACAATTAGCTTCAAATTTTTTGAACTGAAGGAAATGAACTGCTGGTGTAATATTCTGTTAAATCCTTTGTCAATCTCTTTTGAACACTTATACTGAATTACAAGTCTAGCAAATCAATATTAAAGAATTTAACTTTCAATGTCTGACATCTCATATAAGAAAAAAATTGCTATTTTGGACAAATGGTTTCTAATTTTTTGACCTGATTGAAATGAACTGCTGGTCTAATATTCTGTTGTATCCTTTGCCAATTCCTTCTGAACATTCTTACTGAATTTCAAGTTCAGCAAATTAATATTAAATAATTAACTTTCAATGTCTGACATCTCATATAAGGGAAAAATTGCTATTTTGACAATTAGCTTCAAATTTTTGACCTGAATGAAATGAACTGCTGGTCTGATATTCTGTTGTATCCTTTGCTATTCCCTTCTGACAATCTTACTGAATCTCAAGTCTAGGAAATCAATATTAAAGAATTTAGGTTTTAAAATCTTTCACCTCATATTGGGCAATAATGGCTCTTTTAGACTATTGTTTTGAAATTTTTTGAACTGAATGAAATGAACTCCTGGTGTAATATTCTGTTATATCCTTTGTCAATCTCTTTTGAACACTCACACTGAATTGCAAGTCTAGCAAATCAATATTAAAGAATTTACCTTTGAATGTTTGACATCTCATATAAGGGAAAAATTGCTATTTTGGACAATTGGTTTCTAATTTTTTGACCTGATTGAAATGAACTGCTGGTCTAATATTCTGTTGTATCCTTTGCCAATTCCTTCTGAACATTCTTCCTCAATTTCAAGTCTAGCAAATTAATATTAAATAATTTAGTTTCAATGTCTGACATCTCATATAAGGGAAAAATTGCTATTTTGGACAATTAGCTTCAAATTTTTGACCTGAATGAAATGAACTGCTGGTCTCATATTCTGTTGTATTCTTTGCCAATCCCTTCTGAACAATCTTACTGAATCTCAAGTCCAGGAAATCAATATTAAAGAATTTAGCTTTTAAAATCTTTCACCTCATATTGGGCAATAATGGCTATTTTAGACTATTGTTTGAAATTTTTTGAACTGAATGAAATGAACTCCTGGTGTAATATTCTGTTATATCCTTTGTCAATCTCTTTTGAACATTCATACTGAATTTCAAGTCTAGCAAATCAATATTAAAGAATTTAGCTTTCAATGTCTGACATCTCATATAAGGAAAAATTGTTATTTTGGACAATTAACTTCACCTTTTTGACCTGAATGAAATGAACTGCTGGTCTGATATTCTGTTGTATCCTTTGCTATTCCCTTCTGACAATCTTACTGAATCTCAAGTCTAGGAAATCAATATTAAAGAATTTAGGTTTTAAAATCTTTCACCTCATATTGGGCAAAAATGGCTATTTTAGACTATAGTTTTGAAATTTTTTGAACTGAATGAAATGAACTGCTGGTGTAATATTCTGTTAAATCCTTGGTCAATCCCTTTTGAACACTCACACTGAATTGCAAGTCTAGCAAATCAATATTAAAGAATTTAACTTTCAATGTCTGACATCTCATATAAGGGAAAAATTGCTATTTTGGATTATTAGCTTCAAATTTTTGACCTGAATGAAATGAACTGCTGGTCTAATATTCTGCTGTATCCTTTGCCAATTCCTTCTAAACATTCTTCCTGAATTTCAAGTCTAGCAAATCAATATTAAATAATTTAGCTTTCAATGTCTGACATCTCATATAAGGGAAAAATGCTATTTTGGATTATTAGCTTCAAATTTTTGACCTGAATGAAATGAACTGTTGGTCTGATATTCTGTTGTATCATTTGCTATTCCCTTCTGACAATCTTACTGAATCTCAAGTCTAGCAAATCAATATTAAAGAATTTAGCTTTCAATGTCTGACATCTCATATACGGGAAAAATTGCTATTTTGGACAATTAGCTTCAAATTTTTTGAACTGAAGGAAATGAACTGCTGGTGTAATATTCTGTTAAATCCTTTGTCAATCTCTTTTGAACACTTATACTGAATTACAAGTCTAGCAAATCAATATTAAAGAATTTAACTTTCAATGTCTGACATCTCATATAAGAAAAATTGCTATTTTGGACAAATGGTTTTAATTTTTTGACCTGATTGAAATGAACTGCTGGTCTAATATTCTGTTGTATCCTTTGCCAATTCCTTCTGAACATTCTTACTGAATTTCAAGTTCAGCAAATTAATATTAAATAATTAACTTTCAATGTCTGACATCTCATATAAGGGAAAAATTGCTATTTTTGACAATTAGCTTCAAATTTTTGACCTGAATGAAATGAACTGCTGGTCTGATATTCTGTTGTATCCTTTGCTATTCCCTTCTGACAATCTTACTGAATCTCAAGTCTAGGAAATCAATATTAAAGAATTTAGGTTTTAAAATCTTTCACCTCATATTGGGCAATAATGGCTCTTTTAGACTATTGTTTTGAAATTTTTTGAACTGAATGAAATGAACTCCTGGTGTAATATTCTGTTATATCCTTTGTCAATCTCTTTTGAACACTCACACTGAATTGCAAGTCTAGCAAATCAATATTAAAGAATTTACCTTTAATGTTTGACATCTCATATAAGGGAAAAATTGCTATTTTGGACAATTGGTTTCTAATTTTTTGACCTGATTGAAATGAACTGCTGGTCTAATATTCTGTTGTATCCTTTGCCAATTCCTTTGAACATTCTTCCTCAATTTCAAGTCTAGCAAATTAATATTAAATAATTTAGTTTTCAATGTCTGACATCTCATATAAGGGAAAAATTGCTATTTTGGACAATTAGCTTCAAATTTTTGACCTGAATGAAATGAACTGCTGGTCTCATATTCTGTTGTATTCTTTGCCAATCCCTTCTGAACAATCTTACTGAATCTCAAGTCCAGGAAATCAATATTAAAGAATTTAGCTTTTAAAATCTTTCACCTCATATTGGGCAATAATGGCTATTTTAGACTATTGTTTTGAAATTTTTTGAACTGAATGAAATGAACTCCTGGTGTAATATTCTGTTATATCCTTTGTCAATCTCTTTTGAACATTCATACTGAATTTCAAGTCTAGCAAATCAATATTAAAGAATTTAGCTTTCAATGTCTGACATCTCATATAAGGAAAAATTGTTATTTTGGACAATTAACTTCACCTTTTTGACCTGAATGAAATGAACTGCTGGTCTGATATTCTGTTGTATCCTTTGCTATTCCCTTCTGACAATCTTACTGAATCTCAAGTCTAGGAAATCAATATTAAAGAATTTAGGTTTTAAAATCTTTCACCTCATATTGGGCAAAAATGGCTATTTTAGACTATAGTTTTGAAATTTTTTGAACTGAATGAAATGAACTGCTGGTGTAATATTCTGTTAAATCCTTGGTCAATCCCTTTTGAACACTCACACTGAATTGCAAGTCTAGCAAATCAATATTAAAGAATTTAACTTTCAATGTCTGACATCTCATATAAGGGAAAAATTGCTATTTTGGACAATTGCTTTCTAGTTTTTTGACCTGATTGAAATGAACTGCTGGTTTAATATTCTGTTGTATCCTTTGCCAATTCTTTTTGAACATTCTACCTGAATTTCAAGTCTAGCAAATCAATATTAAATAATTTAGCTTTCAATGTCTGACATCTCATATAAGGGAAAAATTGCTATTTTGGACAATTAGCTTCAAATTTTTGACCTGAATGAAATGAACTGTTGGTCTGATATTCTGTTGTATCATTTGCTATTCCCTTCTGACAATCTTACTGAATCTCAAGTCTAGCAAATCAATATTAAAGAATTTAGCTTTCAATGTCTGACATCTCATATACGGGAAAAATTGCTATTTTGGACAATTAGCTTCAAATTTTTTGAACTGAATGAAATGAGCTGCTGGTGTAATATTCTGTTAAATCCTTTGTCAATCTCTTTTGAACACTCATACTGAATTTCAAGTCTAGCAAATCAATATTAAAGAATTTAGCTTTCAATGTCTGACATCTCATATAAGGGAAAAATTGCTATTCTAGACAATTGTTTTGAAGTTTTTTTTATCTCAATGAAATGAATTGCTTGTGTAATATTCTGTTTATTCATTTATCAATCCCTTTTGAACATTCAAACTGAATTTCAAGTCTAGCAAATCAATATTAAAGAATTTAGCTTTCAATGTCTGGCATCTCATGGACGGGAAAAATTGCTATTTTGGACAATTAGCTTCAAATTTTTTGACCTGAATGAAATGAACTGCTGGTCTGATATTCTGTTGTATCTTTTGCCAATCCCTTCTGAACAATCTTGCTGAATCTCAAGTCCAGGAAATCAATATTAAAGAATTTAGCTTTTAAAATCTTTCACCTCATATTGGGCAATAATGGCTATTTTAGACTGTTGTTTTGAAATTTTTTGAACTGAATGAAATGAACTCCTGGTTTAATATTCTGTTATATCCTTTGTCAATCCCTTTTGAACATTCATACTGAATTTCAAGTCTAGCAAATAAATATTAAAGAATTCAGCTTTCAATGTCTGACATCTCATATAAGGGAAAAATTGCTATTTTAAACAATTAACTTCACCTTTTTGACCTGAATGAAATGAACTGCTAGTCTGATATTCTGTTGTATCCTTTGCCAATCCCTTCTAAACATTTTTACTGAATCTCAAGTCTAGGAAATTAATATTAAAGAATTTAGCTTTTAAAATATTTCACCTCATATTTGGCAATAATGGCTATTTTAGACAATAGTCTTCAAATTTTTTGAACTGAATGAAATGAACTGCTGGTGTAATATTCTGCTAAATCCTTTGTCAATCCCTTTTGAACACTCACACTGAATTGCAGGTCTAGCAAATCAATATTAAAGAATTTAACTTTGAATGTTTGACATCTCATATAAGGGAAAAATTGCTATTTTGGACAATTGGTTTCTAATTTTTTGACCTGATTGAAATGAACTGCTGGTCTAATATTCTGTTGTATCCTTTGCCAATTTCTTCTGAACATTCTTCCTGAATTTCAAGTCTAGCAAATTAATATTAAATAATTTAGCTTTCAATGTCTGACATCTCATATAAGGGAAAAATTGCGTTTTTGGACAATCAGCTTCAAATTTTTGACCTGAATGAAATGAACTGCTGGTCTGATATTCTGTTGTATCCTTTGCTATTCCCTTCTGACAATCTTACTGAATCTCAAGTCGAGGAAATCAATATTAAAGAATTTAGGTTTTAAAATCTTTCACCTCATATTGGGCAATAATGGCTCTTTTAGACTATTGTTTTGAAATTTTTTGAACTGAATGAAATGAACTCCTGGTGTAATATTCTGTTATATCCTTTGTCAATCTCTTTTGAACACTCACACTGAATTGCAAGTCTAGCAAATCAATATTAAAGAATTTACCTTTGAATGTTTGACATCTCATATAAGGGAAAAATTGCTATTTTGGACAATTGGTTTCTAATTTTTTGACCTGATTGAAATGAACTGCTGGTCTAATATTCTGTTGTATCCTTTGCCAATTCCTTCTGAACATTCTTCCTCAATTTCAAGTCTAGCAAATTAATATTAAATAATTTAGTTTTCAATGTCTGACATCTCATATAAGGGAAAAATTGCTATTTTGGACAATTAGCTTCAAATTTTTTGACCTGAATGAAATGAACTGCTGGTCTAATATTCTGTTGTATTCTTTGCCAATCCCTTCTGAACAATCTTACTGAAATCTCAAGTCCAGGAAATCAATATTAAAGAATTTAGCTTTTAAAATCTTTCACCTCATATTGGGGCAATAATGGCTATTTTAGACTATTGTTTGAAATTTTTTGAACTGAATGAAATGAAACTCCTGGTGTAATATTCTGTTATATCCTTTGTCAATCTCTTGAACATTCATACTGAATTTCAAGTCTAGCAAATCAATATTAAAGAATTTAGCTTTCAATGTCTGACATCTCATATAAGGAAAAATTGTTATTTTGGACAATTAACTTCACCTTTTTGACCTGAATGAAATGAAACTGCTGGTCTGATATTCTGTTGTATCCTTTGCTATTCCCTTCTGACAATCTTACTGAATCTCAAGTCTAGGAAATCAATATTAAAGAATTTAGGTTTTAAAATCTTTCACCTCATATGGGCAAAAATGGCTATTTTAGACTATTAGTTTTGAAATTTTTTTGAACTGAATGAAATGAACTGCTGGTGTAATATTCTGTTAAATCCTTTGGTCAATCCCTTTTGAACACTCACACTGAATTGCAAGTCTAGCAAATCAATATTAAAGAATTTAACTTTCAATGTCTGACATCTCATATAAGGGAAAAATTGCTATTTTTGGACAATTGCTTTCTAGTTTTTTGACCTGATTGAAATGAACTGCTGGTTTAATATTCTGTTGTATCCTTGCCAATTCTTTTGAACATTCTACCTGAATTTCAAGTCTAGCAAATCAATATTAAATAATTTAGCTTTCAATGTCTGACATCTCATATAGGGAAAAATTGCTATTTTGGACAATTAGCTTCAAATTTTTGACCTGAATGAAATGAACTGTTGGTCTGATATTCTGTTGTATCATTTGCTATTCCCTTCTGACAATCTTACTGAATCTCAAGTCTAGCAAATCAATATTAAAGAATTTAGCTTTTCAATGTCTGACATCTCATATACGGGAAAAATTGCTTTTTGGACAATTAGCTTCAAATTTTTGAACTGAATGAAATGAGCTGCTGGTGTATATTCTGTTAAATCCTTTGTCAATCTCTTTTGAACACTCATACTGAATTTCAAGTCTAGCAAATCAATATTAAGATTTAGCTTCAATGTCTGACATCTCATATAAGGGAAAAATTGCTATTCTAGACAATTGTTTTGAAGTTTTTTTTATCTCAATGAAATGAATTGCTTGTGTAATATTCTGTTTTTCATTATTCAATCCTTTTGAACATTCAACTGAATTTCAAGTCTAGCAAATCAATATTAAGAATTTAGCTTTCAATGTCTGGCATCTCATGGACGGGAAAAATTGCTATTTGGACAATTAGCTTCAAATTTTTTGACCTGATGAAATGAACTGCGTCTGCTATTCTGTTGTATCTTTTCAATCCCTTCTGAACATCTTGCTGAATTCAAGTCCAGGAAATCATATTAAAGAATTTAGCTTTTAAAATCTTTCACCTCATATTGGGCATAATGGCTATTTTAGACTGTTGTTTTGAAATTTTTTGAACTGAATGAAATGAACTCCTGGTTTAATATTCTTTATATCCTTTGTCAATCCCTTTTGAACATTCATACTGAATTTCAGTCTAGCAAATAAATATTAAAGAATTCAGCTTTCAATGTCTGACATCTCATATAAGGGAAAAATTGCTATTTTAAACAATTAACTTCACCTTTTTGACCTGAATGAAATGAACTGCTAGTCTGATATTCTGTTGTATCCTTTGCCAATCCCTTCTAAACATTTTTACTGAATCTCAAGTCTAGGAAATTAATATTAAAGAATTTAGCTTTTAAATATTTCACCTTATTTGGCATAATGGCTATTTTAGACAATATCTTAAATTTTTTGAACTGAATGAAATGAATGCTGGTGTAATATTCTGCTAATCCTTTGTCAATCCCTTTGAACACTCACACTAATTGCAGTCTAGCAAATCAATATTAAATAATTTAGCTTTCAATGTCTGACATCTCATATAAGGGAAAAATTGCTATTTTGGACAATTAGCTTCAAATTTTTGACCTGAATGAAATGAACTGTTGGTCTATTTCTGTTGTATCATTTGCTATTCCCTTCTGACAATCTTACTGAATCTCAAGTCTAGCAATCAATATTAAAGAATTTAGCTTTCAATGTCTGACATCTCATATCGGGAAAATTGCTATTTTGGACAATTAGCTTCAAATTTTTTGAACTGAAGGAATGAATGCTGGTGTAATATTCTGTTAAATCCTTTGTCAATCTCTTTGAACACTTATACTGAATTACAAGTCTAGCAAATCAATATTAAAGAATTTAACTTTCATGTCTGACATCTCATATAAGAAAAAAATTGCTATTTTGGACAAATGGTTTCTAATTTTTTGACCTGATTGAAATGAACTGCTGGTCTAATATTCTGTTGTATCCTTTGCCAATTCCTTCTGAACATTCTTACTGAATTTCAAGTTCAGCAAATTAATATTAAATAATTAACTTTCAATGTTCTGACATCTCATATAAGGGAAAAATTGCTATTTTTACAATTAGCTTCAAATTTTGACCTGAATGAAATGAACTGCTGGTCTGATATTCTGTTGTATCCTTTGCTATTCCCTTCTGACATCTTACTGAATCTCAAGTCAGGAAATCAATATTAAGAATTTAGGTTTTAAATCTTTCACCTCATATTGGGCAATAATTGCTATTTTTGACTATTGTTTTGAATTTTTTGAACTGAATGAATGAACTCCTGGTGTATATTCTGTTATATCCTTTGTCAATCCCTTTGAACCACTCCACACTGAATTGCAAGTCTAGCAATCAATATTAAAATTTACCTTTGAATGTTTGACATCTCTATAAGGGAAAAAATTGCTTTTTGGACAATTGGTTCTAATTTTTTGACCTGATTAAATGAACTGCTGGTCTAATTTCTGTTGTATCCTTTGCCTCCTTCTGAATTCTTCCTGAATTTCAAGTCTAGCAAATTAATATTATTTAGTTTTCATGTCTGACATCTCATATAAGGGAAAAATTGCTATTTTGGAATTAGCTTCAAATTTTTGACCTGAATGAATTGAACTGCTGGTCTGATATTCTGTTGTATCCTTGCTATTCCCTTCGGACAATCTTACTGAATCTCAAGTCTAAAATCATATTAAAGAATTTAGGTTTTAAAATCTTTCACCTCATATTGGGCAATAATGGCTATTTTAGACTATTGTTTTGAAATTTTTTGAACTGAATGAAATTAACTCCTGGTGTAATATTCTTTTATGTCCTTTGTCAATCCCTTTTGAACATTCATGCTTAATTTCAAGTCTAGCAAATCAATATTAAAGAATTCAGCTTTCAATGACTGACATCTCATAGACGGGAAAAATTGCTATTTTGGACAATTAGCTTCAAATTTTTTTACCTGAATGAAATGAACTGCTGGTCTATTCTGTTGTATTCTTTGCCATCCCTTCTGAACAATCTTACTGAATCTCAAGTCCAGGAAATCAATATAAAGAATTTAGCTTTTAAAATCTTTCACCTCTATTGGCAATAATGGCTATTTTAGACTATTGTTTTGAAATTTTTTGAACTGAATGAAATGAACTCCTGGTGTAATATTCTGTTATATCCTTTGTCAATCTCTTTTGAACATTCATACTGAATTTCAAGTCTAGCAAATCAATATTAAAGAATTTAGCTTCATGTCTGACATCTCATATAAGGAAAAATTGTATTTTGGACAATTAACTTCACCTTTTTGACCTGAATGAAATGAACTGCTGGTCTGATTTCTGTTGTATCCTTTGCTTCCCTTCTGACAATCTTACTGAATCTCAGTCTAGGAAATCATATTAAGAATTTAGGTTTTAATCTTTCACCTCATTTGGGCAAAATGGCTATTTAGACTATAGTTTTGAAATTTTTTGAATGAATGAAATGAACTGCTGGTGTATTCTGTTAAATCCTTTGTCAATCCCTTTTGAACACTCACACTGAATTGCAAGTCTAGCAAATCAATATTAAGAATTTAACTTTCAATGTCTGACTCTCATATAAGGGAAAAATTGCTATTTTGGACAATTGCTTCTAGTTTTTTGACCTGATTGAAATGAACTGCTGTCTAATTCTGTTGTATCCTTTGCCAATTCTTTTTGAACATCTACCTGAATTTCAAGTCTAGCAAATCAATATTAATAATTTAGCTTTCAATGTCTGACATCTCATATAAGGGAAAATTGCTTTTTGGACAATTAGCTTCAAATTTTTGACCTGAATGAATGAACTGTTGGTCTGATATTCTGTTGTATCATTTGCTATTCCCTTCTGACAATCTTACTGAATCTCAAGTCTAGCAAATCAATATTAAAGAATTTAGCTTTCAATGTCTGACATCTCATATACGGGAAAAATTGCTTTTGGCAATTAGCTTCAATTTTTGAACTGAATGAAATGAACTGCTGTGTAATATTCTGTTAATCCTTTGTCAATCTCTTTTGAACACTCATACTGAATTTCAAGTCTAGCAAATCAATATTAAAGAATTTAGCTTCAATGTCTGACATCTCATATAAGGGAAAATTGCTATTCTAGACAATTGTTTTGAATTTTTTTATCTCAATGAAATGAATTGCTTGTGTAATATTCTGTTTATTCATTTATCAATCCCTTTTGAACATTCATACTGAATTTCAAGTCTATCAAATCAATATTAAAGAATTTAGCTTTCAATGTGTGGCATCTCATGGACGGGAAAAATTGTTATTTTGGACAATTAGCTTCAAATTTTTTGACCTGAATGAAATGAACTGCTGGTCTGATATTCTGTTGTATCTTTTGCCAATCCCTTCTGAACAATCTTGCTGAATCTCAAGTCCAGGAAATCAATATTAAAGAATTTAGCTTTTAAAATCTTTCACCTCATATTGGGCAATAATGGCTATTTAGACTGTTGTTTTGAAATTTTTGAACTGAATGAAATGAACTCCTGGTTTAATATTCTGTTATTTCCTTTGTCAATCCCTTTTGAACATTCATACTGAATTTCAAGTCTAGCAAATAAATATTAAAGAATTCAGCTTTCAATGTCTGACATCTCATATAAGGGAAAAATTGCTATTTTAAACAATTAACTTCACCTTTTTGACCTGAATGAAATGAACTGCTAGTCTGATATTCTGTTGTATCCTTTGCCAATCCCTTCTAAACATTTTTACTGAATCTCAAGTCTAGGAAATCAATATTAAAGAATTTAGCTTTTAAAATATTTCACCTCATATTTGGCAATAATGGCTATTTTAGACAATAGTCTTCAAATTTTTTGAACTGAATGAAATGAACTGCTGGTGTAATATTCTGCTAAATCCTTTGTCAATCCCTTTTGAACACTCACACTGAATTGCAAGTCTAGCAAATCAATATTAAATAATTTAGCTTTCAATGTCTGACATCTCATATAAGGGAAAAATTGCTATTTTGGACAATTAGCTTCAAATTTTTGACCTGAATGAAATGAACTGTTGGTCTGATATTCTGTTGTATCATTTGCTATTCCCTTCTGACAATCTTACTGAATCTCAAGTCTAGCAAATCAATATTAAAGAATTTAGCTTTCAATGTCTGACATCTCATATACGGGAAAAATTTGCTATTTTGGACAATTAGCTTCAAATTTTTTGAACTGAATGAAATTAACTGCTGGTATAATATTCTGTTAAATCCTTTGTCAATCTCTTTTGAACACTCATACTGAATTTCAAGTCTAGCAAATCAATATTAAAGAATTTAGCTTTCAATGCCTGACATCTCATATAAGGGAAAAATTGCTATTCTAGACAATTGTTTTGAAGTTTTTTTAATCTCAATGAAATGAATTGCTTGTGTAATATTCTGTTTATTCATTTATCAATCCCTTTTGAACATTCATACTGAATTTCAAGTCTAGCAAATCAATATTAAAGAATTTAGCTTTCAATGTCTAGCATCTCATGGACGGGAAAAATTGCTATTTTGGACAATTAGCTTCAAATTTTTTGACCTGAATGAAATAAACTGCAGGTCTGATATTCTGTTGTAAGCTTTGCCAATCCCTTCTGAACAATCTTGCTGAATCTCAAGTCCTGGAAATCAATATTAAAGAATTTAGTTTTTAAAATCTTTCACCTCATATTAAGCAATATTGCATGGCTATTTTAGACTTTTGTTTTGAAATTTTTTGAACTGAATGAAATGAACTCCTGGTGTAATATTCTGTTATATCCTTTGTCAATCCCTTTTAAACATTCATACTGAATTTCAAGTCTAGCAAATCAATTTTAAAGAATTTAGCTTTCAATGTCTGACATCTCATATAAGGGAAAAATTGCTATTTTTGACAATTAACTTCACCTTTTTTGACCGGAATGAAATGAACTGCTGGTCTGATATTCTGTTGTATCCTTTGCCAATCCCTTCTAAACATTCTTACTGAATCTCAAGTCTAGGAAATCAATATTAAAGAATTTAGCTTTTAAAATCTTTCACCTCATATTTGGCAATAATGGCTATTTTAGACAATAGTCTTCAAATTTTTTGAACTAAATGAAATGAACTGCTGGTGTGATATTCTGTTAAATCCTTTGTCAATCGCTTTTGAACACTCACACTGAATTGCAAGCCTAGCAAATCAGTATTAAAGAATTTAACTTTCAATGTCTGATATCTCATATAAGGGAAAAATTGCTATTTTGGACAATTGCTTTCTAGTTTTTTGACCTGATTGAAATGAACTGCTGGTCTAATATTCTGTTGTATCCTTTGCCAATTCCTTTTGAACATTCTACCTGAATTTCAAGTCTAGCAAATCAATATTAAATAATTTAGCTTTCAATGTCTGACATCTCATATAAGGGAAAAATTGCTATTTTGGACAATTAGCTTCAAATTTTTGACCTGAATGAAATGAACTGCTGGTCTGATATTCTGTTGTATCCTTTGCTATTTCCTTCTGACAATCTTACTGAATCTCAAGTCTAGGAAATCAATATTAAAGAATTTAGGTTTTAAAATCTTTCACCTCATATTGGGCAATAATGGCTATTTTAGACTATTGTTTTGAAATTTTTTGAACTGAATGAAATGAACTCCTGGTGTAATATTCTGTTATATCCTTTGTCAATCCCTTTTAAACATTCATACTGAATTTCAAGTCTAGCAAATCAATTTTAAAGAATTTAGCTTTCAATGTCTGACATCTCATATAAGGGAAAAATTGCTATTTTTGACAATTAACTTCACCTTTTTTGACCTGAATGAAATGAACTGCTGGTCTGATATTCTGTTGTATCATTTGCTATTCCCTTCTGAACAATCTTACTGAATCTCAAGTCCAGGAAATCAATATTAAAGAATTTAGCTTTTAAAATCTTTTCACCTCATATTTGGCAAAATGGCTATTTTAGACAATAGTCTTCAAATTTTTGAACTAATGAAATGAACGCTGGTGTGATATTCTGTTAAATCCTTTGTCAATCCCTTTTGAACACTCACACTGAATTTGCAAGTCTAGCAAATCAATATTAAGAATTTAACTTTCAATGTCTGACATCTCATATAAGGAAAAATTGCTATTTTGGACAATTGGTTTCTAGTTTTTTGACCTGATTGAAATTAACTGCTGGTCTAATATTCTGTTGTATCCTTTGCCAATTCCTTCTGAACATTCTACCTGAATTTCAAGTCTAGCAAATCAATATTAAATAATTTAGTTTTCAATGTCTGACATCTCATATAAGGGAAAAATGCCATTTTGGACAATTGCTTCAAATTTTTGGCCTGAATGAAATGAACTGCTGGTCTGATATTCTGTTGTATCCTTTGCTATTCCCTTTCTGACAATCTTACTGAATCTCAAGTCTAGGAAATCAATATTAAAGAATTTAGGTTTTTAAAATCTTTCACCTCATATTGGGCAATAATGGCTATTTTAGACTATTGTTTTGAAATTTTTTGAACTGAATGAAATGAACTCCTGGTGTAATATTCTGTTATATCCTTTGTCAATCCCTTTTGAACATTCATACTGAATTTCAAGTCTAGCAAATCAATATTAAAGTATTTAGCTTTCAATGTCTGACATCTCATATATGGGAAAAATTGCTATTTTGGACAATTAGCTTCAAATTTTTTGACCTGAATGAAATGAACTGCTGGTCTTATATTCTGTTGTATCCTTTGCCAATCCCTTCTGAACAATCTTACTGAATGTCAAGTCCAGGAAATCAATATTAAAGAATTTAGGTTTTAAAATCTTTCACCTCATATTGGGCAATAATGGCTATTTTAGACTATTGTTTTGAAATTTTTTGAACTGAATGAAATGAACTCCTGGTGTAATATTCTGTTATATCATTTGTCAATCCCTTTTAAACATTCATACTGAATTCCAAGTCTAGCAAATCAATTTTAAAGAATTTAGCTTTCAATGTCTGACATCTCATAGACGGGAAAAATTGCTATTTTTGACAATTAACTTCACCTTTTTTGACCTGAATGAAATGAACTGCTGGTCTGATATTCTGCTGTATCCTTTGTTAATCCCTTCTGAACATTTTTACTGAATCTCAAGTCTAGGAAATCAATATTAAAGAATTTAGCTTTTAAAATCTTTCACCTCATATTTGGCAATAATGGCTATTTTAGACAATAGTCTTCAAATTTTTTGAACTGAATGAAATGAACTGCTGGTGTAATATTCTGCTAAATCCTTTGTCAATCCCTTTTGAACACTCACACTGAATTGCAAGTCTAGCAAATCAATATTAAAGAATTTAACTTTGAATGTTTGAAATCTCATATAAGGGAAAAATTGCTATTTCGGACAATTGGTTTCTAATTTTTTGACCTGATTGAAATGAACTGCTGGTCTAATATTCTGTTGTATCCTTTGCCAATTCCTTCTGAACATTCTTCCTGAATTTCAAGTCTAGCAAATTAATATTAAATAATTTAGTTTTCAATGTCTGACATCTCATATAAGGGAAAAATTGCTATTTTGGACAATTAGCTTCAAATTTTTGACCTGAATGAAATGAACTGCTGGTCTGATATTCTGTTGTATCCTTTGCTATTCCCTTCTGACAATCTTACTGAATCTCAAGTCTAGGAAATCAATATTAAAGAATTTAGGTTTTAAAATCTTTCACCTCATATTGGGCAATAATGGCTATTTTAGACTATTGTTTTGAAATTTTTTGAACTGAATGAAATGAACTCCTGGTGTAATATTCTGTTATATCCTTTGTCAATCCCTTTTAAACATTCATACTGAATTTCAAGTCTAGCAAATCAATTTTAAAGAATTTAGCTTTCAATGTCTGACATCTCATATAAGGGAAAAATTGCTATTTTTGACAATTAACTTCACCTTTTTTGACCTGAATGAAATGAACTGCTGGTCTGATATTCTGTTGTATCATTTGCTATTCCCTTCTGAACAATCTTACTGAATCTCAAGTCCAGGAAATCAATATTAAAGAATTTAGCTTTTAAAATCTTTCACCTCATATTAGGCAATAATGGCTATTTTAGACAATAGTCTTCAAATTTTTTGAACTAAATGAAATGAACTGCTGGTGTGATATTCTGTTAAATCCTTTGTCAATCCCTTTTGAACACTCACACTGAATTGCAAGTCTAGCAAATCAATATTAAAGAATATAACTTTCAATGTCTGACATCTCATATAAGGGAAAAATTGCTATTTTGGACAATTGGTTTCTAGTTTTTTGACCTGATTGAAATGAACTGCTGGTCTAATATTCTGTTGTATCCTTTGCCAATTCCTTCTAAACATTCTACCTGAATTTCAAGTCTAGCAAATCAATATTAAATAATTTAGCTTTCAATGTCTGACATCTCATATAAGGGAAAAATTGCCATTTTGGACAATTTGCTTCAAATTTTTGCCTGAATGAAATGAACTGCTGGTCTGATATTCTGTTGTATCCTTTGCTATTCCCTTCTGACAATCTTACTGAATCTCAAGTCTAGGAAATCAATATTAAAGAATTTAGGTATTAAAATCTTTCACCTCATATTGGGCAATAATGGCTATTTTAGACTATTGTTTTGAAATTTTTGAACTGAATGAAATGAACTCCTGGTGTAATATTCTGTTATATCCTTTGTCAATCCTTTTGAACATTCATACTGAATTTCAAGTCTAGCAAATCAATATTAAAGTATTTAGCTTTCAATGTCTGACATCTCATATATGGGAAAAATTGCTATTTTGGACAATTAGCTTCAAATTTTTTGACCTGAATGAAATGAACTGCTGGTCTTATATTCTGTTGTATCCTTTGCCAATCCCTTCTGAACAATCTTACTGAATGTCAAGTCCAGGAAATCAATATTAAAGAATTTAGGTTTTAAAATCTTTCACCTCATATTGGGCAATAATGGCTATTTTAGACTATTGTTTTGAAATTTTTTGAACTGAATAAAATGAACTCCTGGTGTAATATTCTGTTATATCATTTGTCAATCCCTTTTGAACATTCATACTGAATTTCAAGTCTAGCAAATCAATATTAAAGAATTTAGCTTTCAATGTCTGACATCTCACAGACGGGAAAAATTGCTATTTTGGACAATTAGCTTCAAATTTTTTGACCTGAATGAAATGAACTGCTGGTCTGATATTCTGTTGTATCCTTTGCCAATCCCTTCTGAACAATCTTGCTGAATCTCAAGTCCAAGAAATCAATATTAAAGAATTTAGGTTTTAAAATCTTTCACCTCATATGGGCAATAATGGCTATTTTAGACTATTGTTTTGAAATTTTTTGAACTGAATGAAATGAACTCCTGGTGTAATATTCTGTTATATCCTTTGTCAATCCCTTTTAAACATTCATACTGAATTTCAAGTCTAGCAAATCAATATTAAAGAATTTAGCTTTCAATGTCTGACATCTCATAGACGGGAAAAATTGCTATTTTGGACAATTCACTTCACCTTTTTTGACCTGAATAAAATGAACTGCTGGTCTGATATTCTGTTGTATCCTTTGCCAATCCCTTCTGAACATTTTTACTGAATCGCAAGTCTAGGAAATAAACATTAAAGAATTTAGCTTTTAAAATCTTTCACCTCATATTTGGCAATAATGGCTATTTTAGACAATAGTCTTCAAATTTTTGAACTGAATGAAATGAACTGCTGGTGTAATATTCTGCTAAATCCTTTGTCAATCCCTTTTGAACACTCACACTGAATTGCAAGTCTAGCAAATCAATATTAAAGAATTTAACTTTGAATGTTTGACATCTCATATAAGGGAAAAATTGCTATTTTGGACAATTGGTTTCTAATTTTTTGACCTGATTGAAATGAACTGCTGGTCTAATATTCTGTTGTATCCTTTGCCAATTCCTTCTGAACATTCTTCCTGAATTTCAAGTCTAGCAAATTAATATTAAATAATTTAGTTTTCAATGTCTGACATCTCATATAAGGGAAAAATTGCTATTTTGGACAATTAGCTTCAAATTTTTGACCTGAATGAAATGAACTGCTGGTCTGATATTCTGTTGTATCCTTTGCTATTCCCTTCTGACAATCTTACTGAATCTCAAGTCTAGGAAATCAATATTAAAGAATTTAGGTTTTAAAATCTTTCACCTCATATTGGGCAATAATGGCTATTTTAGACTATTGTTTTGAAATTTTTTGAACTGAATAAAATGAACTCCTGGTGTAATATTCTGTTATATCATTTGTCAATCCCTTTTGAACATTCATACTGAATTTCACATCTAGCAAATCAATATTAAAGAATTTAGCTTTCAATGTCTGACATCTCATATACGGGAAAAATTGCTATTTTGGACAATTAGCTTCAAATTTTTTGACCTTAATAAAAGGAACTGCTGGTCTGATATTCTGTTGTGTCCTTTGCCAATCCCTTCTGAACAATCTTACTGAATCTCAAGTCCAGGAAATCAATATTAAAGAATATAGGTTTTAAAATCTTTCACCTCATATTGCGCAATAATGGCTATTTTGGACTATTGTTTGAAATTTTTTGAACTGAATAAAATGAACTCCTCGTGTAATATTCAGTTATATCATTTGTCAATCCCTTTTGAACATTCATACTGAATTTCAAGTCTAGCAAATTAATATTAAATAATTTAGTTTTCAATGTCTGACATCTCATATAAGGGAAAAATTGCTATTTTGGACAATTAGCTTCAAATTTTTGACCTGAATGAAATGAACTGCTGGTCTGATATTCTGTTGTATCCTTTGCTATTCCCTTCTGACAATCTTACTGAATCTCAAGTCTAGGAAATCAATATTAAAGAATTTAGGTTTTAAAATCTTTCACCTCATATTGGGCAATAATGGCTATTTGACTATTGTTTGAAATTTTTTTGAACTGAATAAAATGAACTCCTGGTGTAATATTCTGTTATATCATTTGTCAATCCCTTTTGAACATTCATACTGAATTTCACATCTAGCAAATCAATATTAAAGAATTTAGCTTTCAATGTCTGACATCTCATATACGGGAAAAATTGCTATTTTGGACAAATTGCTTTCAAATTTTTGACCTTAATAAAAGGAACTGCTGGTCTGATATTCTGTTGTGTCCTTTGCCAATCCCTTCTGAACAATCTTACTGAATCTCAAGTCCAGGAAATCAATATTAAAGAATATAGGTTTTAAAATCTTTCACCTCATATTGCGCAATAATGGCTATTTTGGACTATTGTTTTGAAATTTTTTGAACTGAATAAATGAACTCCTGGTGTAATATTCTGTTATATCATTTGTCAATCCCTTTTGAACATTCATACTGAATTTCAAGTCTAGCAAATCAATATTAAAGAATTTAGCTTTCAATGTCTGACATCTCACAGACGGAAAAATTGCTATTTTGGACAATTAGCTTCAAATTTTTTGACCTGAATGAAATGAACTGCTGGTCTGATATTCTGTTGTATCCTTTGCCAATCCCTTCTGAACAATCTTGCTGAATCTCAAGTCCAAGAAATCAATATTAAAGAATTTAGGTTTTAAAATCTTTCACCTCATATTGGGCAATAATGGCTATTTTAGACTATTGTTTTGAAATTTTTTGAACTGAATGAAATGAACTCCTGGTGTAATATTCTGTTATATCCTTTGTCAATCCCTTTTAAACATTCATACTGAATTTCAAGTCTAGCAAATCAATATTAAAGAATTTAGCTTTCAATGTCTGACATCTCATAGACGGGAAAAATTGCTATTTTGGACAATTCACTTCACCTTTTTTGACCTGAATAAAATGAACTGCTGGTCTGATATTCTGTTGTATCCTTTGCTATTCCCTTCTGAACAATCTTACTGAATCTCAAGTCCAGGAAATCAATATTAAAGAATTTAGCTTTTAAAATCTTTCACCTCATATTAGGCAATAATGGCTATTTTAGACAATAGTCTTCAAATTTTTTGAACTAAATGAAATGAACTGCTGGTGTGATATTCTGTTAAATCCTTTGTCAATCCCTTTTGAACACTCACACTGAATTGCAAGTCTAGCAAATCAATATTAAAGAATATAACTTTCAATGTCTGACATCTCATATAAGGGAAAAATTGCTATTTTGGACAATTGGTTTCTAGTTTTTTGACCTGATTGAAATGAACTGCTGGTCTAATATTCTGTTGTATCCTTTGCCAATTCCTTCTAAACATTCTACCTGAATTTCAAGTCTAGCAAATCAATATTAAATAATTTAGCTTTCAATGTCTGACATCTCATATAAGGGAAAAATTGCCATTTTGGACAATTTGCTTCAAATTTTTGGCCTGAATGAAATGAACTGCTGGTCTGATATTCTGTTGTATCCTTTGCTATTCCCTTCTGACAATCTTACTGAATCTCAAGTCTAGGAAATCAATATTAAAGAATTTAGGTATTAAAATCTTTCACCTCATATTGGGCAATAATGGCTATTTTAGACTATTGTTTTGAAATTTTTTGAACTGAATGAAATGAACTCCTGGTGTAATATTCTGTTATATCCTTTGTCAATCCCTTTTGAACATTCATACTGAATTTCAAGTCTAGCAAATCAATATTAAAGTATTTAGCTTTCAATGTCTGACATCTCATATATGGGAAAAATTGCTATTTTGGACAATTAGCTTCAAATTTTTGACCTGAATGAAATGAACTGCTGGTCTTATATTCTGTTGTATCCTTTGCCAATCCCTTCTGAACAATCTTACTGAATGTCAAGTCCAGGAAATCAATATTAAAGAATTTAGGTTTTAAAATCTTTCACCTCATATTGGGCAATAATGGCTATTTTAGACTATTGTTTTGAAATTTTTTGAACTGAATAAAATGAACTCCTGGTGTAATATTCTGTTATATCATTTGTCAATCCCTTTTGAACATTCATACTGAATTTCAAGTCTAGCAAATCAATATTAAAGAATTTAGCTTTCAATGTCTGACATCTCACAGACGGGAAAAATTGCTATTTTGGACAATTAGCTTCAAATTTTTTGACCTGAATGAAATGAACTGCTGGTCTGATATTCTGTTGTATCCTTTGCCAATCCCTTCTGAACAATCTTGCTGAATCTCAAGTCCAAGAAATCAATATTAAAGAATTTAGGTTTTAAAATCTTTCACCTCATATTGGGCAATAATGGCTATTTTAGACTATTGTTTTGAAATTTTTTGAACTGAATGAAATGAACTCCTGGTGTAATATTCTGTTATATCCTTTGTCAATCCCTTTTAAACATTCGTACTGAATTTCAAGTCTAGCAAATCAATATTAAAGAATTTAGCTTTCAATGTCTGACATCTCATAGACGGGAAAAATTGCTATTTTGGACAATTCACTTCACCTTTTTTGACCTGAATAAAATGAACTGCTGGTCTGATATTCTGTTGTATCCTTTGCCAATCCCTTCTGAACATTTTTACTGAATCGCAAGTCTAGGAAATAAACATAAAGAATTTAGCTTTTAAATCTTCACCTCATATTTGGCAATAATGCGCTATTTTAGACAATAGTCTTCAAATTTTTTGAACTGAATGAAATGAACTGCTGGTGGTAATATCTGCTAAATCCTTGTCAATCCCTTTTGAACACTCACACTGAATTGCAAGTCTAGCAAATCAATATTAAAGAATTTAACTTTGAATGTTTGACATCTCATATAAGGGAAAAATTGCTATTTTGGACAATTGGTTCTAATTTTTTGACCTGATTGAAATGAACTGCTGGTCTAATATTCTGTTGTATCCTTGCCAATTCCTTCTGAACATTCTTCCTGAATTTCAGTCTAGCAAATTAATATTAATAATTTAGTTTTCAATGTCTGACATCTCATATAAGGGAAAAAGCTATTTTGGACAATTAGCTTCAAATTTTTGACCTGAATGAAATGAACTGCTGGTCTGATATTCTGTTGTATCCTTGCTATTCCCTTCTGACAATCTTACTGAATCTCAAGTCTAGGAAATCAATATAAAGAATTTAGGTTTTAAAATCTTTCACCTCATATTGGGCAATAATGGCTATTTTAGACTATTGTTTGAAATTTTTTGAAGCTGAATAAAATGAACTCCTGGTGGGTAATATTCTGTTATATTCATTTGTCA
This sequence comes from Dendronephthya gigantea, assembly GCF_004324835.1. Taxonomy (NCBI): domain Eukaryota; kingdom Metazoa; phylum Cnidaria; class Anthozoa; order Malacalcyonacea; family Nephtheidae; genus Dendronephthya; species Dendronephthya gigantea. The sequence goes on along the minus strand of NW_021163158.1, from coordinate 241,682 downwards.
ATCCCTTTTGAACATTCATACTGAATTCACATCTAGCAAATCAATATTAAAGAATTTAGCTTTCAATGTCTGACATCTCATATACGGGAAAAATTGCTATTTTGGACAATTAGCTTCAAATTTTTGACCTTAATAAAAGGAACTGCTGGTCTGATATTCTGTTGTGTCCTTTGCCAATCCCTTCTGAACAATCTTACTGAATCTCAAGTCCAGGAAATCAATATTAAAGAATATAGGTTTTAAAATCTTTCACCTCATATTGCGCAATAATGGCTATTTTGGACTATTGTTTTGAAATTTTTTGAACTGAATAAAATGAACTCCTCGTGTAATATTCAGTTATATCATTTGTCAATCCCTTTTGAACATTCATACTGAATTTCAAGTCTAGCAAATTAATATTAAATAATTTAGTTTTCAATGTCTGACATCTCATATAAGGGAAAAATTGCTATTTTGGACAATTAGCTTCAAATTTTTGACCTGAATGAAATGAACTGCTGGTCTGATATTCTGTTGTATCCTTTGCTATTCCCTTCTGACAATCTTACTGAATCTCAAGTCTAGGAAATCAATATTAAAGAATTTAGGTTTTAAAATCTTTCACCTCATATTGGGCAATAATGGCTATTTTAGACTATTGTTTTGAAATTTTTTGAACTGAATAAAATGAACTCCTGGTGTAATATTCTGTTATATCATTTGTCAATCCCTTTTGAACATTCATACTGAATTTCACATCTAGCAAATCAATATTAAAGAATTTAGCTTTCAATGTCTGACATCTCATATACGGGAAAAATTGCTATTTTGGACAAATTGCTTCAAATTTTTTGACCTTAATAAAAGGAACTGCTGGTCTGATATTCTGTTGTGTCCTTTGCCAATCCCTTCTGAACAATCTTACTGAATCTCAAGTCCAGGAAATCAATATTAAAGAATATAGGTTTTAAAATCTTTCACCTCATATTGCGCAATAATGGCTATTTTGGACTATTGTTTTGAAATTTTTTGAACTGAATAAAATGAACTCCTGGTGTAATATTCTGTTATATCATTTGTCAATCCCTTTTGAACATTCATACTGAATTTCAAGTCTAGCAAATCAATATTAAAGAATTTAGCTTTCAATGTCTGACATCTCACAGACGGGAAAAATTGCTATTTTGGACAATTAGCTTCAAATTTTTTGACCTGAATGAAATGAACTGCTGGTCTGATATTCTGTTGTATCCTTTGCCAATCCCTTCTGAACAATCTTGCTGAATCTCAAGTCCAAGAAATCAATATTAAAGAATTTAGGTTTTAAAATCTTTCACCTCATATTGGGCAATAATGGCTATTTTAGACTATTGTTTTGAAATTTTTTGAACTGAATGAAATGAACTCCTGGTGTAATATTCTGTTATATCCTTTGTCAATCCCTTTTAAACATTCATACTGAATTTCAAGTCTAGCAAATCAATATTAAAGAATTTAGCTTTCAATGTCTGACATCTCATAGACGGGAAAAATTGCTATTTTGGACAATTCACTTCACCTTTTTTGACCTGAATGAAATGAACTGCTGGTCTGATATTCTGTTGTATCCTTTGCCAATCCCTTCTGAACATTTTTACTGAATCGCAAGTCTAGGAAATAAACATTAAAGAATTTAGCTTTTAAAATCTTTCACCTCATATTTGGCAATAATGGCTATTTTAGACAATAGTCTTCAAATTTTTTGAACTGAATGAAATGAACTGCTGGTGTAATATTCTGCTAAATCCTTTGTCAATCCCTTTTGAACACTCACACTGAATTGCAAGTCTAGCAAATCAATATTAAAGAATTTAACTTTGAATGTTTGACATCTCATATAAGGGAAAAATTGCTATTTTGGACAATTGGTTTCTAATTTTTTGACCTGATTGAAATGAACTGCTGGTCTAATATTCTGTTGTATCCTTTGCCAATTCCTTCTGAACATTCTTCCTGAATTTCAAGTCTAGCAAATTAATATTAAATAATTTAGTTTTCAATGTCTGACATCTCATATAAGGGAAAAATTGCTATTTTGGACAATTAGCTTCAAATTTTGACCTGGAATGAAATGAACTGCTGGTCTGATATTCTGTTGTATCCTTTGCTATTCCCTTCTGACAATCTTACTGAATCTCAAGTCTAGGAAATCAATATTAAAGAATTTAGGTTTTAAAATCTTTCACCTCATATTGGGCAATAATGGCTATTTTAGACTATTGTTTTGAAATTTTTTGAACTGAATAAAATGAACTCCTGGTGTAATATTCTGTTATATCATTTGTCAATCCCCTTTTGAACATTCATACTGAATTTCACATCTAGCAAATCAATATTAAAGAATTTAGCTTTCAATGTCTGACATCTCATATACGGGAAAAATTGCTATTTTGGACAATTGCTTCAAATTTTTTGACCTTAATAAAAGGAACTGCTGGTCTGATATTCTGTTGTGTCCTTTGCCATCCCTTCTGAACAATCTTACTGAATCTCAAGTCCAGGAAATCATATTAAAGAATATAGGTTTTAAAATCTTTCACCTCATATTGCGCAATAATGGCTATTTTGGACTATTGTTTTGAAATTTTTTGAACTGAATAAAATGAACTCCTGGTGTAATATTCTGTTATATCATTTGTCAATCCCTTTTGAACATTCATACTGAATTTCAAGTCTAGCAAATCATAATTAAAGAATTTAGCTTTCAATGTCTGACATCTCACAGACGGGAAAATTGCTATTTGGACAATTAGCTTCAAATTTTTTTGACCTGAATGAAATGAACTGCTGGTCTGATATTCTGTTGTATCCTTTGCCAATCCCTTCTGAACAATCTTGCTGAATCTCAAGTCCAAGAATCAATATTAAAGAATTTAGGTTTTAAAATCTTTCACCTCATATTGGGCAATAATGGCTATTTAGACTATTGTTTTGAAATTTTTGAACTGAATGAAATGAACTCCTGGTGTAATATTCTGTTATCCTTTGTCAATCCCTTTTAAACATTCATACTGAATTTCAAGTCTAGCAATCAATATTAAAGAATTTAGCTTTCAATGTCTGACATCTCATAGACGGGAAAAATTGCTATTTTGGACAATTCACTTCACTTTTTTGACCTGAATGAAATGAACTGCTGGTCTGATATTCTGTTGTATCCTTTGCCAATCCCTTCTGAACTTTTACTGATCGCAAGTCTAGGAAATAAACATTAAAGAATTTAGCTTTTAAAATTTTCACCTCATATTTGGCAATAATGGCTATTTTAGACAATAGTCTTCAAATTTTTTGAACTGAATGAAATGAACTGCTGGTGTAATATTCTGCTAAATCCTTTGTCAATCCCTTTTGAACACTCACACTGAATTGCAAGTCTAGCAAATCAATATTAAAGAATTTAACTTTGATGTTTGATCTCATATAAGGGAAAAATTGCTATTTTGGACAATTGGTTTCTAATTTTTTGACCTGATTGAAATGAACTGCTGGTCTAATATTCTGTTGTATCCTTTGCCAATTCCTTCTGAACATTCTTCCTGAATTTCAAGTCTAGCAAATTAATATTAAATAATTTAGTTTTCAATGTCTGACATCTCATATAAGGGAAAAATTGCTATTTTGGACAATTAGCTTCAAATTTTTGACCTGAATGAAATGAACTGCTGGTCTGATATTCTGTTGTATCCTTTGCTATTCCCTTCTGACAATCTTACTGAATCTCAAGTCTAGGAAATCAATATTAAGATTTAGGTTTTAAAATCGTTCACCTCATATTGGGCAATAATGGCTATTTTAGACTATTGTTTTGAAATTTTTTGAACTGAATAAAATGAACTCCTGGTGTAATATTCGGTTATATCATTTGTCAATCCCTTTTGAACATTCATACTCAATTTCACATCTAGCAAATCAATATTAAAGAATTTAGCTTTAAATGTCTGACATCTCATATACGGGAAAAATTGCTATTTTGGACAAATAGCTTCAAATTTTTTGACCTGAATAAAAGTAACTGCTAGTCTGATATTCTGTTGTGTCCTTTGCCAATCCCTTTTGAACAATCTTACTGAATCTCAAGTCCAGGAAATCAATATTAAAGAATTTAGGTTTTAAAATCTTTCACCTCATATTGGGCAATAATGGCTATTTTAGACTATTGTTTTGACATTTTTTGAACTGAATGAAATGAACTCCTGGTGTAATATTCTGTTATATCCTTTGTCAATCCCTTTTAAACATTCATACTGAATTTCAAGTCTAGCAAATCAATATTAAAGAATTTAGCTTTCAATGTCTGACATCTCATAGACGGGAAAAATTGCTATTTTGGACAATTCACTTCACCTTTTTTGACCTGAATGAAATGAACTGCTGGTCTGATATTCTGTTGTATCCTTTGCCAATCCCTTCTGAACATTTTTACTGAATCGCAAGTGTAGGAAATCAACATTAAAGAATTTAACTTTTAAAATCTTTCACCTCATATTTGGCAATAATGGCTATTTTAGACAATAATCTTCAAATTTTTTGAACTGAATGAAATGAACTGCTGGTGTAATATTCTGCTAAATCCTTTGTCAATCCCTTTTGAACACTCACACTGAATTGCAAGTCTAGCAAATCAATATTAAAGAATTTAACTTTCAATGTTTGACATCTCATATAAGGGAAAAATTGCTATTTTGGACAATTGGTTTCTAATTTTTTGACCTGATTGAAATGAACTGCTGGTCTAATATTCTGTTGTGTCCTTTGCCAATTCCTTCTGAACATTCTTCCTGAATTTTAAATCTAGCAAATTAATGTTAAATAATTTAGCTTTCAATGTCTGACATCTCATATAAGGGAAAAATTGCTATTTTGGACAATTAGCTTCAAATTTTTGACCTGAATGAAATGAACTGCTGGTCTGATATTCTGTTGTATCCTTTGCTATTCCCTTCTGACAATCTTACTGAATCTCAAGTCTAGGAAATCAATATTAAAGAATTTAGGTTTTAAATCTTTCACCTCATATTGGGCAATAATGGCTATTTTAGACTATTATTTTGAAATTTTTTGAACTGAATAAAATGAACTCCTGGTGTAATATTCTGTTATATCATTTGTCAATCCCTTTTGAACATTCATACTGAATTTCAAATCTAGCAAATCAATATTAAAGAATTTAGCTTTCAATGTCTGACATCTCATAGACGGGAAAAATTGCTATTTTGGACAATAGCTTCAAATTTTTTGACCTGAATAAAAGGAACTGCTGGTCTGATATTTTGTTGTATCCTTTGCCAATCCCTTCTGAACAATCTTACTGAATCTCAAGTCCAGGAAATCAATATTAAAGAATATAGGTTTTAAAATCTTTCACCTCATATTGCGCAATAATAGCTATTTTGGACTATTGTTTTGAAATTTTTTGAACTGAATGAAATGAACTGCTGGTGTAATATTCTGCTAAATCCTTTGTCAATCCCTTTTGAACACTCACACTGAATTGCAAGTCTAGCAAATCAATATTAAAGAATTTAACTTTCAATGTTTGACATCTCATATAAGGGAAAAATTGCTATTTTGGACAATTGCTTTCTAATTTTTTGACCTGATTGAAATGAACTGCTGGTCTAATATTCTGTTGTGTCCTTTGCCAATTCCTTCTGAACATTCTTCCTGAATTTCAAGTCTAGCAAATCAATGTTAAATAATTTAGCTTTCAATGTCTGACATCTCATATAAGGGAAAAATTGCTATTTTGGACAATTAGCTTCAAAGTTTTGACCTGAATGAAATGAACTGCTGGTCTGATATTCTGTTGTATCCTTTGCTATTCCCTTCTGACAATCTTACTGAATCTCAAGTCTAGGAAATCAATATTAAAGAATTTAGCTTTTAAAATCTTTCACCTCATATTGGGCAATAATGGCTATTTTAGACTATTATTTTGAAATTTTTTGAACTGAATAAAATGAACTCCTGGTGTAATATTCTGTTATATCATTTGTCAATCCCTTTTGAACATTCATACCGAATTTCAAGTCTAGCAAATCAATATTAAAGAATTTAGCTTTCAATGTCTGACATCTCATAGACGGGAAAAATTGCTATTTTGGACAATAGCTTCAAATTTTTTGACCTGAATAAAAGGAACTGCTGGTCTGATATTCTGTTGTATCCTTTGCCAATCCCTTCTGAACAATCTTACTGAATCTCAAGTCCAGGAAATCAATATTAAAGAATATAGGTTTTAAAATCTTTCACCTCATATTGCGCAATAATAGCTATTTTGGACTATTGTTTTGAAATTTTTTGAACTGAATAACATGAACTCCTGGTGTAATATTCTGTTATATCATTTGTCAATCCCTTTTGAACATTCATACTGAATTTCAAGTCTAGCAAATCAATATTAAAGAATTTAGCTTTCAATGTCTGACATCTCAGATAAGGGAAAAATTGCTATTTTGGACAATTAACTTCACCTTTTTGACCTGAATGAAATGAACTGCTGGTCTGATATTCTGTTGTATCCTTTGCCAATCCCTTCTGAACAATCTTACTGAATGTCAAGTCCAGGAAATCAATATTAAAGAATTTAGGTTTTAAAATCTTTCACCTCATATGGGCAATAATGGCTATTTTAGACAATAATCTTCAAATTTTTTGAACTGAATGAAATGAACTGCTGGTGTAATATTCTGCTAAATCCTTTGTCAATCCCTTTTGAACACTCACACTGAATTGCAAGTCTAGCAAATCAATATTAAAGAATTTAACTTTCAATGTTTGACATCTCATATAAGGGAAAAATTGCTATTTTGGACAATTGCTTTCTAATTTTTTGACCTGATTGAAATGAACTGCTGGTCTAATATTCTGTTGTGTCCTTTGCCAATTCCTTCTGAACATTCTTCCTGAATTTCAAGTCTAGCAAATCAATGTTAAATAATTTAGCTTTCAATGTCTGACATCTCATATAAGGGAAAAATTGCTATTTTGGACAATTAGCTTCAAAGTTTTGACCTGAATGAAATGAACTGCTGGTCTGATATTCTGTTGTATCCTTTGCTATTCCCTTCTGACAATCTTACTGAATCTCAAGTCTAGGAAATCAATATTAAAGAATTTAGGTTTTAAAATCTTTCACCTCATATTGGGCAATAATGGCTATTTTAGACTATTATTTTGAAATTTTTTGAACTGAATAAAATGAACTCCTGGTGTAATATTCTGTTATATCATTTGTCAATCCCTTTTGAACATTCATACCGAATTTCAAGTCTAGCAAATCAATATTAAAGAATTTAGCTTTCAATATCTGACATCTCATATACGGGAAAAATTGCTATTTTGGACAATTAGCTTCAAATTTTTTGACCTGAATGAAAGGAACTGCTGGTCTAAAATTCTGTTGTGTCCTTTGCCAATCCCTTCTGAACAATCTTACGGAATCTCAAGTCCAGGAAATCAATATTAAAGAATATAGGTTTTAAAATCTTTCACCTCATATTGCGCAATAATTGCTATTTTAGACTATTGTTTTGAAATTTTTTGAACTCAATAAAATGATCTCCTGGTGTAATATTCTGTTATATCATTTGTCAATCCCTTTTGAACATTCATACTGAATTTCAAATCTAGCAAACCAATATTAAAGAATTTAGCTTTCAATGTCTGACATCTCATATACGGGAAAAATTGCTATTTTGGACAATTAGCTTCAAATTTTTTGACCTGAATGAAATGAACTGCTGGTCTGATATTCTGTTGTATCCTTTGCCAATCCCTTCTGAACAATCTTACTGAATCTCAAGTCCAGGAAATCAATATTAAAGAATATAGGTTTTAAAATCTTTCACCTCATATTGCGCAATAATAGCTATTTTGGACTATTGTTTTGAAATTTTTTGAACTGAATAAAATGAACTCCTGATGTAATATTCTGTTATATCATTTGTCAATCCCTTTTGAACATTCATACTGAATTTCAAGTCTAGCAAATCAATATTAAAGAATTTAGCTTTCAATGTCTGACATCTCAGATAAGGGAAAAATTGCTATTTTGGACAATTAACTTCACCTTTTTGACCTGAATGAAATGAACTGCTGGTCTGATATTCTGTTGTATCCTTTGCCAATCCCTTCTGAACAATCTTACTGAATGTCAAGTCTAGGAAATCAATATTAAAGAATTTAGGTTTTAAAATCTTTCACCTCATATTGGGCAATAATGGCTATTTTAGACTATTGTTTTGAAATTTTTTGAACTGAATAAAATGAACTCCTGGTGTAATATTCTGTGATATTTTTTGTCAATCCCTTTTGAACTTTCATACTGAATTTCAAGTCTAGCAAATCAATATTAAAGAATTTAGCTTTCAATGTCTGACATCTCATAGACGGGAAAAATTGCTATTTTGGACAATTAACTTCACCTTTTTTGATTTGAATGAAATGAACTGCTGGTCTGATATTCTGTTGTATCCTTTGCCAATCGCTTCTGAACATTTTTACTGAATCTCAAGTCTAGGAAATCAATATTAAAGAATTTAGCTTTTAAAATCTTTCACCTCATATTTGGCAATAATGGCTTTTTTAGACAATAGTCTTCAAATTTTTTGAACTGAATGAAATGAACTGCTGGGCGTAATATTCTGTTAAATCCTTTGTCAATTTCTTTTGAACACTTATACTGAATTACAAGTCTAGCAAATCAATATTAAAGAATTTAACTTTCAATGTCTGACATCTCATATAAGAAAAAAATTGCTATTTTGGACAAATGGTTTCTAATTTTTTGACCTGATTGAAATGAACTGCTGGTCTAATATTCTGTTGTATCCTTTGCCAATTCCTTCTGAACATTCTTACTGAATTTCAAGTTCAGCAAATTAATATTAAATAATTAACTTTCAATGTCTGACATCTCATATAAGGGAAAAATTGCTATTTTGGACAATTAGCTTCAAATTTTTGACCTGAATGAAATGAACTGCTGGTCTGATATTCTGTTGTATCCTTTGCTATTCCCTTCTGACAATCTTACTGAATCTCAAGTCTAGGAAATCAATATTAAAGAATTTAGGTTTTAAAATCTTTCACCTCATATTGGGCAATAATGGCTATTTTAGACTATTGTTTTGAAATTTTTTGAACTGAATGAAATTAACTCCTGGTGTAATATTCTTTTATATCCTTTGTCAATCCCTTTTGAACATTCATGCTGAATTTCAAGTCTAGCAAATGAATATTAAAGAATTCAGCTTTCAATGTCTGACATCTCATAGACGGGAAAAATTGCTATTTTGGACAATTAGCTTCAAATTTTTTTACCTGAATGAAATGAACTGCTGGTCTGATATTCTGTTGTATCCTTTGCCAATCCCTTCTGAACAATCTTACTGAATCTCAAGTCCAGGAAATCAATATTAAAGAATTTAGCTTTTAAAATCTTTCACCTCATATTGGGCAATAATGGCCATTTTAGACGATTGTTTTGAAATTTTTTGAACTGAATGAAATGAACTCCGGGTGTAATATTCTATTATATCCTTTGTCAATCTCTTTTGAACATTCATACTGAATTTCAAGTCTAGCAAATCAATATTAAAGAATTTAGCTTTCAATGTCTGACATCTCATATAAGGAAAAATTGTTATTTTGGACAATTAACTTCACCTTTTTGACCTGAATGAAATGAACTGCTGGTCTGATATTCTGTTGTATCCTTTGCTATTCCCTTCTGACAATCTTACTGAATCTCAAGTCTAGGAAATCAATATTAAAGAATTTAGGTTTTAAAATCTTTCACCTCATATTGGGCAAAAATGGCTATTTTAGACTATAGTTTTGAAATTTTTTGAACTGAATGGAATGAACTGCTGGTGTAATATTCTGTTAAATCCTTTGTCAATCCCTTTTGAACACTCACACTGAATTGCAAGTCTAGCAAATCAATATTAAAGAATTTAACTTTCAATGTTGACATCTAATATAAGGGAAAAATTGCTATTTTGGACAATTGATTCTAATTTTTGACCTGATTGAAATGAACTGCTGGTCTAATATTCTGCTGTATCCTTTGCCAATTCCTTCTAAACATTCTTCCTGAATTTCAAGTCTAGCAAATCAATATTAAATAATTTAGCTTTCAATGTCTGACATCTCATATAAGGGAAAAATTGCTATTTTGGACAATTAGCTTCAAATTTTTGACCTGAATGAAATGAACTGCTGGTCTGATATTCTGTTGTATCCTTTGCTATTCCCTTCTGACAATCTTACTGAATCTCAAGTCTAGGAAATCAATATTAAAGAATTTAGGTTTTAAAATCTTTCACCTCATATTGGGCAAAAATGGCTATTTTAGACTATAGTTTTGAAATTTTTTGAACTGAATGAAATGAACTGCTGGTGTAAAATTCTGTTAAATTATTTGTCAAACCCTTTTGAACACTCACACTGAATTGCAAGTCTAGCAAATCAATATTAAAGAATTTAACTTTCAATGTCTGACATCTCATATAAGGGAAAAATTGCTATTTTGGACAATTGATTTCTAATTTTTTGACCTGATTGAAATGAACTGCTGGTCTAATATTCTGCTGTATCCTTTGCCAATTCCTTCTAAACATTCTTCCTGAATTTCAAGTCTAGCAAATCAATATTAAATAATTTAGCTTTCAATGTCTGACATCTCATATAAGGGAAAAATTGCTATTTTGGACACTTAGCTTCAAATTTTTGACCTGAATGAAATGAACTGTTAGTCTGATATTCTGTTATATCCTTTGTCAATCCCTTTTGAACATTCATACTGAATTTCAAGTCTAGCAAATCAATATTAAAGAATTTAGCTTTCAATGTCTGACATCTCATATAAGGGAAAAATTGCTATTTTGGACAATTAACTTCACCTTTCTGACCTGAATGAAATGAACTGCTGGTCTGATATTCTGTTGTATCCTTTGCCAATCCCTTCTAAACATTCTTACTGAATCTCAAGTCTAGGAAATCAATATTAAAGAATTTAGCTTTTAAAATCTTTCACCTAATATTTGGCAATAATGGCTATTTTAGACAATAGTCTTCAAATTTTTTGAACTGAATGAAATGAACTGCTGGTGTGATATTCTGTTAAATCCTGTGTCAATCCCTTTTGAACACTCACACCTAATTGCAAGTCTAGCAAATCAATATTAAAGAATTTAACTTTCAATTTGTGTGACATCTCATATAAGGGAAAAATTGCTATTTTGGACAATTGGTTTCTAATTTTTTGACCTGATTGAAATGAACTGCTGGTCTAATATTCTGTTGTATCCTTTGCCAATTCCTTCTGAACATTCTTCCTGAATTTCAAGTCTAGCAAATCAATATTAAATAATTTAGCTTTCAATGTCTGACATCTCATATAAGGGAAAAATTGCTATTTTGGACAATTAGCTTCAAATTTTTGACCTGAATGAAATGAACTGCTGGTCTGATATTCTGTTGTATCCTTTGCTATTCCCTTCTCACAATCTTACTGAATCTCAAGTCTAGGAAATCAATATTAAAGAATTTAGGTTTTAAAATCGTTCACCTCATATTGGGCAATAATGGCTATTTTAGACTATTGTTTTGAAATTTTTTGAACTGAATAAAATGAACTCCTGGTGTAATATTCGGTTATATCATTTGTCAATCCCTTTTGAACATTCATACTGAATTTCAAGTCTAGCAAATCAATATTAAAGAATTTAGCTTTCAATGTCTGACATCTCATATAAGGGAAAAATTGCTATTTTGGACAATTAGCTTCAAATTTTTGACCTGAATGAAATGAACTGCTGGTCTGATATTCTGTTGTATCCTTTGCTATTCCCTTCTGACAATCTTACTGAATCTCAAGTCTAGGAAATCAATATTAAAGAATTTAGGTTTTAAAATCTTTCACCTCATATTGGGCAATAATGGCTATTTTAGACTATTGTTTTGAAATTTTTTGAACTGAATAAAATGAACTCCTGGTGTAATATTCTGTTATATCATTTTCAATCCCTTTGAAATTCATACTGAATTTCAAATCTAGCAAATCAATATTAAAGAATTTAGCTTTCAATGTCTGACATCTCATATACGGGAAAAATTGCTATTTTGGACAATTAGCTTCAAATTTTTTGACCTGAATGAAAGGAACTGCTGGTCTGATATTCTGTTGTATCCTTTGCCAATCCCTTCTGACAATCTTACTGAATCTCAAGTCTAGGAAATGAATATTAAAGAATTTAGGTTTTAAAATCTTTCACCTCATATTGGGCAATAATGGCTATTTTAGACTATTGTTTTGAAATTTTTTGAACTGAATAAAATGAACTCCTGGTGTAATATTCTGTTATATCATTTGTCAATCCCTTTTGAACATTCATACTGAATTTCAAATCTAGCAAATCAATATTAAAGAATTTAGCTTTCAATGTCTAACATCTCATATACGGGAAAAATTGCTATTTTGGACAATTAGCTTCAAATTTTTTGACCTGAATGAAAGGAACTGCTCGTCTGATATTCTGTTGTGTCCTTTGCCAATCCCTTCTGAACATTCTTACTTAATCTCAAGTCCAGGAAATCAATATTAAAGAATCTTACTGAATGTCAAGTCCAGGAAATCAATATTAAAGAATTTAACTTTTAAAATCTTTCATCTCATATGGGCAATAATGGCTATTTTAGACAATAATCTTCAAATTTTTTGAACTGAATGAAATGAACTGCTGGTGTAATATTCTGCTAAATTCTTTGTCAATCCCTTTTGAACACTCACACTGAATTGCAAGTCTAGCAAATCAATATTAAAGAATTTAACTTTCAATGTCTGACATCTCATATAAGGGAAAAATTGCTATTTTGGACAATTAACTTCACCTTTTTTGACCTGAATGAAATGAACTGCTGGTCTGATATTCTGTTGTATCCTTTGCCAATCCTTCTGAACATTTTTACTGAATCTCAAGTCTAGGAAATCAATATTAAAGAATTCAGCTTTTAAAATCTTTCACCTCATATTTGGCAATAATGGCTATTTTAGACTATTGTTTTGAAATTTTTTGAACTGAATAAAATGAACTCCTGGTGTAATATTCTGTTATATCATTTGTCAATCCCTTTTGAACATTCATACTGAATTTCAAATCTAGCAAATCAATATTAAAGAATTTAGTTTTCAATGTCTGACATTATCATATACGGGAAAAATTGCTATTTTGGACAATTAACTTCACCTTTTTGACCTGAATGAAATAAACTGCTGGTCTGATATTCTGTTGTATCCTTTGCTATTCCCTTCTGACAATCTTACTGAATCTTAAGTCCAGGAAATCAATATTAAAGAATCTTACTGAATGTCAAGTCCAGGAAATCAATATTAAAGAATTTAACTTTTAAAATCTTTCACCTCATATGGGCAATAATGGCTATTTTAGACAATAATCTTCAAATTTTTTGAACTGAATGAAATGAACTGCTGGTGTAATATTCTGCTAAATCCTTTGTCAATCCCTTTTGAACACTCACACTGAATTGCAAGTCTAGCAAATCAATATTAAAGAATTTAACTTTCAATGTTTGACATCTCATATAAGGGAAAAATTGCTATTTTGGACAATTGGTTTCTAATTTTTTGACCTGATTGAAATGAACTGCTGGTCTAATATTCTGTTGTGTCCTTTGCCAATTCCTTCTGAACATTCTTCCTGAATTTCAAGTCTAGCAAATTAATGTTAAATAATTTAGCTTTCAATGTCTGACATCTCATATAAGGGAAAAATTGCTATTTTGGACAATTAGCTTCAAATTTTTGACCTGAATGAAATGAACTGCTTGTCTGATATTCTGTTGTATCCTTTGCTATTCCCTTCTGACAATCTTACTGAATCTCAAGTCTAGGAAATCAATATTAAAGAATTTAGGTTTTAAAATCTTTCACCTCATATTGGGCAATAATGGCTATTTTAGACTATTGTTTTGAAATTTTTTGAACTAAATGAAATGAACTCCTGGTGTAATATTCTTTTATATCCTTTTTCAATCCCTTTTGAACATTCATACTGAATTTCAAGTCTAGCAAATCAATTTTAAAGAATTTAGCTTTCAATGTCTGACATCTCATATAACGGAAAAATTGCTAATTTTGACAAATAACTTCACCTTTTTTGACCTGAATGAAATGAACTGCTGGTCTGATATTCTGTTGTATCCTTTGCCAAACCCTTCTAAACATTCTTATTGAATCTCAAGTCTAGGAAATCAATATTAAAGAATTTAGCTTTTAAAATCTTTCACCTCATATTTGGCAATAATGGCTATTTTAGACAATAGTCTTCAAATTTTTTGAACTGAATGAAATGAACTGCTGGTGTGATATTCTGTTAAATCCTGTGTCAATCCCTTTTGAACACTCACACTGAATTGCAAGTCTAGCAAATCAATATTAAAGAATTTAACTTTCAATGTGTGACATCTCATATAAGGGAAAAATTGCTATTTTGGACAATTGGTTTCTAATTTTTTGACCTGATTGAAATGAACTGCTGGTCTAATATTCTGTTGTATCCTTTGCCAATTCCTTCTGAACATTCTTCCTGAATTTCAAGTCTAGCAAATCAATATTAAATAATTTAGCTTTCAATGTCTGACATCTCATATAAGGGAAAAATTGCTATTTTGGACAATTAGCTTCAAATTTTTGGCCTGAATGAAATGAACTGCTGGTCTGATATTCTGTTGTATCCTTTGCTATTCCCTTCTGACAATCTTACTGAATCTCAAGTCTAGGAAATCAATATTAAAGAATTTAGGTTTTAAAATCTTTCACCTCATATTGGGCAATAATGGCTATTTTAGACTATTGTTTTGAAATTTTTTGAACTGAATGAAATGAACTCCTGGTGTAATATTCTGTTATATCCTTTGACAATCCCTTTTGAACATTCATACTAAATTTCAAGTCTAGCAAATCAATATTAAAGAATTTAGCTTTCAATGTCTGACATCTCATAGACGGGAAAAATTGCTATTTTGGACAATTAGCTTCAAATTTTTTGACCTGAATGAAATGAACTGCTGGTCTGATATTCTGTTGTATCCTTTGCCAATCCCTTCTGAACAATCTTACTGTATCTCAAGTCCAGGAAATCAATATTAAAGAATTTAGGTTTTAAAATCTTTCACCTCATATTCGGCAATAATGGCTATTTTAGACTATTGTTTTGAAATTTTTTGAACTGAATGAAATGAACTCCTGGTGCAATATTCTGTTATATCCTTTGTCAATCCCTTTTGAACATTCATACTGAATTTCAAGTCTAGCAAATCAATATTAAATAATTTAGCTTTCAATGTCTGACATCTCATATACGAGAAAAATTGCTATTTTGGACAATTAGCTTCAAATTTTTTGAACAGAATGAAATACATTGCTGGTGTAATATTCTGTTAAATCCTTTGTCAATCTCTTTTGAACACTCATACTGAATTGCAAGTCTAGCAAATCAATATTAAAGAATTTAACTTTCAATGTCTGACATCTCATATGAGAAAAAAATTGCTATTTTGGACAATTGGTTTCTAATTTTTTGACCTGATTCAAATGAACTGCTGGTCTAATATTCTGTTGTATCCTTTGCCAATTCCTTCTGAACATTCTTACTGAATTTCAAGTTCAGCAAATCGATATTAAATAATTTAGCTTTCAATGTCTGACATCTCATATAAGGGAAAAATTGCTATTTTGGACTATTAGCTTCAAATTTTTGACCTGAATGAAATGAACTGTTGGTCTGATATTCTGTTGTATCATTTGCTATTCCCTTCTGACAATCTTACTGAATCTCAAGTCTAGGAAATCAATATTAAAGAATTTAGGTTTTAAAATCTTTCACCTCATATTGGGCAATAATGGCTATTTTAGACTATTGTTTTGAAATTTTTTGAACTGAATGAAATGAACTCCTGGTGTAATATTCTGTTATATAATTTGTCAATCCCTTTTGAACATTCATACTGAGTTTCAAGTCTAGCAAATCAATATTAAAGAATTTAGCTTTCAATGTCTGACATCTCATAGACGGGAAAAATTGCTATTTTGGACAATTAGCTTCAAATTTTTTGACCTCAATGAAATGAACTGCTGGTCTGATATTCTGTTGTATCCTTTGCTAATCCCTTCTGAACAATCTTGCTGAATCTCAAGTGCAAGAAATCAATATTAAAGAATTTAGCTTTTAAAATCTTTCACCTCATGTTGGGCAATAATGGCTATTTTAGACTATTGTTTTGAAATTTTTTGAACTGAATGAAATGAACTCCTGGTGTAATATTCTGTTATATCCTTTGTCAATCCCTTTTGAACACTCACACTGAATTGCAAGTGTAGCTAATCAATATTAAAGAATTTAACTTTCAATGTCTGACATCTCATATAAGGGAAAAATTGCTATTTTGGACAATTGATTTCTAATTTTTTGACCTGAATGAAATGAACTGCTGGTCTAATATTCTGCTGTATCCTTTGCCAATTCCTTCTAAACATTCTTCCTGAATTTCAAGTCTAGCAAATCAATATTAAATAATTTAGCTTTCAATGTCTGACATCTCATATAAGGGAAAAATTGCTATTTTGGACTATTAGCTTCAAATTTTTGACCTGAATGAAATGAACTGTTGGTCTGATATTCTGTTGTATCATTTGCTATTCCCTTCTGACAATCTTACTGAATCTCAAGTCTAGGAAATCAATATTAAAGAATTTAGGTTTTATCTTTCACCTCATATTGGGCAATAATGGCTATTTTAGACTATTGTTTTGAAATTTTTTGAACTGAATGAAATGAACTCCTGGTGTAATATTCTGTTATATAATTTGTCAATCCCTTTTGAACATACATACTGAGTTTCAAGTCTAGCAAATCAATATTAAAGAATTTAGCTTTCAATGTCTGACATCTCATAGACGGGAAAAATTGCTATTTTGGACAATTAGCTTCAAATTTTTTGACCTCAATGAAATGAAACTGCTGGTCTGATATTCTGTTGTATCCTTTGCTAATCCTTCTGAACAATCTTGCTGAATCTCAAGTGCAAGAAATCAAATATTAAAGATTTAGCTTTTAAAATCTTTCACCTCATGTTGGGCAATAATGGCTTTTTAGACTATTGTTTTAAATTTTTTGAACTGAATGAAATGAACTCCTGGTGTAATATTCTGTTATATCCTTTGTCAATCCCTTTTGAACACTCACACTGAATTGCAAGTGTAGCTAATCAATATTAAAGAATTTAACTTTCAATGTCTGACATCTCATATAAGGGAAAAATTGCTATTTTGGACAATTGATTTCTAATTTTTTGACCTGAATGAAATGAACTGCTGGTCTAATATTCTGCTGTATCCTTTGCCAATTCCTTCTAAACATTCTTCCTGAATTTCAAGTCTAGCAAATCAATATTAAATAATTTAGCTTTCAATGTCTGACATCTCATATAAGGGAAAAATTGCTATTTTGGACTATTAGCTTCAAATTTTTGACCTGAATGAAATGAACTGTTGTCTGATATTCTGTTGTATCATTGCTATTCCCTTCTGACAATTTACTGAATCTCAAGTCTAGGAAATCAATATTAAAGAATTAGGTTTTAAAATCTTTCACCTCATATTGGGCAATAATGGCTATTTTAGACTATTGTTTTGAAATTTTTTGAACTGAATAAAATGAACTCCTGGTGTAATATTCTGTTATGTCATTTGTCAATCCCTTTTGAACATTCATACTGAATTTCAAATCTAGCAAATCAATATTAAAGAATTTAGTTTTCAATGTCTGACATTATCATATACGGGAAAAATTGCTATTTTGGACAATTAACTTCACCTTTTTGACCTGAATGAAATGAACTGCTGGTCTGATATTCTGTTGTATCCTTTGCTATTCCCTCCTGACAATCTTACTGAATCTCAAGTCTAGGAAATCAATATTAAAGAATTTAGGTTTTAAAATCTTTCACCTCATATTGGGCAGAAATGGCTATTTTAGACTATAGTTTTGAAATTTTTTGAACTGAATGAAATGAACTGCTGGTGTAAAATTCTGTTAAATCCTTTGTCAATCCCTTTTGAACACTCACACTGAATTGCAAGTCTAGCAAATCAATATTAAAGAATTTAACTTTCAATGTCTGACATCTCATATAAGGGAAAAATTGCTATTTTGGACAATTGATTTCTAATTTTTTGACCTGATTGAAATGAACTGCTGGTCTAATATTCTGCTGTATCCTTTGCCAATTCCTTTTAAACATTCTTCCTGAATTTCAAGTCTATCAAATCAATATTAAATAATTTAGCTTTCAATGTCTGACATCTCATATAAGGGAAAAATGCTATTTTGGACACTTAGCTTCAAATTTTTTACCTGAATGAAATGAACTGTTGGTCTGATATTCTGTTGTATCATTTGCTATTCCCTTTTGATAATCTTACTGAATCTCAAGTCTAGCAAATCAATATTAAAGAATTTAGCTTTCAATGTCTGACATCTCATATACTGGAAAAATTGCTATTTTGGACAATTAGCTTCAAATTTTTTGAACTGAATGAAATGAACTGCTGGTGTAATATTCTGTTAAATCCTTTTCAATCTCTTTTGAACGCTCATACTGAATTGCAAGTCTAGTAAATCAATATTAAAGAATTTAACTTTCAATGTCTGACATCTCATATAAGAAAAAAATTGCTATTTTGGACACTTGTTTTCTAATTTTTTGACCTGATTGAAATGAACTCCTGGTGTAATATTCTGTTATGTCCTTTGTCAATCCCTTTTGAACATTCATACTGAATTTCAAGTCTAGAAAATCAATATTAAAGAATTTAGCTTTCAATGTCTGACATCTCATAGACGGGAAAAATTGCTATTTTGGACAATTAGCTTCAAATTTTTTGACCTGAATGAAATGAACTGCTGGTCTGATATTCTGTTGTATCCTTTGCCAATCCCTTCTGAACAATCTTACTGAATCTCAAGTCCAGGAAATCAATATTAAAGAATTTAGCTTTTAAAATCTTTCACCTCATATTGGGCAATAATAGCTATTTTAGACTATTGTTTTGAAATTTTTTGAACTGAAAAAAATGAACTCCTGGTGTAATATTCTGTTATATCCTTTGTCAATCCCTTTTGAACATTCATACTGAATTTCAAGTCTAGCAAATAAATATTAAAGAATTTAGCTTTCAATGTCTGACATCTCATATAAGGGAAAAATTGCTATTTTGGACATTTAACTTCACCTTTTTGACCTGAATGAAATGAACTGCTGGTCTGATATTCTGTTGTATCCTTTGCCAATCCCTTCTGAACATTTTTACTGAATCTCAAGTCCAGAAAATCAATATTAAAGAATTTAGCTTTTAAAATCTTTCACCTCATATTTGGCAATAATGGCTATTTTAGACAATAGTCTTCAAATTTTTTGAACCGAATGAAATGAACTGCTGGTCTGATATTCTGTTGTATCCTTTGCCAATCCCTTCTGAACATTTTTACTGAATCTCAAGTCCAGAAAATCAATATTAAAGAATTTAGGTTTTAAAATCTTTCACCTCATATTTGGCAATAATGGCTATTTTAGACAAAAGTCTTCAAATTTTTTGAACTGAATGAAATGAACTGCTGGTGTAATATTCTGCTAAATTCTTTGTCAATCCCTTTTGAACACTCACACTGAATTGCAAGTCTAGCAAATCAATATTAAAGAATTTAACTTTCAATGTTTGACATCTCATATAAGGGAAAAATTGCTATTTTGGACAATTGGTTTCTAATTTTTTGACCTGATTGAAATGAACTGCTGGTCTAATATTCTGTTGTATCCTTTGCCAATTCCTTCTGAACATTCTTCCTGAATTTCAAGACTAGCAAATTAATATTAAATAATTTAGCTTTCAATGTCTGACATCTCATATAAGGGAAAAATTGCTATTTTGGACAATTAGCTTCAAATTTTTGACCTGAATGAAATGAACTGCTGGTCTGATATTCTGTTGTATCCTTTGCTATTCCCTTCTGACAATCTTACTGAATCTCAAGTCTAGGAAATCAATATTAAAGAATTTAGGTTTTAAAATCTTTCACCTCATATTGGGCAATAATGGCTATTTTAGACTATTGTTTTGAAATTTTTTGAACTGAATAAAATGAACTCCTGGTGTAATATTCTGTTGTATCATTTGTCAATCCCTTTTGAACATTCATACTGAATTTCAAATCTAGCAAATCAATATTAAAGAATTTAGCTTTCAATGTCTGACATCTCATATACGGGAAAAATTGCTATTTTGGACAATTAGCTTCAAATTTTTTGACCTGAATGAAAGGAACTGCTGGTCTGATATTCTGTTGTATCCTTTGCCAATCCCTTCTGAACAATCTTACTGAATCTCAAGTCCAGGAAATCAATATTAAAGAATTTAGCTTTTAAAATCTTTCACTTCATATTGGGCAATAATGGCTATTTTAGACTATTGTTTTGAAATTTTTTGAACTGAATGAAATACACTGCTGGTGTAATATTCTGTTAAATCCTTTGTCAATCTCTTTTGAACACTCATACTGAATTGTAAGTCTAGCAAATCAATATTAAGGAATTTAACTTTCAATGTCTGACATCTCATATAAGAAAAAAATTGCTATTTTGGACAATTGGTTTCTAATTTTTTGACCTGATTGAAATGAACTGCTGGTCTAATATTCTGTTGTATCCTTTGCCAATTCCTTCTGAACATTCTTCCTGAATTTCAAGTCTAGCAAATTAATATTAAATAATTTAGCTTTCAATGTCTGACATCTCATATAAGGGAAAAATTGCTATTTTGGACAATCAGCTTCAAATTTTTGACCTGAATGAAATGAACTGCTGGTCTGATATTCTGTTGTATCCTTTGCTATTCCCTTCTGACAATCTTACTGAATCTCAAGTCGAGGAAATCAATATTAAAGAATTTAGGTTTTAAAATCTTTCACCTCATATTGGGCAATAATGGCTATTTTAGACTATTGTTTTGAAATTTTTTGAACTGAATAAAATGAACTCCTTGTGTAATATTCTGTTATATCATTGTCAATCCCATTTGAACATTCATACTGAATTTCAAATCTAGCAAATCAATATTAAAGAATTTAGCTTTCAATGTCTGACATCTCATATACGGGAAAAATTGCTATTTTGGACAATTAGCTTCAAATTTTTTGACCTGAATGAAAGGAACTGCTGGTCTGATATTCTGTTGTATCCTTTGCCAATCCCTTTTGAACAATCTTACTGAATCTCAAGTCCAGGAAATCAATATTAAAGAATTTAGGTTTTAAAATCTTTCACCTCATATTGCGCAATAATGGCTATTTTAGACTATTGTTTTGAAATTTTTTGAACTGAATAAAATGAACTCCTGGTGTAATATTCTGTTATATCATTTGTCAATCCCATTTGAACATTCATACTGAATTTCAAATCTAGCAAATAAATATTAAAGAATTTAGCTTTCAATGTCTGACATCTCATATAAGGGAAAAATTGCTATTTTGGACATTTAACTTCACCTTTTTGACCTGAATGAAATGAACTGCTGGTCTGATATTCTGTTGTATCCTTTGCCAATCCCTTCTGAACATTTTTACTGAATCTCAAGTCCAGAAAATCAATATTAAAGAATTTAGCTTTTAAAATCTTTCACCTCATATTTGGCAATAATGGCTATTTTAGACAATAGTCTTCAAATTTTTTGAACCGAATGAAATGAACTGCTGGTCTGATATTCTGTTGTATCCTTTGCCAATCCCTTCTGAACATTTTTACTGAATCTCAAGTCCAGAAAATCAATATTAAAGAATTTAGGTTTTAAAATCTTTCACCTCATATTTGGCAATAATGGCTATTTTAGACAATAGTCTTCAAATTTTTTGAACTGAATGAAATGAACTGCTGGTGTAATATTCTGCTAAATTCTTTGTCAATCCCTTTTGAACACTCACACTGAATTGCAAGTCTAGCAAATCAATATTAAAGAATTTAACTTTCAATTTGACATCTCATATAAGGGAAAAATTGCTATTTTGGACAATTGGTTTCTAATTTTTTGACCTGATTGAAATGAACTGCTGGTCTAATATTCTGTTGTATCCTTTGCCAATTCCTTCTGAACATTCTTACTGAATTTCAAGACTAGCAAATTAATATTAAATAATTTAGCTTTCAATGTCTGACATCTCATATAAGGGAAAAATTGCTATTTTGGACAATTAGCTTCAAATTTTTGACCTGAATGAAATGAACTGCTGGTCTGATATTCTGTTGTATCCTTTGCTATTCCCTTCTGACAATCTTACTGAATCTCAAGTCTAGGAAATCAATATTAAAGAATTTAGGTTTTAAAATCTTTCACCTCATATTGGGCAATAATGGCTATTTTAGACTATTGTTTTGAAATTTTTTGAACTGAATAAAATGAACTCCTGGTGTAATATTCTGTTGTATCATTTGTCAATCCCTTTTGAACATTCATACTGAATTTCAAATCTAGCAAATCAATATTAAAGAATTTAGCTTTCAATGTCTGACATCTCATATACGGGAAAAATTGCTATTTTGGACAATTAGCTTCAAATTTTTTGACCTGAATGAAAGGAACTGCTGGTCTGATATTCTGTTGTATCCTTTGCCAATCCCTTCTGAACAATCTTACTGAATCTCAAGTCCAGGAAATCAATATTAAAGAATTTAGCTTTTAAAATCTTTCACTTCATATTGGGCAATAATGGCTATTTTAGACTATTGTTTTGAAATTTTTTGAACTGAATGAAATACACTGCTGGTGTAATATTCTGTTAAATCCTTTGTCAATCTCTTTTGAACACTCATACTGAATTGTAAGTCTAGCAAATCAATATTAAGGAATTTAACTTTCAATGTCTGACATCTCATATAAGAAAAAATTGCTATTTTGGACAATTGGTTTCTAATTTTTGACCTGATTGAAATGAACTGCTGGTCTAATATTCTGTTGTATCCTTTGCCAATTCCTTCTGAACATTCTTCCTGAATTTCAAGTCTAGCAAATTAATATTAAATATTTAGCTTTCAATGTCTGACATCTCATATAAGGGAAAATTGCTATTTTGGACAATCAGCTTCAAATTTTTGACCTGAATGAAATGAACTGCTGGTCTGATATTCTGTTGTATCCTTTGCTATTCCCTTCTGACAATCTTACTGAATCTCAAGTCGAGAAATCAATATTAAGAATTTAGGTTTTAAAATCTTTCACCTCATATTGGCAATAATGGCTATTTTAGACTTTGTTTTGAAATTTTTTGAACTGAATAAAATGAACTCCTGGTGTAATATTCTGTTATATCATTTGTCAATCCCTTTGAACATTCATACTGAATTTCAAATCTAGCAAATCAATATTAAAGAATTTAGCTTTCAATGTCTGACATCTCATATACGGGAAAAATTGCTATTTTGGACAATTAGCTTCAAATTTTTTGACCTGAATGAAAGGAACTGCTGGTCTGATATTCTGTTGTATCCTTTGCCAATCCCTTTTGAACAATCTTACTGAATCTCAAGTCCAGGAAATCAATATTAAAGAATTTAGGTTTTAAATCTTTCACCTCATATTGCGCAATAATGGCTATTTAGACTATTGTTTGAAATTTTTGAACTGAATAAAATGAACTCCTGGTGTAATATTCTGTTATATCATTTGTCAATCCCTTTTGAACATTCATACTGAATTTCAATCTAGCAAATCAATATTAAAGAATTTAGCTTTCAATGTCTGACATCTCATATACGGGAAAAATTGCTATTTTGGACAATTAGCTTCAAATTTTTTGACCTGAATGAAATGAACTGCTGGTCTGATATTTTGTTGTATCCTTTGCCAATCCCTTCTGAACATTTTTACTGAATCTCAAGTCCAGGAAATCAATATTAAAGAATTTAGGTTTTAAAATCTTTCACCTCATATTGGGCAATAATGGCTATTTTAGACAATAGTCTTCAAATTTTTTGAACTGAATGAAATGAACTGCTGGTGTAATATTCTGCTAAATCCTTTGTCAATCCCTTTTGAACACTCACACTGAATTGCAGGTCTAGCAAATCAATATTAAAGAATTTAACTTTGAATGTTTGACATCTCATATAAGGGAAAAATTGCTATTTTGGACAATTGGTTTCTAATTTTTTGACCTGATGAAATGAACTGCTGGTCTAATATTCTGTTGTATCCTTTGCCAATTTCTTCTGAACATTCTTCCTGAATTTCAAGTCTAGCAAATTAATATTAAATAATTTAGCTTTCAATGTCTGACATCTCATATAAGGGAAAAATTGCGTTTTTGGACAATCAGCTTCAAATTTTTGACCTGAATGAAATGAACTGCTGGTCTGATATTCTGTTGTATCCTTTGCTATTCCCTTCTGACAATCTTACTGAATCTCAAGTCGAGGAAATCAATATTAAAGAATTTAGGTTTTAAAATCTTTCACCTCATATTGGGCAATAATGGCTATTTTAGACTATTGTTTTGAATTTTTTGAACTGAATAAAATGAACTCCTGGTGTAATATTCTGTTATATCATTTGTCAATCCCATTTGAACATTCATACTGAATTTCAAATCTAGCAAATCAATATTAAAGAATTTAGCTTTCAATGTCTGACATCTCATATACGGGAAAAATTGCTATTTTGGACAATTAGCTTCAAATTTTTTCACCTGAATGAAAGGAACTGCTGGTCTGATATTCTGTTGTATCCTTTGCCAATCCCTTTTGAACAATCTTACTGAATCTCAAGTCCAGGAAATCAATATTAAAGAATTTAAGTTTTAAAATCTTTCACCTCATATTGCGCAATAATGGCT
This sequence comes from Dendronephthya gigantea, assembly GCF_004324835.1. Classification (NCBI taxonomy): domain Eukaryota; kingdom Metazoa; phylum Cnidaria; class Anthozoa; order Malacalcyonacea; family Nephtheidae; genus Dendronephthya; species Dendronephthya gigantea. The sequence goes on along the minus strand of NW_021163158.1, from coordinate 216,699 downwards.
ATTTTAGACTATTGTTTTGAAATTTTTTGAACTGAATAAAACAAACTCCTGGTGTAATATTCTGTTATATCATTTGTCAATCCCTTTTGAACATTCATACTGAATTTCAAATCTAGCAAATCAAAATTAAAGAATTTAGCTTTCAATGTCTGACATCTCATATACGGGAAAAAATGCTATTTTGGACAATTAGCTTCAAATTTTTTGACCTGAATGAAATGAACTGCTTGTCTGATATTCTACTGTTTCCTTTGCCAATCCCTTCTGAACATTTTTACTGAATCTCAAGTCCAGGAAATCAATATTAAAGAATTTAGGTTTTAAAATCTTTCACCTCATATTGGGCAATAATGGCTATTTTAGACAATAGTCTTCAAATTTTTTGAACTGAATGAAATGAACTGCTGGTGTAATATTCTGCTAAATCCTTTTTCAATCCCTTTTGAACACTCACACTGAATTGCAAGTCTAGCAAATCAATATTAAAGAATTTAACTTTCAATGTTTGACATCTCATGTAAGGGAAAAATTGCTATTTTGGACAATTGGTTTCTAATTTTTTGACCTGATTGAAATGAACTGCTGGTCTAATATTCTGTTGTATCCTTTGCCAATTCCTTCTGAACATTTTTTCTGAATCTCAAGTCCAGGAAATCAATATTAAAGAATTTAGGTTTTAAAATCTTTCACCTCATATTGGGCAATAATGGCTATTTTAGACAATAGTCTTCAAATTTTTTGAACTGAATGAAATGAACTGCTGGTGTAATATTCTGCTAAATCCTTTGTCAATCCCTTTTGAACACTCACACTGAATTGCAAGTCTAGCAAATCAATATTAAAGAATTTAACTTTCAATGTTTGACATCTCATATAAGGGAAAAATTGCTATTTTGGACAATTGGTTTCTAATTTTTTGACCTGATTGAAATGAACTGCTGGTCTAATATTCTGTTGTATCCTTTGCCAATTCCTTCTGAACATTCTTCCTGAATTTCAAGTCTAGCAAATTAATATTAAATAATTTAGCTTTCAATGTCTGACATCTCATATAAGGGAAAAATTGCTATTTTGGACAATTAGCTTCAAATTTTTGACCTGAATGAAATGAACTGCTGGTCTGATATTCTGTTGTATCCTTTGCTATTCCCTTCTGACAATCTTACTGAATCTCAAGTCTAGGAAATCAATATTAAAGAATTTAGGTTTTAAAATCTTTCACCTCATATTGGGCAATAATGGCTATTTTAGACTATTGTTTTGAAATTTTTTGAACTGAATAAAATGAACTCCTGGTGTAATATTCTGTTGTATCATTTGTCAATCCCTTTTGAACATTCATACTGAATTTCAAATCTAGCAAATCAATATTAAAGAATTTAGCTTTCAATGTCTGACATCTCATATACGGGAAAAATTGCTATTTTGGACAATTAGCTTCAAATTTTTTGACCTGAATGAAAGGAACTGCTGGTCTGATATTCTGTTGTATCCTTTGCCAATCCCTTCTGAACAATCTTACTGAATCTCAAGTCCAGGAAATCAATATTAAAGAATTTAGCTTTTTAAAATCTTTCACTTCATATTGGGCAATAATGGCTATTTTAGACTATTGTTTTGAAATTTTTTGAACTGAATGAAATACACTGCTGGTGTAATATTCTGTTAAATCCTTTGTCAATCCCTTTTGAACACTCATACTGAATTGTAAGTCTAGCAAATCAATATTAAAGGAATTTAACTTTCAATGTCTGACATCTCATATAAGAAAAAATTGCTATTTTGGACAATTGGTTTCTAATTTTTTGACCTGATTGAAATGAACTGCTGGTCTAATATTCTGTTGTATCCTTTGCCAATTTCTTCTGAACATTCTTCCTGAATTTCAAGTCTAGCAAATTAATATTAAATAATTTAGCTTTCAATGTCTGACATCTCATATAAGGGAAAAATTGCTATTTTGGACAATCAGCTTCAAATTTTTGACCTGAATGAAATGAACTGCTGGTCTGATATTCTGTTGTATCCTTTGCTATTCCCTTCTGACAATCTTACTGAATCTCAAGTCGAGGAAATCAATATTAAAGAATTTAGGTTTTAAAATCTTTCACCTCATATTGGGCAATAATGGCTATTTTAGACTATTGTTTTGAAATTTTTTGAACTGAATAAAATGAACTCCTGGTGTAATATTCTGTTATATCATTTGTCAATCCCATTTGAACATTCATACTGAATTTCAAATCTAGCAAATCAATATTAAAGAATTTAGCTTTCAATGTCTGACATCTCATATACGGGAAAAATTGCTATTTTGGACAATTAGCTTCAAATTTTTTGACCTGAATGAAAGAACTGCTGGTCTGATATTCTGTTGTATCCTTTGCCAATCCCTTTTGAACAATCTTACTGAATCTCAAGTCCAGGAAATCAATATTAAAGAATTTAGGTTTTAAAATCTTTCACCTCATATTGCGCAATAATGGCTATTTTAGACTATTGTTTTGAAATTTTTTGAACTGAATAAAATGAACTCCTGGTGTAATATTCTGTTATATCATTTGTCAATCCCTTTGAACATTCATACTGAATTTCAAATCTAGCAAATCAATATTAAAGAATTTAGCTTTCAATGTCTGACATCTCATATACGGGAAAAATTGCTATTTTGGACAATTAGCTTCAAATTTTTTGACCTGAATGAAATGAACTGCTGGTCTGATATTTTGTTGTATCCTTTGCCAATCCCTTCTGAACATTTTTACTGAATCTCAAGTCCAGGAAATCAATATTAAAGAATTTAGGTTTTAAAATCTTTCACCTCATATTGGGCAATAATGGCTATTTTAGACAATAGTCTTCAAATTTTTTGAACTGAATGAAATGAACTGCTGGTGTAATATTCTGCTAAATCCTTTGTCAATCCCTTTTGAACACTCACACTGAATTGCAGTCTAGCAATCAATATTAAAGAATTTAACTTTGAATGTTTGACATCTCATATAAGGGAAAAATTGCTATTTTGGACAATTGGTTTCTAATTTTTTGACCTGATTGAAATGAACTGCTGGTCTAATATTCTGTTGTATCCTTTGCCAATTTCTTCTGAACATTCTTCCTGAATTTCAAGTCTAGCAAATTAATTAATAATTTAGCTTTCAATGTCTGACATCTCATATAAGGGAAAAATTGCGTTTTTGGACAATCAGCTTCAAATTTTTGACCTGAATGAAATGAACTGCTGGTCTGATATTCTGTTGTATCCTTTGCTATTCCCTTCTGACAATCTTACTGAATCTCAAGTCGAGGAAATCAATATTAAAGAATTTAGGTTTTAAAATCTTTCACCTCATATTGGGCAATAATGGCTATTTTAGACTATTGTTTTGAAATTTTTTGAACTGAATAAAATGAACTCCTGGTGTAATATTCTGTTGTATCATTTGTCAATCCCATTTTGAACATTCATACTGAATTTCAAATCTAGCAAATCAATATTAAAGAATTTAGCTTTCAATGTCTGACATCTCATATACGGGAAAAATTGCTATTTTGGACAATTAGCTTCAAATTTTTTGACCTGAATGAAAGGAACTGCTGGTCTGATATTCTGTTGTATCCTTTGCCAATCCCTTTTGAACAATCTTACTGAATCTCAAGTCCAGGAAATCAATATTAAAGAATTTAAGTTTTAAAATCTTTCACCTCATATGCGCAAATAATGGCTATTTTAGACTATTGTTTTGAAATTTTTGAACTGAATAAAACGAAACTCCTGGTGTAATATTCTGTTATATCATTTGTCAATCCCTTTGAACATTCATACTGAATTTCAAATCTAGCAAATCAAAATTAAAGAATTTAGCTTTAAATGTCTGACATCTCATATAAGGGAAAAAATGCTATTTTGGACAATTAGCTTCAAATTTTTTGACCTGAATGAAATGAACTGCTTGTCTGATATTCTACTGTTCCTTTGCCAATCCTTCTGAACATTTTTACTGAATCTCAAGTCCAGGAAATCAATATTAAAGAATTTAGGTTTAAAATCTTTCACCTCATATTGGGCAATAAATGGCTATTTTAGACAATAGTCTTCAAATTTTTTGAACTGAATGAAATGAACTGCTGGTGTAATATTCTGCTAAATCCTTTTTCAATCCCTTTGAACACTCACACTGAATTGCAAGTCTAGCAAATCAATATTAAAGAATTTAACTTTCAATGTTTGACATCTCATGTAAGGGAAAAATTGCTATTTTGGACAATTGGTTTCTAATTTTTTGACCTGAATGAAATGAACTGCTGGTCTAATATTCTGTTGTATCCTTTGCCAATTCCTTCTGAACATTTTTTCTGAATCTCAGTCCAGGAAATCAATATTAAGAATTTAGGTTTAAAATCTTTCACCTCATATTGGGCAATAATGGCTATTTTAGACAATAGTCTTCAAATTTTTTGAACTGAATGAAATGAACTGCTGGTGTAATATTCTGCTAAATCCTTTGTCAATCCCTTTTGAACACTCACACTGAATTGCCAAGTCTAGCAAATCAATATTAATTTAACTTTCAATGTTTGACATCTCATATAAGGAAAAATTGCTATTTTGGACAATTGGTTTCTATTTTTTGACCTGATTGAAATGAACTGCTGGTCTAATATTCTGTTGTATCTTTGCCAATTCCTTCTGAACATTCTTCCTGAATTTCAAGTCTAGCAATTCAATATTAAATATTTAGCTTTCAATGTCTGACATCTCATATAGGGAAAATTGCTATTTTGGACAATCAGCTTCAAATTTTTGACCTGAATGAAATGAACTGCTGGTCTGTATTCTGTTGTATCCTTTGCTATTCCCTTCTGACAATCTTACTGAATCTCAAGTCGAGGAAATCAATATTAAAGAATTTAGGTTTTAAAATCTTTCACCTCATATTGGGCATAATGGCTATTTTAGACTATTGTTTTGAAATTTTTTGAACTGAATAAAATGAACTCCTGGTGTAATATTCTGTTATATCATTTGTCAATCCCTTTTGAACATTCATACTGAATTTCAAATCTAGCAAATCAATATTAAAGAATTTAGCTTTCAATGTCTGACATCTCATATACGGGAAAAATTGCTATTTTGGACAATTAGCTTCAAATTTTTTGACCTGAATGAAAGAACTGCTGGTCTGATATTCTGTTGTATCCTTTGCCAATCCCTTTTGAACAATCTTACTGAATCTCAAGTCCAGGAAATCAATATTAAAGAATTTAGGTTTTAAAATCTTTCACCTCATATTGGGCAATAATGGCTATTTTAGACTATGTGTTTTAAATTTTTTGAACTGAATGAAATGAACCCTGGTGTAATATTCTGCTAAATCCTTTGTCAATCCCTTTTGAACACCACACTGAATTGCAAGTCTAGCAAATCAATATTAAAGAATTTAACTTTCAATGTTGACATCTCATATAAGGGAAAAATTGCTATTTTGGACAATTGGTTTCTAATTTTTTGACCTGATGAAATGAACTGCTGGTCTAATATTCTGTTGTATCCTTTGCCAATTCCTTCTGAACATTCTTCCTGAATTTAAGTCTAGCAAATTAATATTAAATAATTTAGCTTTCAATGTCTGACATCTCATATAAGGGAAAAATTGCTATTTTGGACAATCAGCTTCAAATTTTTGACCTGAATGAAATGAACTGCTGGTCTGATTATCTGTTGTTCCTTTGCTAATTCCCTTCTGACTACTTACTGAATCTCAAGTCGCAGGAAATCAATATTAAAGAATTTAGGTTTTAATCTTTCACCTCATATTGGCAATAATGGCTATTTTAGACTATTTTTGAAATTTTTTGAACTGAATAAAATGAACTCCTGTGTAATATTCTGTTATATATTTGTCAATCCCTTTTTGAACATTCATACTGAATTTCAATCTAGCAAATCAATATTAAAGAATTAGCTTTCAATGTCTGACATCTCATATACGGGAAAAATTGCTATTTTGGACAATTAGCTTCAAATTTTTTGACCTGAATGAAACGAACTGCTGGTCTGATATTCTGTTGTATCCTTTGCCAATCCCTTTTGAACAATCTTACTGAATCTCAAGTCCAGGAAATCAATATTAAAGAATTTAGGTTTTAAAATCTTTCACCTCATATTGCGCAATAATGGCTATTTTAGACTATTGTTTTGAAATTTTTTGAACTGAATAAAATGAACTCCTGGTGTAATATTCTGTTATATCATTTGTCAATCCCTTTTGAACATTCATACTGAATTTCAAATCTAGCAAATCAAAATTAAAGAATTTAGCTTTCAATGTCTGACATCTCATATACGAGAAAAAATGCTATTTTGGACAATTAGCTTCAAATTTTTTGACCTGAATGAAATGAACTGCTTGTCTGATATTCTGTTGTATCCTTTGCCAGTCCCTTCTGAACATTTTTACTGAATCTCAAATCCAGGAAATCAATATTAAAGAATTTAGGTTTTAAAATCTTTCACCTCATATTGGGCAATAATGGCTATTTTAGACAATAGTCTTCAAATTTTTTGAACTGAATGAAATGAACTGCTGGTGTAATATTCTGCTAAATCCTTTGTCAATCCCTTTTGAACACTCACACTGAATTGCAAGTCTAGCAAATCAATATTAAAGAATTTAACTTTCAATGTTTGACATCTCATATAAGGGAAAAATTGCTATTTTGGACAATTGGTTTCTAATTTTTTGACCTGATTGAAATGAACTGCTGGTCTAATATTCTGTTGTATCCTTTGCCAATTCCTTCTGAACATTCTTCCTGAATTTCAAGTCTAGCAAATTAATATTAAATAATTTAGTTTTCAATGTCTGACATCTCATATAAGGGAAAAAATTGCTATTTTGGACAATCAGCTTCAAATTTTTGACCTGAATGAAATGAACTGCTGGTCTGATATTCTGTTGTATCCTTTGCTATTCCCTTCTGACAATCTTACTGAATCTCAAGTCGAGGAAATCAATATTAAAGAATTTAGGTTTTAAAATCTTTCACCTCATATTGGGCAATAATGGCTATTTTAGACTATTGTTTTGAAATTTTTTGAACTGAATAAATGAACTCCTGGTGTAATATTCTGTTATATCATTTGTCAATCCCTTTTGAACATTCATACTGAATTTCAAATCTAGCAAATCAATATTAAAGAATTTAGCTTTCAATGTCTGACATCTCATATACGGGAAAAATTGCTATTTTGGACAATTAGCTTCAAATTTTTTGACCTGAATGAAAGGAACTGCTGGTCTGATATTCTGTTGTATCCTTTGCCAATCCCTTTTGAACAATCTTACTGAATCTCAAGTCCAGGAAATCAATATTAAAGAATTTAGGTTTTAAAATCTTTCACCTCATATTGGGCAATAATGGCTATTTTAGACTATTGTTTTTAAATTTTTTGAACTGAATGAAATGAACTCCTGGTGTAATATTCTGCTAAATCCTTTGTCAATCCCTTTTGAACACTCACACTGAATTGCAAGTCTAGCAAATCAATATTAAAGAATTTAACTTTCAATGTTTGACATCTCATATAAGGGAAAAATTGCCATTTTGGACAATTGGTTTCTAATTTTTTGACCTGATTGAAATGAACTGCTGGTCTAATATTCTGTTGTATCCTTTGCCAATTCCTTCTGAACATTCTTCCTGAATTTCAAGTCTAGCAAATTAATATTAAATAATTTAGCTTTCAATGTCTGACATCTCATATAAGGGAAAAATTGCTATTTTGGACAATCAGCTTCAAATTTTTGACCTGAATGAAATGAACTGCTGGTCTGATATTCTGTTGTATCCTTTGCTATTCCCTTCTGACAATCTTACTGAATCTCAAGTCGAGGAAATCAATATTAAAGAATTTAGGTTTTAAAATCTTTCACCTCATATTGGGCAATAATGGCTATTTTAGACTATGTTTTGAAATTTTTTGAACTGAATAAAATGAACTCCTGGTGTAATATTCTGTTATATCATTTGTCAATCCCTTTTGAACATTCATACTGAATTTCAAATCTAGCAAATCAATATTAAAGAATTTAGCTTTCAATGTCTGACATCTCATATACGGGAAAAATTGCTATTTTGGACAATTAGCTTCAAATTTTTGACCTGAATGAAAGGAACTGCTGGTCTGATATTCTGTTGTATCCTTTGCCAATCCCTTTTGAACAATCTTACTGAATCTCAAGTCCAGGAAATCAATATTAAAGAATTTAGGTTTTAAAATCTTTCACCTCATATTGGGCAATAATGGCTATTTTAGACTATTGTTTTGAAATTTTTTGAACTGAATGAAATGAACTCCTGGTGTAATATTCTGCTAAATCCTTTGTCAATCCCTTTTGAACACTCACACTGAATTGCAAGTCTAGCAAATCAATATTAAAGAATTTAACTTTCAATGTTTGACATCTCATATAAGGAAAAAATTGCTATTTTGGACACTTGGTTTCTAATTTTTTGACCTGATTGAAATGAACTGCTGGTCTAATATTCTGTTGTATCCTTTGCCAATTCCTTCTGAACATTCTTCCTGAATTTCAAGTCTAGCAAATTAATATTAAATAATTTAGCTTTCAATGTCTGACATCTCATATAAGGGAAAAATTGCTATTTTGGACAATCAGCTTCAAATTTTTGACCTGAATGAAATGAACTGCTGGTCTGATTATCTGTTGTATCCTTTGCTATTCCCTTCTGACTATCTTACTGAATCTCAAGTCGAGGAAATCAATATTAAAGAATTTAGGTTTTAAAATCTTTCACCTCATATTGGGCAATAATGGCTATTTTAGACTATTGTTTTGAAATTTTTTGAACTGAATAAAATGAACTCCTGGTGTAATATTCTGTTATATCATTTGTCAATCCCTTTTGAACATTCATACTGAATTTCAAATCTAGCAAATCAATATTAAAGAATTTAGCTTTCAATGTCTGACATCTCATATACGGGAAAAATTGCTATTTTGGACAATTAGCTTCAAATTTTTTGACCTGAATGAAAGGAACTGCTGGTCTGATATTCTGTTGTATCCTTTGCCAATCCCTTTTGAACAATCTTACTGAATCTCAAGTCCAGGAAATCAATATTAAAGAATTTAGGTTTTAAAATCTTTCACCTCATATTGCGCAATAATGGCTATTTTAGACTATTGTTTTGAAATTTTTTGAACTGAATAAAATGAACTCCTGGTGTAATATTCTGTTATATCATTTGTCAATCCCTTTTGAACATTCATACTGAATTTAATCTAGCAAATCAAATTAAAGAATTTAGCTTTCAATGTCTGACATCTCATATACGAGAAAAAATGCTATTTTGGACAATTAGCTTCAAATTTTTTGACCTGAATGAAATGAACTGCTTGTCTGATATTCTGTTGTATCCTTTGCCAGTCCCTTCTGAACATTTTTACTGAATCTCAAGTCCAGGAAATCAATATTAAAGAATTTAGGTTTTAAAATCTTTCACCTCATATTGGGCAATAATGGCTATTTTAGACAATAGTCTTCAAATTTTTTGAACTGAATGAAATGAACTGCTGGTGTAATATTCTGCTAAATCCTTTGTCAATCCCTTTTGAACACTCACACTGAATTGCAAGTCTAGCAAATCAATATTAAAGAATTTAACTTTCAATTTTTGACATCTCATATAAGGAAAAAATTGCTATTTTGGACAATTGGTTTCTAATTTTTTGACCTGATTGAAATGAACTGCTGGTCTAATATTCTGTTGTATCCTTTGCCAATTCCTTCTGAACATTCTTCCTGAATTTCAAGTCTAGCAAATTAATATTAAATAATTTAGCTTTCAATGTCTGACATCTCATATAAGGGAAAAATTGCTATTTTGGACAATCAGCTTCAAATTTTTGACCTGAATGAAATGAACTGCTGGTCTGATTATCAGTTGTATCCTTTGCTATTCCCTTCTGACTATCTTACTGAATCTCAAGTCGAGGAAATCAATATTAAAGAATTTAGGTTTTAAAATCTTTCACCTCATATTGGGCAAAATGGCTATTTTAGACTATTGTTTTGAAATTTTTTGAACTGAATAAAATGAACTCCTGGTGTAATATTCTGTTATATCATTTGTCAATCCCTTTTGAACATTCATACTGAATTTCAAATCTAGCAAATCAATATTAAAGAATTTAGCTTTCAATGTCTGACATCTCATTACGGGAAAAATTGCTATTTTGGACAATTAGCTTCAAATTTTTTGACCTGAATGAAAGGAACTGCTGGTCTGATATTCTGTTGTATCCTTTGCCAATCCCTTTTAACAATCTTACTGAATCTCAAGTCCAGGAAATCAATATTAAAGAATTTAGGTTTTAAAATCTTTCACCTCATATTGCGCAATAATGGCTATTTTAGACTATTGTTTTGAAATTTTTGAACTGAATAAATGAACTCCTGGTGTAATATTCTGTTATATCATTTGTCAATCCCTTTTGAACATTCATACTGAATTTCAATCTAGCAAATCAAATTAAAGAATTTAGCTTTCAATGTCTGACATCTCATATACGAGAAAAATGCTATTTTGGACAATTAGCTTCAAATTTTTGACCTGAATGAAATGAACTGCTGTCTGATATTCTGTTGTATCCTTTGCCAGTCCCTTCTGAACATTTACTGAATCTCAAGTCCAGGAAATCAATATTAAAGAATTTAGGTTTTAAAATCTTTCACCTCATATTGGGCAATAATGGCTATTTAGACAATAGTCTTCAAATTTTTTGAACTGAATGAAATGAACTGCTGGTGTAATATCTGCTAAATCCTTTGTCAATCCCTTTTGAACACTCACACTGAATTGCAAGTCTAGCAAATCAATATTAAAGAATTTAACTTTCAATGTTTGACATCTCATATAAGGGAAAAATTGCTATTTTGGACAATTGGTTTCTAATTTTTTGACCTGATTGAAATGAACTGCTGGTCTAATATTCTGTTGTATCCTTTGCCAATTCCTTCTGAACATTCTTCCTGAATTCAAGTCTAGAAATTAATATTAAATAATTTAGCTTTCAATGTCTGACATTCATATAAGGGAAAAATGCTATTTTGGACAATCAGCTTCAAATTTTTGACCTGAATGAAATGAACTGCTGGTCTGATATTCTGTTGTATCCTTTGCTATTCCCTTCTGACAATCTTACTGAATCTCAAGTCGAGGAAATCAATATTAAAGAATTTAGGTTTCAATCTTTCACCTCATATTGGGCAAATAATCTATTTTAGACTATTGTTTTGAAATTTTTTGAACTGAATAAAATGAACTCCTGGTGTAATATTTCTGTTATATCATTTGTCAATCCCTTTGAACATTCATACTGAATTTCAAATCTAGCAATCAATATTAAAGAATTTAGCTTTCAATGTCTGACATCTCATATACGGGAAAAATGCTATTTTGGACAATTAGCTTCAAATTTTTTGACCTGAATGAAAGGAACTGCTGGTCTGATATTCTGTTGTATCCTTTGCCAATCCCTTTTGAACAATCTTACTGAATCTCAAGTCCAGGAAATCAATATTAAAGAATTTAGGTTTTAAAATCTTTCACCTCATATTGGGCAATAATGGCTATTTTAGACTATTGTTTTGAAATTTTTTGAACTGAATGAAATGAACTCCTGGTGTAATATTCTGCTAAATCCTTTGTCAATCCCTTTTGAACACTCACACTGAATTGCAAGTCTAGCAAATCAATATTAAAGAATTTAACTTTCAATGTTTGACATCTCATATAAGGAAAAAATTGCTATTTTGGACAATTGGTTTCTAATTTTTTGACCTGATTGAAATGAACTGCTGGTCTAATATTCTGTTGTATCCTTTGCCAATTCCTTCTGAACATTCTTCCTGAATTTCAAGTCTAGCAAATTAATATTAAATAATTTAGCTTTCAATGTCTGACATCTCATATAAGGGAAAAATTGCTATTTTGGACAATCAGCTTCAAATTTTTGACCTGAATGAAATGAACTGCTGGTCTGATTATCTGTTGTATCCTTTGCTATTCCCTTCTGACTATCTTACTGAATCTCAAGTCGAGGAAATCAATATTAAAGAATTTAGCTTTCAATGTCTGACATCTCATATACGGGAAAAATTGCTATTTTGGACAATTAGCTTCAAATTTTTTGACCTGAATGAAAGGAACTGCTGGTCTGATATTCTGTTGTATCCTTTGCCAATCCCTTTTGAACAATCTTACTGAATCTCAAGTCCAGGAAATCAATATTAAAGAATTTAGGTTTTAAAATCTTTCACCTCATATTGCGCAATAATGGCTATTTTAGACTATTGTTTTGAAATTTTTTGAACTGAATAAAATGAACTCCTGGTGTAATATTCTGTTATATCATTTGTCAATCCCTTTTGAACATTCATACTGAATTTCAAATCTAGCAAATCAATATTTAAGAATTTAGCTTTCAATGTCTGACATCTCATATACGGGAAAAATTGCTATTTTGGACAATTAGCTTCAAATTTTTTGACCTGAATGAAAGGAACTGCTGGTCTGATATTCTGTTGTATCCTTTGCCAATCCCGTCTGACAATCTTACTGAATCTCAAGTCTAGGAAATCAATATTAAAGAATTTAGGTTTTAAAATCTTTCACCTCATTTTGGCAATAATGGCTATTTTAGACTATTGTTTTGAAATTTTTTGAACTGAATAAAATGAACTCCTGGTGTAATATTCTGTTATATCATTTGTCAATCCCTTTTGAACATTCATACTGAATTTCAAATCTAGCAAATCAATATTAAAGAATTTAGCTTTCAATGTCTGACATCTCATATACGGGAAAAATTGCTATTTTGGACAATTAGCTTCAAATTTTTTGACCTGAATGAAAGGAACTGCTGGTCTGATATTCTGTTGTATCCTTTGCCAATCCCTTCTGAACAATCTTACTGAATCTCAAGTCCAGGAAATCAATATTAAAGAATTTAGGTTTTAAAATCTTTCACCTCATATTGGGCAATAATGGCTATTTTAGACTATTGTTTTGAAATTTTTTGAACTGAATGAAATAAACTCCTGGTGTAATATTCTGTTATATCCTTTGTCAATCCCTTTTGAACATTCATACTGAATTTCAAGTCTAGCAAATCAATATTAAATAATTTAGCTTTCAATGTCTGACATCTCATATAAGGGAAAAATTGCTATTTTGGACAATTAGTCTCAAATTTTTGACCTGAATGAAATGAACTGCTGGTCTGATATTCTGTTGTATCCTTTGCTATTCCCTTCTGACAATCTTACTGAATCTCAAGTCCACGAAATCAATATTAAAGAATTTGGCTTTTAAAATCTTTCACCTCATGTTAGGCAATAATGGCTATTTTAGACTATTGTTTTGAAATTTTTTGAACTGAATGAAATGAACTCCTGGTGTAATATTCTGTTATATCCTTTGTCAATCCCTTTTGAACATTCATACTGAATTTCAAGTCTAGCAAATCAATATTAAAGAATTTAGCTTTCAATGTCTGACATCTCATATAAGGGAAAAATTGCTATTTTTGACAATTAACTTCACCTGTCTGACCTGAATGAAATGAACTGCTGGTCTGATATTCTGTTGTATCCTTTGCCAAACCCTTCTAAACATTCTTACTGAATCTCAAGTCTAGGAAATCAATATTAAAGAATTTAGGTTTTAAAATCTTTCACCTCATATTTGGCAATAATGGCTATTTTAGACAATAGTCTTCAAATTTTTTGAACTGAATGAAATGAACTGCTGGTGTGATATTCTGTTAAATCCTGTGTCAATCCCTTTTGAACACTCACACTGAATTGCAAGTCTAGCAAATCAATATTAAAGAATTTAACTTTCAATGTGTGACATCTCATATAAGGGAAAAATTGCTATTTTGGACAATTGATTTCTAATTTTTTGACTTGAATGAAATGAACTGCTGGTCTAATATTCTGCTGTATCCTTTGCCAATTCCTTCTAAACATTCTTCCTGAATTTCAAGTCTAGCAAATCAATATTAAATAATTTAGCTTTCAATGTCTGACATCTCATATAAGGGAAAAATTGCTATTTTGGACTATTAGCTTCAAATTTTTGACCTGAATGAAATGAACTGTTGGTCTGATATTCTGTTGTATTATTTGCTATTCCCTTCTGACAATCTTACTGAATCTCAAGTCTAGCAAATCAATATTAAAGAATTTAGCTTTCAATTAATGTCTGACATCTCATATACGGGAAAAATTGCTATTTTGGAGAATTAGCTTCAAATTTTTTGAACTGAATGAAATGAACTGCTGGTGTAATATTCTTTTAAATCCTTTGTCAATCTCTTTTGAACACTCATACTGAATTGCAAGTCTAGCAAATCAATATTAAAGAATTTAACTTTCAATGTCTGACATCTCATATAAGAAAAAAATTGCTATTTTGGACAATTGGTTTCTAATTTTTTGACCTGATTGAAATGAACTGCTGGTCTAATATTCTGTTGTATCCTTTGCTAATTCCTTCTGAACATTCTTACTGAATTTCAAGTTCAGCAAATCAATATTAAATAATTTAGCTTTCAATGTCTGACATCTCATATAAGGGAAAAATTGCCATTTTGGACAATTTGCTTCAAATTTTTGGCCTGAATGAAATGAACTGCTGGTCTGATATTCTGTTGTATCCTTTTGCTTCCCTTCTGACAATCTTACTGAATCTCAAGTCTAGGAAATCAATATTAAAGAATTTAGGTTTTAAAATCTTTCACCTCATATTGGGCAATAATGGCTATTTTAGACTATTGTTTTGAAATTTTTTGAACTGAATGAAATGAACTCCTGGTGTAATATTCTGTTATATCCTTTGTCAATCCCTTTTGAACATTCATACTGAATTTCAAGTCTAGCAAATCAATATTAAAGTATTTAGCTTTCAATGTCTGACATCTCATATATGGGAAAAATTGCTATTTTGGACAATTAGCTTCAAATTTTTTGACCTGAATGAAATGAACTGCTGGTCTTATATTCTGTTGTATCCTTTGCTAATTCCTTCTGAACATTCTTACTGAATTTCAAGTTCAGCAAATCAATATTAAATAATTTAGCTTTCAATGTCTGACATCTCATATAAGAAAAAAATTGCTATTTTGGACAATTGGTTTCTAATTTTTTGACCTGATTGAAATGAACTGCTGGTCTAATATTCTGTTGTATCCTTTGCTAATTCCTTCTGAACATTCTTACTGAATTTCAAGTTCAGCAAATAAATATTAAATAATTTAGCTTTCAATGTCTGACATCTCATATAAGTGAAAAATTGCTATTTTGGACAATTAGCTTCAAATTTTTGACCTGAATGAAATGAACTGCTGGTCTGATATTCTGTTGTATCATTTGCTATTCCCTTCTGACAATCTTACTGAATCTCAAGTCTAGGAAATCAATATTAAAGAATTTAGGTTTTAAAACCTTTCACCTCATATTGGGCAATAATGGCTATTTTAGACTATTGTTTTGAAATTTTTTGAACTCAATGAAATGAACTCCTGGTGTAATATTCTGTTATATAATTTGCCAATCCCTTCTAAACATTCATACTGAGTTTCGAGTCTGGCAAATCAATATTAAAGAATTTAGCTTTTAAAATCTTTCACCTCATATTTGGCAATAATGGCTATTTTAGACAATAGTCTTCAAATTTTTTGAACCGAATGAAATGAACTGCTGGTCTGATATTCTGTTGTATCCTATGCCAATCCCTTCTGAACAATCTTGCTGAATCTCAAGTCTAGGAAATCAATATTAAAGAATTTAGGTTTTAAAATCTTTTACCTCATATTGGGCAATAATGGCTATTTTAGACTATTGTTTTGAAATTTTTTGAACTGAATGAAATGAACTCCTGGTGTAATATTCTGTCATATCCTTTGTCAATCCCTTTTGAACATTCATACTGAATTTCAAGTCTAGCAAATCAATATTTAAGAATTTAGCTTTCAATGTCTGACATCTCATAGACGGGAAAAATTGCTATTTTGGACAATTAGCTTCAAATTTTTTGACCTGAATGAAATGAACTGCTGGTCTGATATTCTGTTGTATCCTTTGCCAATCCCTTCTGAAAAATCTTGCTGAATCTCAAGTCCAGGAAATCAATATTAAAGAATTTAGTATTTAAAATCTTTCACCTCATATTGGGCAATAATGGCTATTTTAGACTATTGTTTTGAAATGTTTTGAACTGAATGAAATGAACTCCTGGTGTAATATTCTGTTATATCCTTTGTCAATCCCTTTTGAACATTCATACTGAATTTCAAGTCTAGCAAATCAATATTAAAGAATTTAGCTTTCAATGTCTGACATCTCATATAAGGGAAAAATTGCTATTTTGGACCATTAGCTTCAAATTTTTGGCCTGAATGAAATGAACTGCTGGTCTGATATTCTGTTGTATCCTTTGCTATTCCCTTCTGACAATCTTACTGAATCTCAAGTCTAGGAAATCAATATTAAAGAATTTAGCTTTTAAAATCTTTCACCTCATATTTGGCAATAATGGCTTGTTTAGACAATAGTCTTTAAATTTTTTGAACTGAATGAAATGAACTGCTGGTGTGATATTCTGTTAAATCCTGTGTCAATCCCTTTTGAACACTCACACTGAATTGCAAGTCTAGCAAATCAATATTAAAGAATTTAACTTTCAATGTCTGACATCTCATATAAGGGAAAAATTGCTATTTTGGACAATTGATTTCTAATTTTTTGACCTGATTGAAATGAACTGCTGGTCTAATATTCTGCTGTATCCTTTGCAAATTCCTTCTGAACATTCTTACTGAATTTCAAGTTCAGCAAATCAATATTAAATAATTTAGCTTTCAATGCCTGTCATCTCATATAAGGGAAAAATTGCTATTTTGGACAATTAGCTTCAAATTTTTAGCCTGAATGAAATGAACTGCTGGTCTGATATTCTGTTGTATCCTTTGCTATTCCCTTCTGACAATCTTACTGAATCTCAAGTCTAGGAAATCAATATTAAAGAATTTAGGTTTTAAAATCTTTCACCTCATATTGGGCAATAATGGCTTGTTTAGACAATAGTCTTTAAATTTTTAGAACTGAATGAAATGAACTGCTGGTGTGATATTCTGTTAAATCCTGTGTCAATCCCTTTTGAACACTCACACTGAATTGCAAGTCTAGCAAATCAATATTAAAGAATTTAACTTTCAATGTCTGACATCTCATATAAGGGAAAAATTGCTATTTTGGACAATTGATTTCTAATTTTTTGACCTGATTGAAATGAACTGCTGGTCTAATATTCTGCTGTATCCTTTGCAAATTCCTTCTGAACATTCTTACTGAATTTCAAGTTCAGCAAATCAATATTAAATAATTTAGCTTTCAATGTCTGACATCTCATAAAAGGGAAAAATTGCTATTTTGGACAATTAGCCTCAAATTTTTGACCTGAATGAAATGAACTGCTGGTCTGATATTCTGTTGTATCCTTTGCTATTCCCTTCTGACAATCTTACTGAATCTCAAGTCTAGGAAATCAATATTAAAGAATTTAGGTTTTAAAATCTTTCACCTCATATTGGGCAATAATGGCTATTTTAGACTATTGTTTTGAAATTTTTTGAACTGAATGAAATGAACTCCTTGTGTAATATTCTGTTATATCATTTGTCAATCCCTTTTGAACATTCATACTGAATTTCAAGTCTAGCAAATCAATATTAAAGAATTTAGCTTTCAATGTCTGACATCTCATATACGGGAAAAATTGCTATTTTGGACAATTAGCTTCAAATTTTTTGACCTGAATGAAATGAACTGCTGGTCTGATATTCTGTTGTATCCTTTGCCAATCCCTTCTGAACAATCTTACTGAATCTCAAGTCCAGGATATCAATATTAAAGAATTTAGGTTTTAAAATCTTTCACCTCATATTGGGCAATAATGGCTATTTTAGACTATTGTTTTGAAATTTTTTGAACTGAATGAAATGAACTCCTGGTGTAATATTCTGTCATATCCTTTGTCAATCCCTTTTGAACATTCATACTGAATTTCAAGTCTAGCAAATCAATATTTAAGAATTTAGCTTTCAATGTCTGACATCTCATAGACGTGAAAAATTGCTATTTTGGACAATTAGTTTCAAATTTTTTGACCTGAATGAAATGAACTGCTGGTCTAATATTCTGTTGTATCCTTTGCCAATTCCTTCTGAACATTCTTCCTGAATTTCAAGTCTAGCAAATCAATATTAAAGAATTTAGCTTTCAATGTCTGACATCTCATATACGGGAAAAATTGCTATTTTGGACAATTAGCTTCAAATTTTTTGACCTGAATGAAATGAACTGCTGGTCTGATATTCTGTTGTATCCTTTGCCAATCCCTTCTGAACAATCTTACTGAATCTCAAGTCCAGGATATCAATATTAAAGAATTTAGGTTTTAAAATCTTTCACCTCATATTGGGCAATAATGGCTATTTTGGACTATTGTTTTGAAATTTTTTGAACTGAATGAAATGAACTCCTGGTGTAATATTCTGTCATATCCTTTGTCAATCCCTTTTGAACATTCATACTGAATTTCAAGTCTAGCAAATCAATATTTAAGAATTTAGCTTTCAATGTCTGACATCTCATAGACGGGAAAAATTGCTATTTTGGACAATTAGCTTCAAATTTTTTGACCTGAATGAAATGAACTGCTGGTCTAATATTCTGTTGTATCCTTTGCCAATTCCTTCTGAACATTCTTCCTGAATTTCAAGTCTAGCAAATCAATATTAAATAATTTAGCTTTCAATGTCTGACATCTCATATAGGGGAAAAATTGCTATTTTGGACAATTAGCTTCAAATTTTTAGCCTGAATGAAATGAACTGCTGGTCTGATATTCTGTTGTATCCTTTGCTATTCCCTTCTGATAATCTTACTGAATCTCAAGTCTAGAAAATCAATATTAAAGAATTTAGGTTTTAAAATCTTTCACCTCATATTGGGCAATAATGGCTATTTTAGACTATTGTTTTGAAATTTTTTGAACTGAATGAAATGAACTCCTGGGGCCGGTTGTTCAAAAGCCGGTTAACGCTAACCCAGGGTTAAAAATGCCTAACCCAGGGTTAAATGTTAAACCTTGGTTAATTTGCGTTGCACAAAGCTCGGTTAGCGTTAACCCTGGGTTAAAATTGATAAAAAAATTAACCCTGCTAGCTAGGTGGTTTAAAATTTTAATCCTAGGTTAAGTGCAAAATAACATGGCGGATGTTTTACAGTTTGTTGTACCAATACGGAATTTTCCTCGCAGACAAAGGCGATATCGTCACGATAACGTGAACATTCGAGGTTTAACTGATGCGGAATTGCGAATTAGATACAGATTTGGTTACCAAGCAATAAATTACATTACAAATTTGCTATAGGATGACCTTATTCGTGACACTAAAAGAAATTTTTCACTAATTCCCGACGTCCAAGTTCTCATCGCACTACGGTTTTTCGCAAGCGGAAGCTTCCTACAGGTTATCGGAGACACATTTGGCGTTGACAAGTCCACCGTATCGCGAGTAGTTCGTGACGTATGCCTTGCTCTATCAAACAAACGAGAACAGTTCATTCGTTGGCCTTCAAATCAAGAAAAAGAGAAAATAAAGAACGGGTTTTACGACATGGCCAATTTTCCTGGCGTTATTGGTTGTATCGATTGTACGCATATTCGAATCCAGGCACCACATCTAAACGAGAATTATTACGTCAATCGGAAACGCTATCATTCTATTAATGTTCAAGCAATTTGCGACGATCGAGGTAAATTATTATGCTCTATATGTACCAATTATAGTTACAATTACTAATAGTAAAGTAGGGATACTGTTAATACTGGTGGAAATGCATGGAATACAGTCGAAAAGCAAACATTCTTCACATTTCATTTAGGAAAGTTCATAAATCTGGTTGCCCGATGGCCTGGAAGTGTCCATGACAGCCATATATTTCGAATGTCACAGATACAACAGTTTATAGAGCAGCATCACACATCACTGGAAGATGGAATCATATTGGGAGATAGTGGTTACGCCTTAAAACCCTACCTTATGACACCTTACACAGACCCTACTACAGCAAAGGAAAGAGCATTTAATCGGTCTTTGAAGAAAACACGCGTATTGATTGAGCAAGTGTTTGGGCGATGGAAGAGAAGGTTCCACCTACTGCATTCAGAGATCAGAATGGAACCAGAGAAAGTCTGCTTGTTAATTGGTGCTTGTGCTGTCCTTCAGAATATTGCAATAATGTTTAATGAGCCAGATGAAGAAGAGGATGTTGATCTAGAAAACCAGATCCAGAGGTTGAACCACAGGTTGGCCATGACACAGGAAGGCAAATCAGGGCACATATCACAAATAACTTTTTTTAATTGAAATATGTACCATGCATGCATATATGCCACACAACAATTTACAATACATTTTTCCTGAAATTATTTCAATATTAGAATTGGGAAATACAAGATAATTAAGCACATTCTATAGTAACTTATATTATACACAACAGCACTAGCTGGGGCCCCAAAACAAGAGGTATGTCTGAAAGATCTTGCAATATTTATTATACATATTTGATTTATTCGCTGCAGCAAACCTTTCAACATTAAATGATTGACCTAGAACCTATAATAAAAACTGGTCCCACTGTAACACAAATGCTGTAATAATGAAATACAAGTATATTCTCAATAATGTAATTAATTACTGTGTACACTTATAGTACACAATGATTTCAAGCAATGTCCATGTCACCCCCGATATAAATATTATAAATCCCTCAATCAAAAATTGCCGTTGCTACTGCCATTTGCCCTTTCTTTCAACTCCGCTACCTGTAGTTTCAGTCTCTCATTTTTCAGCAGAATCATTTCCTTTTGCACCTTGAGGACTTCGTATTGCATCTCAAGGACAACTTGCTGGTTAACCTTTTTTTCAGCTTTGACTTATTTTGAGTTTTTGGGTGCCAACTGGTAGGGGTGTAGGTTTGGTATGCTGCTCCACATCAATTGGACCATAAACTGGTGTGAAAGAAGGTGGTGGTGTATTTAAATCGTCATCACTGTTATCAAGTTCACAGCTATCAGCTTCCCTTTGCACTTCTACAAAACCGTTACTGTTGGTGTAAACTTCATCGCGCAACAACGTTGCCGATTCCCCTAAACAAAAATTAAAAAATTATCGTATTAATATTGATTTCATTGTGCATGGAAGAAGTAAATAATAAAATTGCATATATCAAAATGTATATTCGACTGACGACTGGTATCATGACATGCAAAATAATCTGCGACCTTGTGAGTTGTGAATTACTTTACTAAATTATGAAACATAAATACTTATCTTTTTCTGATATTACGGGTAACTACGAAAAATATCACGTCTTTGTAAATAATAAAGTTCGCCAATACCACAGTGCTCTGTGCCAATACTGACGAAAAGCCTTCTTTTACAGAAAACGGTTTCTTGTTGTTGTGTGCATGAATTGAGAGGCATTGGAAGCCTAGATACGGCAGCAAAACCTGCCTAAACTCGCCCATGAAATTTAAACTTACCGCTCGTTTCAAAGCCACTTAGTCCGGTAAAAGACGGGGCGTTTTCAAATAACCGAATGATCTTCTCCGTGGCTTCTTTGGGTTTCTTTACTGGTGGACCACCTCCTGTTTGTCCAAAGCTTCTCTTTTGCCGCGCGAACTCCTTCTTTGCCGTGGTTTGTAGGTTTTTCCACTTGTCCTTTATGTCTTGCACGGAGCGGTGAGCTATCTCGAGTGCGCTCACTTGCCCGGCAATTTTTGCCCATATTTCCTGCTTCCTTTTATTTGTTATAGCATTTGTAAGCTTTGACTGGATAATTTCGTGATTTTCTTCCACCCAATTCCGTTATTATATTAATTTCCGATGTGGAAAAATTTAATTTTCTCTTTCTTTCATTTTGGCCTAAATTTTTTTCCGCCATTTTGATTTTCGCGCGCTTCTAAACCGTGGGTTAAATTTTTTAACCCAGGGATAACTAATCAACCCGCTAATCCACCTTCCAGCAACGCAGAATTAACCCAGGATTAACTAACCTAGGGTTAAGGAATTGAACCCAGGTTTAGCACTAATCCTGGGTTAGCGTTAACCGGCTTTTGAACAACCGGCCCCTGGTGTAATATTCTGTTATATCCTTTTTCCATCCCTTTTGAACATTCATACTGAATTTCAAGTCTAGCAAATCAATTTTAAAGAATTTAGCTTTGAATGTCTGACATCTCATATAACGGAAAAATTGCTAATTTTGACAATTAACTTCACCTTTTTTGACCTGAATGAAATGAACTGCTGGTCTGATATTCTGTTGTATCCTTTGCCAATCCCTTCTAAACATTCTTACTGAATCTCAAGTCTAGGAAATCAATATTAAAGAATTTAGGTTTTAAAATCTTTCACCTCATATTGGGCAATAATGGCTATTTTAGACTATTGTTTTGAAATTTTTTGAACTGAATGAAATGAACTCCTGGTGTAATATTGTGTTATATAATTTGTCAATCCCTTTTGAACATTCATACTGAGTTTCAAGTCTAGCAAATCAATATTAAAGAATTTAGCTTTCAATGTCTGACATCTCATAGACGGGAAAAATTGCTATTTTGGACAATTAGCTTCAAATTTTTTGACCTGAATGAAAAGAACTGCTGGTCTGATATTCTGTTGTATCCTTTGCCAATCCCTTTTGAACAATCTTACTGAATCTCAAGTCCAGGAAATCAATATTAAAGAATTTAGCTTTTAAAATCTTTCACCTCATATTACGCAATAATGGCTATTTTAGACTATTGTTTTGAAATTTTTTGAACTGAATGAAATGAACTCCTGGTGTAATATTCTGTCATGTCCTTTGTCAATCCCTTTTGAACATTCATACTGAATTTCAAGTCTAGCAAATCAATATTAAAGAATTTAGCTTTCAATGTCTGACATCTCATAGACGGGAAAAATTGCTATTTTGGACAATTAACTTCACCTTTTTTGACCTGAATGAAATGAACTGCTGGTCTGATATTCTGTTGTATCCTTTGCCAATCCCTTATGAACATTTTTACTGAATCTCAAGTCTAGGAAATCAATATTAAAGAATTTAGCTTTTAAAATCTTTCACCTCATATTTGGCAATAATGGCTATTTTAGACAATAGTCTTCAAATTTTTTGAACTGAATGACATGAACTGCTGGTGTAATATTCTGCTAAATCCTTTGTCAATCCCTTTTGAACACTCACACTGAATTGCAAGTCTAGCAAATCAATATTAAAGAATTTAACTTTCAATGTTTGACATCTCATATAAGGAAAAATTGCTATTTTGGACAATTGGTTTCTAATTTTTTGACCTGATTGAAATGAACTGCTGGTGTAATATTCTGTTGTATCCTTTGCCAATTCGTTCTGAACATTCTTCTTGAATTTCAAGTCTAGCAAATCAAGATTAAATAATTTAGCTTTCAATGTCTGACATCTCATATAGGGGAAAGTGCTATTTTGGACAATTAGCTTCAAATTTTTAGCCTGAATGAAATGAACTGCTGGTCTGATATTCTGTTGTATCCTTTGCTATTCCCTTCTGATAATCTTACTGAATCTCAAGTCTAGGAAATCAATATTAAAGAATTTAGGTTTTAAAATCTTTCACCTCATATTGGGCAATAATGGCTATTTTAGACTATTGTTTTGAAATTTTTTGAACTGAATGAAATGAACTCCTGGTGTAATTATCTTTTATATCCTTTTTCAATCCCTTTTGAACATTCATACTGAATTTCAAGTCTAGCAAATCAATTTTAAAGAATTTAGCTTTCAATGTCTGACATCTCATATAACGGAAAAATTGCTAATTTTGACAATTAACTTCACCTTTTTTGACCTGAATGAAATGAACTGCTGGTCTGATATTCTGTTGTATCCTTCGCCAATCCCTTCTAAACATTCTTACTGAATCTCAAGTCTAGGAATCCAATATTAAAGAATTTAGGTTTTAAAATCTTTCACCTCATATTGGGCAATAATGGCTATTTTAGACTATTGTTTTGAAATTTTTTGAACCGAATGAAATGAACTCCTGGTGTAATATTCTGTTATATAATTTATCAATCCCTTTTGAACATTCATACTGAGTTTCAAGCCTAGCAAATCAATATTAAAGAATTTAGCTTTCAATGTCTGACATCTCATAGACGGGAAAAATTGCTATTTTGGACAATTAGCTTCAAATTTTTTGACCTCAATGAAATGAACTGCTGGTCTGATATTCTGTTGTATCCTTTGCTAATCCCTTCTGAACAATCTTGCTGAATCTCAAGTCCAAGAATTCAATATTAAAGAATTTAGCTTTTTAAATCTTTCACCTCATGTTGGGCAATAATGGCTATTTTAGACTATTGTTTTGAAATTTTTTGAACTGAATGAAATGAACTCCTAGTGTAATATTCTGTTATATCCTTTGTCAATCCTTTTGAACACTCACACTGAATTGCAAGTCTAGCTAATCAATATTAAAGAATTTAACTTTCAATGTCTGACATCTCATATAAGGGAAAAATTGCTATTTTGGACAATTGATTTCTAATTTTTTGACCTGAATGAAATGAACTGCTGGTCTAATATTCTGCTGTATCCTTTGCCAATTCCTTCTAAACATTCTTCCTGAATTTCAAGTCTAGCAAATCAATATTAAATAATTTAGCTTTCAATGTCTGACATCTCATATAAGGGAAAAATTGCTATTTTGGACTATTAGCTTCAAATTTTTGACCTGAATGAAATGAACTGTTGGTCTGATATTCTGTTGTATCATTTGCTATTCCCTTCTGACAATCTTACTGAATCTCAAGTCTAGCAAATCAATATTAAAGAATTTAGCTTTCAATTAATGTCTGACATCTCATATACGGGAAAAATTGCTATTTTGGAGAATTAGTTTCAAATTTTTTGAACTGAATGAAATGAACTGCTGGTGTAATATTCTGTTAAATCCTTTGTCAATCTCTTTTGAACACTCATACTGAATTGCAAGTCTAGCAAATCAATATTAAAGAATTTAACTTTCAATGTCTGACATCTCATATGAGAAAAAAATTGCTATTTTGGACAATTGGTTTCTAATTTTTTGACCTGATTGAAATGAACTGCTGGTCTAATATTCTGTTGTATCCTTTGCTAATTCCTTCTGAACATTCTTACTGAATTTCAAGTTCAGCAAATCAATATTAAATAATTTAGCTTTCAATGTCTGACATCTCATATAAGGGAAAAATTGCTATTTTGGACAATTAGCTTCAAATTTTTGACCTGAATGAAATGAACTGCTGGTCTGATATTCTGTTGTATCCTTTGCTATTCCCTTCTGACAATCTTACTGAATCTCAAGTCTAGCAAATCAATATTAAAGAATTTAGCTTTTAAAATCTTTCACCTCATATTTGGCAATAATGGCTATTTTAGACTATTGTTTTGAAATTTTTTGAACTGAATGAAATGAACTCCTGGTGTAATATTCTGTCATATCGTTTGTCAATCCCACTTGAACATTCATACTGAATTTCAAGTCTAGCAAATCAATATTTAAGAATTTAGCTTTCAATGGCTGACATCTCATAGACGGGAAAAATTGCTAATTTTGACAATTAACTTCACCTTTTTTGACCTGAATGAAATGAACTGCTGGTCTGATATTCTGTTGTATCCTTCGCCAATCCCTTCTAAACATTCTTACTGAATCTCAAGTCTAGGAAATCAATATTAAAGAATTTAGGTTTTAAAATCTTTCACCTCATATTGGGCAATAATGGCTATTTTAGACTATTGTTTTGAAATTTTTTGAACCGAATTAAATGAACTCCTGGTGTAATATTCTGTTATATAATTTATCAATCCCTTTTGAACATTCATACTGAGTTTCAAGCCTAGCAAATCAATATTAAAGAATTTAGCTTTCAATGTCTGACATCTCATAGACGGGAAAAATTGCTATTTTGGACAATTAGCTTCAAATTTTTTGACCTCAATGAAATGAACTGCTGGTCTGATATTCTGTTGTATCCTTTGCTAATCCCTTCTGAACAATCTTGCTGAATCTCAAGTCCAAGAATTCAATATTAAAGAATTTAGCTTTTTAAATCTTTCACCTCATGTTGGGCAATAATGGCTATTTTAGACTATTGTTTTGAAATTTTTTGAACTGAATGAAATGAACTCCTAGTGTAATATTCTGTTATATCCTTTGTCAATCCCTTTTGAACACTCACACTGAATTGCAAGTCTAGCTAATCAATATTAAAGAATTTAACTTTCAATGTCTGACATCTCATATAAGGGAAAAATTGCTATTTTGGACAATTGATTTCTAATTTTTTGACCTGAATGAAATGAACTGCTGGTCTAATATTCTGCTGTATCCTTTGCCAATTCCTTCTAAACATTCTTCCTGAATTTCAAGTCTAGCAAATCAATATTAAATAATTTAGCTTTCAATGTCTGACATCTCATATAAGGGAAAAATTGCTATTTTGGACTATTAGCTTCAAATTTTTGACCTGAATGAAATGAACTGTTGGTCTGATATTCTGTTGTATCATTTGCTATTCCCTTCTGACAATCTTACTGAATCTCAAGTCTAGCAAATCAATATTAAAGAATTTAGCTTTCAATTAATGTCTGACATCTCATATACGGGAAAAATTGCTATTTTGGAGAATTAGTTTCAAATTTTTTGAACTGAATGAAATGAACTGCTGGTGTAATATTCTGTTAAATCCTTTGTCAATCTCTTTTGAACACTCATACTGAATTGCAAGTCTAGCAAATCAATATTAAAGAATTTAACTTTCAATGTCTGACATCTCATATGAGAAAAAAATTGCTATTTTGGACAATTGGTTTCTAATTTTTTGACCTGATTGAAATGAACTGCTGGTCTAATATTCTGTTGTATCCTTTGCTAATTCCTTCTGAACATTCTTACTGAATTTCAAGTTCAGCAAATCAATATTAAATAATTTAGCTTTCAATGTCTGACATCTCATATAAGGGAAAAATTGCTATTTTGGACAATTAGCTTCAAATTTTTGACCTGAATGAAATGAACTGCTGGTCTGATATTCTGTTGTATCCTTTGCTATTCCCTTCTGACAATCTTACTGAATCTCAAGTCTAGCAAATCAATATTAAAGAATTTAGCTTTTAAAATCTTTCACCTCATATTTGGCAATAATGGCTATTTTAGACTATTGTTTTGAAATTTTTTGAACTGAATGAAATGAACTCCTGGTGTAATATTCTGTCATATCGTTTGTCAATCCCACTTGAACATTCATACTGAATTTCAAGTCTAGCAAATCAATATTTAAGAATTTAGCTTTCAATGTCTGACATCTCATAGACGGGAAAAATTGCTATTTTGGACAATTAGCTTCAAATGTTTTGACCTGAATGAAATGAACTGCTGGTCTGATATTCTGTTGTATCCTTTGCCAATCCCTTCTGAAAAATCTTACTGAATCTCAAGTCCAGGAAATCAATATTAAAGAATTTAGTATTTAAAATCTTTCACCTCATATTGGGCAATAATGGCTATTTTAGACTATTGTTTGAAAATTTTTTGAACTGAATGAAATGAACTCCTGGTGTAATATTCTGTTATATCCTTTGTCAATCCCTTTTGAACATTCATACTGAATTTCAAGTCTAGCAAATCAATATTAAAGAATTTAGCTTTCAATGTCTGACATCTCAGATAAGGGAAAAATTGCTATTTTGGACATATAACTTCACCTTTTTGACCTGAAGGAAATGAACTGCTGGTCTGATATTCTGTTGTATCCTTTGCCAATCCCTTCTATACATTCTTACTGAATCTCAAGTCTAGGAAATAAATATTAAAGAATTTAGCTTTTAAAATCTTTCACCTCATATTTGGCAATAATGGCTTGTTTAGACAATAGTCTTCAAATTTTTTGAACTGAATGAAATGAACTGCTGGTGTGATATTATGTTAAATCCTGTGTCAATCCCTTTCGAACACTCACACTGAATTGCAAGTCTAGCAAATCAATATTAAAGAATTTAACTTGCAATGTCTGACATCTCATATAAGGGAAAAATTGCTATTTTGGACAATTGATTTCTAATTTTTTGACCTGATTGAAATGAACTGCAGCTCTAATATTCTGCTGTATCCTTTGCCAATTCCTTCTGAACATTCTTACTGAATTTCAAGTTCAGCAAATCAATATTAAATAATTTAGCTTTCAATGCCTGACATCTCATATAAGGGAAAAATTGCTATTTTGGACAATTAGCTTCAAATTTTTAGCCTGAATGAAATGAACAGCTGGTCTGATATTCTGTTGTATCCTTTCCTATTCCCTTCTGACAATCTTACTGAATCTCAAGTCTAGCAAATCAATATTAAAGAATTTAGCTTTCAATTAATGTCTGACATCTCATATACGGGAAAAATTGCTATTTTGGAGAATTAGCTTCAAATTTTTTGAACTGAATGAAATGAACTGCTGGTGTAATATTCTTTTAAATCCTTTGTCAATCTCTTTTGAACACTCATACTGAATTGCAAGTCTAGCAAATCAATATTAAAGAATTTAACTTTCAATGTCTGACATCTCATATAAGAAAAAAATTGCTATTTTGGACAATTGGTTTCTAATTTTTTGACCTGATTGAAATGAACTGCTGGTCTAATATTCTGTTGTATCCTTTGCTAATTCCTTCTGAACATTCTTACTGAATTTCAAGTTCAGCAAATCAATATTAAATAATTTAGCTTTCAATGTCTGACATCTCATATAAGGGAAAAATTGCTATTTTGGACAATTAGCTTCAAATTTTTGACCTGAATGAAATGAACTGCTGGTCTGATATTCTGTTGTATCCTTTGCTATTCCCTTCTGACAATCTTACTGAATCTCAAGTCTAGCAAATCAATATTAAAGAATTTAGCTTTTAAAATCTTTCACCTCATATTTGGCAATAATGGCTATTTTAGACAATAGTCTTCAAATTTTTTGAACCGAATGAAATGAACTGCTGGTCTGATATTCTGTTGTATCCTTTGCCAATCCCTTCTGAACAATCTTGCTGAATCTCAAGTCCAGGAAATCAATATTAAAGAATTTAGGTTTTAAAATCTTTCACCTTATATTGGGCAATAATGGCTATTTTAGACTATTGTTTTGAAATTTTTT
This sequence comes from Dendronephthya gigantea, assembly GCF_004324835.1. Taxonomy (NCBI): domain Eukaryota; kingdom Metazoa; phylum Cnidaria; class Anthozoa; order Malacalcyonacea; family Nephtheidae; genus Dendronephthya; species Dendronephthya gigantea. Next base: position 187,309 of record NW_021163158.1, on the reverse strand, counting down.
GAACTGAATGAAATGAACTCCTGGTGTAATATTCTGTCATATCGTTTGTCAATCCCTTTTGAACATTCATACTGAATTTCAAGTCTAGCAAATCAATATTTAAGAATTTAGCTTTCAATGTCTGACATCTCATAGACGGGAAAAATTGCTATTTTGGACAATTAGCTTCAAATTTTTTGACCTGAATGAAATGAACTGCTGGTCTGATATTCTGTTGTATCCTTTGCTAATCCCTTCTGAAAAATCTTACTGAATCTCAAGTCCAGTAAATCAATATTAAAGAATTTAGTATTTAAAATCTTTCACCTCATATTGGGCAATAATGGCTATTTTAGACTATTGTTTGAAAATTTTTTGAACTGAATGAAATGAACTCCTGGTGTAATATTCTGTTATATCCTTTGTCAATCCCTTTTGAACATTCATACTGAATTTCAAGTCTAGCAAATCAATATTAAAGAATTTAGCTTTCAATGTCTGACATCTCAGATAAGGGAAAAATTGCTATTTTGGACATATAACTTCACCTTTTTGACCTGAAGGAAATGAACTGCTGGTCTGATATTCTGTTGTATCCTTTGCCAATCCCTTCTATACATTCTTACTGAATCTCAAGTCTAGGAAATCAATATTAAAGAATTTAGTTTTTAAAATCTTTCACCTCATATTTGGCAATAATGGCTTGTTTAGACAATAGTCTTCAAATTTTTTGAACTGAATGAAATGAACTGCTGGTGTGATATTATGTTAAATCCTGTGTCAATCCCTTTTGAACACTCACACTGAATTGCAAGTCTAGCAAATCAATATTAAAGAATTTAACTTTCAATGTGTGACATCTCATATAAGGGAAAAATTGCTATTTTGGACAATTGATTTCTAATTTTTTGACCTGATTGAAATGAACTGCAGGTCTAATTTTCTGCTGTATCCATTGCCAATTCCTTCTGAACATTCTTACTGAATTTCAAGTTCAGCAAAACTATATTAAATAATTTAGCTTTCAAAATCTGACATCTCATATAAGGGAAAAATTGCTATTTTGGACAATTGGTTTCAAATTTTTTGACCTGAATCAAATGAACTGCTTTTGTAATATTCTGTTGTATGCTTTGTCAATCCCTTCTGAACATTCTTGCTGAACTTGAAATCTAGCAAATCAATATTAAAGAGTTTAACTTTCAAAATCTGACACATCATATAAGGGAAAAATTGCTATTTTGGATAATTGTTTTGAATTTTTTTAACTCAATGCAATGAAATGCTGGTTTAATATTCTGTTGTATCCTTTTTCAATACCTTCTGAACATTCTTACTGAATTCCAAGTCTAGGAAATCAATATTAAAGAGTTTAGCTTTTAAAATCTTTCACCTCATATTGGGAAATTATTGCTATTTTAGACCATGGTTTTCAATTTTTTTGAACTGAATGAAATGAATTGCTGGTCTAATATCCTGTTGTATTCTTTGTCAAGCACTTCTGAACATTCGTACTTAGTTTTAATTTCAGCAATACAATGTTAAAGAATTTAGCTTTCAAAATTTGACACCTCATATAAGGCAAAAATTGCTATTTTGGACAAATGTTTTCACATCTTTTGAACTAAATGAAATGAACTGCTGGTCTAATATTTTGTTGTATGCTTTGCCAATCCCTTCTGAACATTCTTACTAAATTTCAGCTCAAGAAATCAATATTAAACAATTTAGCTTTTAAAATCTTTCACCTCATATTAGGCAATAATGGCATTTTAGACAATAGTCTTCATATTTTTTGAACTGAATAAAATGAATTGCTGGTGTAATATTCTGTTAAATTTTTTGTCAATCCCTTTTGAACATTCATACTGAATTTAAGTCTAGCAAATCAATAATAAAAATTTAACTTTCAATGTCTGACATCTCATATAAGGGAAAAATTGCTATTTTGGTCAATTGTTTTCAAATTTTTTGACCTGAATCAAATGAACTGCTGTTGTAATATTCTGTTGTATGCTTTGTCAATCCCTTCTGAACATTTTTACTGAAATTCAACTCTTGGAAATCAATATTAAAGAATTTAGCTTTTAAAATCTTTCACCTCATATTGGGCAATAATGGCTATTTTAGACAATAGTCTTCAAATTTTTTGACCTGATTGAAATGAACTGCTGGTCTAATATTCGGTCGTATCCTTTGTCAATCCCTTCTGAACAATCTTATTGAAATTCAAGTCCAGGAAATATATATTTCGTACTCTAGAGTCAGTCCGACTTTTTAAAACTCGAATAACTCTGCAAATGCACGAGCAAAAAACACAAAAATACCACCAAAATATAGCTCGAGAAAAATACTATAACCCAGTTGCTTCTGTTTTATTGCAAAAATTAATAAATATTAAAGAATTTAGCTTTCAATACAGGGGCGGATCTAGGATTTTTTTTGCGACTTTCGGGATGCCCCAAAAAAGTTAAATCTTTAGGGTAGCAGCATTATTTTAATGAAAAATCGTTTGCGCATGCGCGGCAAGGATTTTTTTAATGTTTTTTTGCACCGTGAAATTCGGGATGCCCGAAAACTGTTAAATCTCGAAGGTAGCATGATTATTTCGATAAAAATCGTTTGCGCATGCGTGGCAACAATTTTTGCAATGTTTTTGTGCACTGCGACATTCGGAATGCCTAAAAAAGTTAAATCTTTAGGGTAGAAGCTTTATTTCGATGAAAAATTCGTTTGCGCATGAGCGGCAACAATTTTTTCAATGTTTTTGTGCACTGCGACATTTGGGATGCCCAAAAACTGTTAAATCTCGAGGGTAGCAGCATTATTTCGATGAAAAATCGTTTGCGTATAGGCAGCTACAATTCTTTTAATGTTTTTGTGCACCGCGACCCTCGGAATGCCCCAAAACAGTTAAATCTTTAGCGTAGAAGCATTATTTCCATGAAAAATTGTTTGCGCATGCGTGGCAACGATTTTTTCATTGTTTTTGCGAGTTCTCGGGATGCCCCAAAACAGTTAAATCTTTAGGGTAGAAGCATTATCTCGATGAAAAATTCTTTGCGCATGCGCGGCAACGATTTTTCTTAATATTTTTGTGCACCGCGACATTCGGGATGCCCAAAAACAGTTAAATCTTTGGGGTAGAAGCGTTATTTCGATGAAAAATCGTTTGCGCTTGCGCGGCAACGATTTTTTCAATGTTTTTGTTAACTGCAACATTCGGGATGCCCAAACACAGTTAAATGTTTAAGGTAGAAGCATAATTTCGATGAAAAATTCGTTTGCGCATGCGCAGCAATGATTTTTTCCATGTTTTAATGCACCGCAACATTCAGGATGCCCGAAAACAGTTAAATCTTTAGAGTAGAAGCATTATTTCGATGAAAAATCGTTCGCGCATGTGTGGCAACGATTTTTGCAATGTTTTTGTGCACTGCGACATTTGGGATGCCCAAAAACTGTTAAATCTCGAGGGTAGCAGCATTATTTCGATGAAAAATTGTTTGCGCATAGGCGGCAACAATTTTTTCAATGTTTTTGTGCACCGCGACCGTCGGAATGCCCCAAAACAGTTAAATCTTTAGCGTAGAAGCATTATTTCCATGAAAAATTTTTTTGCGCATGCGTGGCAACGATTTTTTCATTGTTTTTGTGCACTGCGACATTTTGGATGCCCGAAAAAAGTTAATCTTTAGAGTAGAAGCATTATTTCGATAAAAATGGTTTGCGCATGTGCGGCAACGATTTCTTCAATTTTTTTGTGCACCACGACTTTCGGGATGCCCAAAAACAGTTAAATCTTTAGGGTAGCAGCATTATTTCGATGAAAAATGCGTTTGCGCATGCGCAGCAACGATTTTTTCAATGTTTTTTTGCACCGCGACATTCAAGATGCCCGAAAAAAGTTAATCTTTAGAGTAGAAGTATTATTTCGATAAAAATCGTTTGCGCATGCGTGGCAACAATTTTTGCAATGTTTTTGTGCACTGCGACATTCGGAATGCCTAAAAAAGTTAAATCTTTAGGGTAGAAGCTTTATTTTGATGAAAAATTCGTTTGCGCATGAGCGGCAACAATTTTTTCAATGTTTTTGTGCACTGCGACATTTGGGATGCCCAAAAACTGTTAAATCTCGAGGGTAGCAGCATTATTTCGATGAAAAATCGTTTGCGTATAGGCAGCTACAATTCTTTTAATGTTTTTGTGCACCGCGACCCTCGGAATGCCCCAAAACAGTTAAATCTTTAGCGTAGAAGCATTATTTCCATGAAAAATTGTTTGCGCATGCGTGGCAACGATTTTTTCATTGTTTTTGCGAGTTCTCGGGATGCCCCAAAACAGTTAAATCTTTAGGGTAGAAGCATTATCTCGATGAAAAATTCTTTGCGCATGCGCGGCAACGATTTTTCTTAATATTTTTGTGCACCGCGACATTCGGGATGCCCAAAAACAGTTAAATCTTTGGGGTAGAAGTGTTATTTCGATGAAAAATCGTTTGCGCTTGCGCGGCAACGATTTTTTCAATGTTTTTGTTAACTGCGACATTCGGGATGCCCAAACACAGTTAAATCTTTAAGGTAGAAGCATAATTTCGATAAGAAATTCGTTTGCGCATGCGCAGCAATGATTTTTTCCATGTTTTTGTGCACCGCAACATTCAGGATGCCCGAAAACAGTTAAATCTTTAGAGTAGAAGCATTATTTCGATGAAAAATCGTTCGCGCATGTGTGGCAACGATTTTTGCAATGTTTTTGTGCACTGCGACATTTGGGATGCCCAAAAACTGTTAAATCTCGAGGGTAGCAGCCATATTTCGATGAAAAATCGTTTGCGCATAGGCGGCAACAATTTTTTCAATGTTTTTGTGCACCGCGACCGTCGGAATGCCCCAAAACAGTTAAATCTTTAGCGTAGAAGCATTATTTCCATGAAAAATTTTTTTGCGCATGCGTGGCAACGATTTTTTCATTGTTTTTGTGCACTGCGACATTTTGGATGCCCGAAAAAAGTTAATCTTTAGAGTAGAAGCATTATTTCGATAAAAATGGTTTGCGCATGTGCGGCAACGATTTCTTCAATTTTTTTGTGCACCACGACTTTCGGGATGCCCAAAAACAGTTAAATCTTTAGGGTAGCAGCATTATTTCGATGAAAAATGCGTTTGCGCATGCGCAGCAACAATTTTTTCAATGTTTTTTTGCACCGCAACATTCAAGATGCCCGAAAAAAGTTAATCTTTAGAGTAGAAGTATTATTTCGATAAAAATCGTTTGCGCATGTGCGGCAATGATTTTTTCAATGTTTTTGTGCACCGCGACTTTCGGGATGCATAAGAACAAATAAATCTTTAGGGTAGCAGCATTATTTCGATGAAAAATCGTTTGGGCACGCGCGGGAATGATTTTTTCAATGTTTTTGTGCACCACAATTTTTGGGATGCCAAAAAACAGTTAAATCTTTAGGGTAGCAGCATTATTTCGATGAAAAACTGTTTGCGCAAACGCGGCAACGATTTTTTCAATGTTTTTGTGCACTGCGACATTCGGGATGCCCAAAAACTGTTAAAATTCGAGGGTAGCAGCATTATTTCGATGAAAAATCGTTTCCGCGTGCGCAGCAATGATTTTTTCAATGTTTTTGTGCACCGCGACATTCGGGATGCCCAAAAACAGTTAAATCTTTGGGGTAGAAGCATTATTTCGATGAAAAATCGTTTGCGCTTGCGCGGCAACGATTTTTTCAATGTTTTTGTTAACCGCGACATTCGGGATGCCCAAAAACAATTAAATCTTTAAGGTAGAAGCATAATTTCGATGAAAAATTCGTTTGCGCATGCGCAGCAATGATTTTTTCCATGTTTTTGTGCACCGCAACATTCAGGATGCCCGAAAACAGTTAAATCTTTAGAGTAGAAGCATTATTTCGATGAAAAATCGTTCGCGCATGTGTGGCAACGATTTTTGCAATGTTTTTGTGCACTGCGACATTTGGGATGCCCAAAAACTGTTAAATCTCGAGGGTAGCAGCCATATTTCGATGAAAAATCGTTTGCGCATAGGCGGCAACAATTTTTTCAATGTTTTTGTGCACCGCGACCGTCGGAATGCCCCAAAACAGTTAAATCTTTAGCGTAGAAGCATTATTTCCATGAAAAATTTTTTTGCGCATGCGTGGCAACGATTTTTTCATTGTTTTTGTGCACTGCGACATTTTGGATGCCCGAAAAAAGTTAATCTTTAGAGTAGAAGCATTATTTCGATAAAAATGGTTTGCGCATGTGCGGCAACGATTTTTTCAATGTTTTTGTTAACCGCGACATTCGGGATGCCCAAAAACAATTAAATCCTTAAGGTAGAAGCATAATTTCGATGAAAAATTCGTTTGCGCATGCGCAGCAACGATTTTTTCAATGTTTTTTGTGCACCGCGACATTCATGATGCCCAAAAACTGTTAAATCTTGAGGATAGCAGAATTATTTCGATGAAGAATTGGCAAAAATAATCCGGGGGGAGAGGGTATAAATTTCTCATGAAAAATGCTATAATGTTGTAAAACAATAACCGTTACTCACTCCGAAAGACAGCCATCGCTTTCGTTGTACATTTGCGGCAGAATTCTCAAACTCGTCTTTACAATTACTACACTTACTAGCGACCGAAGGAATACGCCATGCCGACTAATTTAAATTCCACGATATGACTTTGTGCGGCGAGTTGTAAGAGCAGCCATATCAAATGGAAAAGACGAAATCACTTGTGAATCAGTTTGTGAATACGCTAAACTTTGGGACTGGAGAGATGTCCAAAGTTGCCCACCTCCTCCTAAGAACCTCTTACTGTAACTTATTGGTATTACACACATTACATCAACTCCTGTAGGAGTAGGACAGCTAGGAAAGTCCTTCTATTTCAGAATTTATTTTAATAGGTGACTTTGTAGAGAGCATTGAACTTGTACGTTTAAACGTATCTGTTATAAAATATTATTTTGTTTGATATAAATTTGATATAGATATTGTTTTGTTTAATATAAACCGGCCCGGAAAATCATTACTCCTAGCCAAAATTACCTATAATTCACTGAGGTTAGAAAAGGTATGCATGTTTAGTATTTTTATGGGCGGCATTGCAGCCTTTCAATATCTACGTAAATAAAATTGCATAAAGCAACTAATGAACGTCAAATCTATAATTGGCTGATTGGTCAATTGTCATACTTTTCAAGCTTGCCTTTGGCATATAAACACGGAAATTTTGCAAACCAGCTCAAAATTTTGCAAATCGTCGACACCTACCGTCATGCCAGAAAATGGTAAATATTTGATATAATTTTTTGATATACTTGATATATTTACTCACATGATATGCCGCGACGGTGAAATAAATTCGTGCTCAATTGATGAAAGAATTGCTAATTTTTGAAGTAAACACTACATGCCGGGCTGGACTGTCCGCCAGGATGAAATCTTCTTCAATTTAAAATAGTCTTTTCAGCGTCATTCTAATAGTTTTGCTTTCTGCGCAATGAATAGGTGGAAAATTAAAGAAAAGGCAATATTAATGCGATAAGTTCAATCACTATGGTTTAATATTAAAGGCATGCGTAATTAAGAGTTGTTGCAATAACCCGTATAGAGTGGCGATAGCACAACAGAAGATGAAAGTCCATCCATATTAAGGGGAATAAAGAGCGGGTCAAGTCCGCCTAAAAAAGCGGTAAGCAACTGGTGATTAGTTATGAAATGTATAAAATTAGGAAAAAAATTTATTAAAAGCCGAGAGTTGACTACATTATGGCGTTTGTTGTGTGGACGTCATCCTTGAACGCTGCTGTCTTGAAATTAACTGAGATCGTATTAACTAATCCCATATGTGAGTATCAGTCATATATCATATATGACTGATCCTGGAGGATGGTAAAGTTGGTTTAATTATAAAAGTTGGTCGGTTGGTCCATACTAAATGACACCCCCAATCTTAGCTTTTTTGCCACGCCCCTGATCAAAATAAGAAACGCAGTAGAAAGGCCTCGTTGAAAAAACCTAAAGGAAAACCTTTTGTGCTCACTATGAAAAAGTTCAACAATTTGAGGTTGTGTTTAAGGTCAGGGGCACAAACGTCAGGGGATATGTCATATGTTCATCAATAATAGACCACTCAAATATTTTGTTACGATGCGATTACCGAACTGTTCACTAGGGAGGAAGAGGAACTTATTTAGAGGTCCTTCTTTTAGCAAAAGAAAGAATTCCTCATTATTTACTAAGATAAGTTGAATGCTCTAGTCTTGCTAAACATAGAAAAGAGCACTGACGTTCGATTCATGGGACGAAGAACAGTACAGTTTTGGCGTATCGGTGCTTCCAATTGGGAAAGCATTCCCGCGAGAAAAAGAAAAAGAAAGGGACGTACAACGAAAAAGGTACTTACATTTTAATTCATATTACTCACCTATTACTTTACTATTTTCTTTTTCGACAAAAAGACAGAAAATACGACATGACATATCATAAGCAAATGGTATTTAGATTCTATGACGAGATTCCTCAAATTGAAAGTTCTGATTCCGAATTCGAAAGTGAAATGCAGGTATCGATCGAGAAGATTTTAACATTTGATCAATGTATTTAACATTCGTGAGGTTACAAATTCTGCATGATATTAATTCTTAGGCAGCGATAGATTCCAGTCGCATCACGATGGTCAGGGAAGAAATAGGGGAACCCAGCCAGGCATACCGAGAGGTATTATCTCCATCTTGTGGCTGATCATGTTTATTCAGTTCGTTGATTGCGTTAATTCGCGTGATTGCGTTGATTTGCGTTATATTTTAACTTGCAACGATTAAATTGTACTACAGGGTGTATCAAAAAAAAGGTAATCCAACTTTGGTGCGCTATTGTACGTGAACTACTTGTTCTATTAACGAATTTTTTTCACATTCCGAAAGGTTATGCTTTTAACTATCGAATGACATGTTTTTGATACCAAATGGTGAAAAAATGAGCAAATAGGAGGCTGATAAAAAGTGTTAGTCGAAATCGCATATTTTAACCTCTGAGAGTTGGGACTAAAACCATTGAAAATTAACTCTCTTTAGGACTTAATTGAAGAATTTTGCTTTTGAATAAACTAACCGCATATGCATATTAAGTAGGAATAAGGAGAACATTCCAAGCAATGCGGCATAAAACCAGTGCAAGCTGTGACATGTTCATGATTAATTGTTTTTTTCTTTTGTTATGCACTGCTTTAATTAGGCTCAAAGGTGAAAATATGCGATTGAGACTAACATTTTTTATCAGCCTCGTATGTCCTCACTTTTTCACCATTTGGTATTAAAAACATGTCATCCGATAGTTAAAAGCCTGATCTTTCTGAATGTGAAAACAATTCGCTCATAGACTGAGTAGTTCACGTACAATAGCTTGTTGAAGTTGGATTACCTTTTTTTTGATACACCCTGTATAGGTGAACCAATTCCCTGGGAGAAAGCAAGAGAAATTGAAACCATTTCTATAAGCAGTGGTGGGTCAGTAACGTCTCTGTCCCCAGACAACAAAAGGTTGTAAATTATATATACTACAATTCTCATTGCACTAAATAGAAGAGGGCATAAGAGGGTTGATCACCTTTGCTTGCTTGTTAAATTAATATTCTCTTCCCGAATTTGCTAACAACGTGCAATTGGGTGAAATCGGGGCAAACTATGAAATCTACAGTTTCCCATTCTAGAATACAAATAAATTCTTTTTTTTTCAGTCAATTTTTAATATCTAACGATGAGTACGGACGGATTGAAACAGATTCATCCGAGGAAGAAAAGAGTGGTTCTTTGATGACAAACTTAATGGAGAATACATTTAACCTTACGTAAAAATACATTGAGAAATTTATACCCAGTTCTGTTTCGATATTTACTGCTAGTAATGGGCACCTATGGCCACCACGTCAAAGATTCGCAACTACTAAGAGTATGATTGGTTGAGACAAATTTTTAAATTTTTTTTACCAATTTCTAATTTTACAAATATGAAATCAAACTACAATCTGTTTAACACTTTAGTCGGAGGATTGAATATAATCTTCCCTGCAGATCAGCCCAAGAGTATCATCAGGGTAATCCACTGTTGCCTATATACAGCAAGCCATCATGTCTGAAAAAAATGTCCAAGCAAGACAAAGATAGCATCGTCGATGAAGTTTTTAGCGTGCTTCTTAAGGAGAAAATACCAGAAGAAAAAATATGTAAAACGATTCCACAACAAGTAATGGAGAACTGTGTTTTTGTAGTAGATACAAGTGCACTGAAATCTCCGGAAGACCTACTGGCGGATAATTGTGGGTCCTGGAACAATGATGGAGTCCGGTACTTCTACTTCGAAAGCACAGAAATATCATGCGATTCTTCAAGCTCTTGTCTGGGTTTAAATAATAGTATGGAATTTAGAAAGTTAGGAAAAAAGGCTAATGAAGATGCTCTAAATAGCCCATGGTATAAGATTTGTCGCAAATACTACAGAAATCGCGATTCCTCGGATTATAGAAGAGTGATTTCTTATCTTTTAGGTGAGCAATGAACGACAACATACTCCTCTACTAGATATTATCTTAGGATATCATCACAACATCCTCGTTTAATATTCTATTCTTTATTTATTCTTATGTATTAAAATATTCTAATTTTTTTCCTTCAAAGATGAGCATGGGTTTGTAAAGAAATTAGCGATGGTAACTTACCAGTTCGACAACGAAGAACACACCTTTACTATAACGTCCCACGGCAATAGTAAACAGAATGTGCGATATAGAAGAACACACGACAGTACTTTAAGAACCATCGAAAAGAAAGTAAGAGTGGAAAAACCGCGCCAGACATTCCAAAGCGTTGCAGAAATGTCTGGCGATGGCTTGCTAAAGGGGGTGCAACCTGCTGCTTGGCCTAGAGATATGGCCCAAATATATAACTGCAAAAAACAGCAAAAGCAAAAAACATCCACACAATCCAGGATTGCTTGTGCAAATGATCCATATTTTGCAGTTATCTTGCAGTGCAAGGAGGACGAAGCTAACCCTGAAACATCCTATGTAAGAAGAGTAACGGCCGCACCAGAACCAACAGTCTTGCTTGCCTTGGACTCGCAATTATCGGATATTGAAAAGTTTTGCACAAAACCTTCAAACTTTGGAATTCTTCAAGTTGATCCCACCTTTGATCTTGTGCCTTTCCATGTAACTGCAACTCAGTATGAACATCTGCAACTTTTAGATAGAAGAAGCGGAAAACGTCCTGCGATGGTTGGCCCCTTATACGTTCACCGCCAGAAAAAAGAAGTCACGTATGAAGGGTTCGTTAATCAACTGCTCGAACTTAAACCAGGGTTAAAGTTAATCAAGGCTTTCGGGACAAACGGCGAGGGAGCATTATATAACGCATTTTCTAAAAAGATCGAAAATATAATCCATCTTCGTTGTTTTCTTCACGAAAGGCAAAACATAGATCGACATCTGAAGGCTGTTGGAGTATCTGAACATGACAGAAATAAGATCATGGCAGACTTGTTTGGACGTCATATTGGCTCCAGACTTGAGGAAGGTATTGTTGATAGTGAAACAGCTGAGGAATTTTGGCTACGGATGGCACAAGTTAAACAAATCTGGAAAGAACGTATGGGAAGTAAAGGAGCAGAGGTGCATTCTTGGTTAATGAAGTATAAGGCCGATGAAATGGTTAATTCAATGATACGACCAGTTAGATTACGTGCTGGATTAGGCGATCCTCCTCTTGAGTTCACAACAAATCGAGTTGAATGCATTAACCATCTGCTGAGTGACGAACTTAACGGTAAGCCTCAGAATTTGCCTCAGTTTGTGAAGACCGTGCGTGCGCTTGTCGAACGTCAAAGAAAAAATATTGAATGGGCAATAATTGGCAAAGGACCATATCGTCTTCATCCAGATTTGAAAGAGCGGGAGATGTCAGAGGAAAATTGGTGCTCGATCACCACTGACGCAAGGGAACTGTACATTCAAAGAGTCTTCGATTCCGACGTCGGCGTTCAGCGGGATCAGCGTGCCAAAACGTTACCGATTCAGTGTCCTATCAACGATAGCCAATTGCAGGCAGAGACGCGAACTGTGACCCTAGAAATAAATTGTGATGAGTTTTCTAGTAAATTGGAACGGTACATGCACAATGAAACGGCTAAAGAAATTTGGAAAAAAGCATCTCGTTTGCTTACTGAACATGGCAATATTTCTATTGCGCCAGGGTGCCCTAAAGAATCAAGAATGGTTACGAGTTCCAGCAATGTCAAACGACCCCATTTAGTTCTTCGAGGAAAAGATGAAGGAGAATTTCGCTGTGAGAAGTCATGTGCAAATTATAGTGGACTATCTATTTGTTCCCACACCCTAGCGGCTGCCGCGCACAATAGCAAGACCAAAAGATTCGTTGATTGTTATTGCACACATAAAGCAAAAAGCAAAGTAAATTTAACAAAGGCCGTGATCGCAAACATGCCCGATAATCCTGGAAAAAAGCCTGGCGCTTCTCGACGAAAGGGAAGGAAAGGAATTGAGCCTGTACTAGAGAGAGAGACAAGTATTTCTCTCAGTGAACCGATCACCGCATATGCTGGTCAACAGCGTTTTCAACAGCCACAACAACAGTTACAACCACAGCAACAACCTTTACAGCCGCAACAACAACAGCATTTTCACAAGCTGCAACGACAGTTACAGCCACAGCAACAACAACCTTTGCAACAGAATTTCCAGCAGCAACAACAACGTTTAGAACCACAGCAACAACCTTTGCAGCCGCAACAACAACAGCATTTTCAACAGCAGCAACGACAGTTACAGCCACAGCAACAGCACTTACAACAGCATCAACAACCTTTGCAACAGGATGTGCAACCTTTGCCGCAACAGGCTGTCTACACACCGATTGGACCGGTCCCTCCAGGAGTTCCGTTACCTCCAAAGCAGCCAATTCCCACGACAAGCGCTGCCTATGAGCTGAAAAAGATAGCTGGGAATATAAGCAAATGCAACAGATGTGGAAATGTGTTTAAAAGCCCAGGTGTTAATCCTCCAGACAATACCGTAGTCATTTGCAGAAAAGAGCGCGAATATTATCCTCATGTTAATTGATGACGGCTTCAAGTCATGGCATCTTGGCAGAATACAAAACAGACATTACCATCTCAGCCGCGATTGAATAATTCGACGCAACCCGAACTTTCACCCTGTTGATTTGCTTCCAATTGTTTGTAATACGCCAGTAACAGATGGTTTACGGCAAGTATTAAGCATAAGATTTGGAATTACACTGCAGTAAGGATCTACACTGCGGAATTACACTGCACGCAAGTGGCATCCTAGGGCGTTTTTATTAAACGTAAAGACAAGTAATTGCCATTTTCGCATCAAAGCGGAAAAGTCGAATACGAGAGTGCGAAAGGCTTGCTAGGAACTGCTAACATATTTTTGAGAAACATAGAAATTACTAGATTCCAAATAAATTAGCATTAACAATGTCAATGTTAAGAACCACTCATTGAGGTTTGTTAAATTCAAATTCATTATTTTTTAGCTAGTGCCACCTAGCTTTTTGCGCTTGTATTCGACTTTTCCGCTTCATTGCAAAATCTCTAACCAGAGATTTTCGATTATATTTTTCGATATATACGCCTGTATTCTAAAAGCTTACTCACATTTAAACTCATTGAGTGGGAGATCTTAATCTTCTGATAACGTTTCCATTGCGGTATTTTCAGTGGAATAGAGAATTGATTCTCAGTGTTTAACCTCAAATATTTCCGTCGATTCAGAAAGAACTTTCTAATTAACCAGCATTAACAAAATTTATATGTCACACTCAATGAGTGTGAGTGTGAATGAGCTTTTTGAATACAGGCGATAGTAACTGTTGACATCTTGTGTTTATTCGGCTTGATATTTTTGTTTGCATTCGGGTTTTAGTCACCGCCAAACGTTCTCATATCAATATCCGCTTTGGACACATGTGTAAAACATGTGAATGTTAAATAAAACGTCTTTATAAGTCAGGTTCACATTTGCCTTAATCGCCCTTTTGCGCGATCAGTTCGGCACAAGAATCTTTGTCAGTAGCAAAATAAGAAAATTGGTGCCAAGGATGCGGGAATATGAAATCGACACAAATTCGTGCGAACTGTTTTAATGGCGTTTTTCTTCATATACCCCCCCCGGATTGTTTTTGTCCATTTTTAAAGAATCTTTTGCTGTTCCGGTGTTCCGTGTTCCGGTGTTCCGGTGTTCCGGTGTTCCGGTGTTCCGGTGTTCCGGTGTTCCGTGTTCCGGTGTTCCGGTGTTCCGTGTTCCGTGTTCCAGTTTCCGGTGTTCCGTGTTCCGTGTTCCGGTGTTCCGGTGTTCCTGGTTTTACTAATAGCCCCGCGACATTCAGGATGCCCAAAAACAGTTAATCTTTAGAGTAGCAGCATAATTTCGATGAAAAATTCGTTTGCGCATGCGCGGCAACGATTTTTTCAATGTTTTTGTGCATCGCGACATTCAGGATGCCCGACAACAGTTAAATCTTTACAGTAGAAGCATGATTTCGATGAAAATTCGTTTGCGCATGTGTAGCAACGATTTTTTTAATGTTTTTGTGCACCGCGAGTTTTCGGGATGCCCAAAAACATTAAATCTTTCGGGTAGCAGCATTATAACAATGAAAAATTCTTTGCGCATGCGCAGCAACGATTTTTTCAATATTTTTCTGCACCGCGACATTCGGGATGCCCAAAAACAGTTAAATCTTTAGGGTAGAAGCATTAATACGATGAAAAATCATTTGCGCTTGCAAAGCAACGATTTTTTCAATGTTTTTGTTAACAGCGAAATTCGGGATGCCCAAAAACTATTAAATCTTGAGGATAGCAGCATTATTTCGATGAAAAATCGTTTGAGCATGCGTGGCATATATTTTTTCAATGTTTTTTTGCGCCGCGACAATCAAGATTCCCGAAAAAAGTTAATCTTTAGAGTAGAAGCATTATGTCGATAAATATCGTTTGCGCATGTACGGTAACGATTTTTTCAATGCTTTTGTGCACTGCGACTTTCGGGATGCCCAAAAACAGTTACATCTTTAGGGTAGAAGCATTATTTCGATGAAAAATTCGTTTGCACATGCGCGGCAACAATTTTTTCAATGTTTTTGTGCAACGCGACATTCGGGATAACCGAAAACAGTTAATCTTTAGAGTAGAAGTATTATTTCGATAAAAATCGTTTGCGCATGTGCGGCAACGATTTTTCAATGTTTTTGTGCACCGCGACTTTCGGGATGCATAAGAACAAATAAATCTTTAGGGTAGCAGCATTATTTCGATGAAAAATCGATTGCGCACGCGCCGCAATGATTTTTTCAATGTTTTTGTGCACCGCAACTTTCGGGATGCCAAAAAACAGTTAAATCTTTAGGGTAGCAGCATTATTTCGATGAAAAACTGTTTGCGCAAACGCGGCAATGAATTTTTCAATGTTTTTGTGCACCGCGACATTCGGGATGCCCAAAAACTGTTAAAATTCGAGGGTAGCAGCATTATTTCGATGAAAAATCGTTTGCGCGTGCGCAGCAATGATTTTTTCAATGTTTTTGTGCACCGCGAGTTCTCGGGATGCCCAAAAACAGTTAAATCTTTAGGGTATAAGCATTATTTCGATGAAAAATTCTTTGCGCATGCGCGGCAACGATTTTTTTTAATATTTTTGTGCACCGCGACATTCGGGATGCCAAAAAACAGTTAAATCTTTGGGGTAGAAGCTTTATTTCGATGAAAAATCGTTTGCGCTTGCGCGGCAACGATTTTTTCAATGTTTTTGTTAACTGCGACATTCGGGATGCCCAAGAACAGTTAAATCTTTAAGGTAGAAGCATAAATTCGATGAAAAATTCGTTTGCGCATGCGCAGCAACGATTTTTTCAATGTTTTTTTGCACTGCGAAATTTGGGATGCCCAAAAACTGTTAAATCTCGAGGGTAGCAGCATTATTTCGATGAAAAATCGTTTGCGCATAGCCAGCAACAATTTTTTTAATGTTTTTGTACACCGCGACATTCGGGATGCCAAAAAACTGTTAAGTCTCGAGGGTAGCAGCATTATTTCGATTAAAATTCGTTTGCGCATGCCATGCAACGATTTTTTCGATGTTTTTGTGCACCGCGACGTTCGGGATGCCCAAAAACTGTTAAATCTCGAGGGTAGCAGCATTGTTTCGATGAAAAATCGTTTGTGCATGCGTGGCAACGATTTTTTCGATGTTTTTGTAAACCGCGACGTTCGGGATGCCCAAAAACTGTTAAATCTCGAGGGTAGCAGCATTATTTCGATAAAAAATCGTTTGTGCATGCGCGGCAACGATTTTATCGATGTTTTTGTGCACTGCGACATTCGGGATGCCCAAAAACTGTTAAATCTCGAGGACAGCAGCAATATTTTGATGAAAAATCGTTTGTTCATGCGAAGCAACGATTTTTTCAATGTTTTTGTGCACCGCGACATTCGGGATGCTTAAAAACTGTTAAATCTCGAAGGTAGCAGAATCATTTCGTTAAAAAATCGTTTGCGCTTGCGCGGCAACAATTTTTTCGATGTTTTTGTGCACCGCGACATTCGGGTTGCCCAATAACTCTGAAATCTTGAAGGTAGCAGCATTATTTCGATGAAAAATCGTTTGCGCATGCGCAGCAACGATTTTTTTTATGTTTTTGTGCACTGCGACATTCGGGATGCCAAAAAACTGTTAAATCTCGAAGACAGCAGCATTTTTTTGATGAAAAATCGTTTGTTCATGCGAAGCAACAATTTTTTCGATGTTTTTGTGCACTGCAACATTCGGGATGCCCAAAAACTGTTAAATCTCGAGGGTAGAAGCATTATTTCGATAAAAAATGATTTGCGCATGCGCGGCAACGATTTTATCGATGTTTTTGTGCACCGCGACATTTGGAATGCCCAAAAGCTGTTAAATCTTTAGGACAGCAGCATTATTTTGATGAAAAATCGTTTGCGCATGCGCGGCAACGAATTTTTCGATGTTTTTGTGCACCACGAAATTTGGGATGCCCAAAAACTGTTAAATCTAGAGGATAGCCGAATTATTTCAATGAAAACTCGTTTACGAATGCGCGGCAACAATTTTTTCAATGTTTTTGTGCACCGCGACATTCGGGATGCCAAAAAACTGTTAAGTCTCGAGGGTAGCAGCATTATTTCGATGAAAATTCGTTTGCGCATGCCATGCAACGACTTTTTCGATGTTTTTGTGCACCGCGACGTTCGGGATGCCCAAAAACTGTTAAATCTCAAGGGTAGAAGCATTATTTCGATAAAAAATTCTTTGCGCATGCTCAGCAACGATTTTATCGATGTTTTTGTGCACCGCGACATTTGGAATGCCCAAAAACTGTTAAATCTTTAGGACAGCAGCATTTTTTTGATGAAAAATCGTTTGCGCATGCGCGGCAACGATTTTTTCGATGTTTTTGTGCACCACGACATTTGGGATGCCCAAAAACTGTTAAATCTAGAGGATAGCCGAATTATTTCAATGAAAACTCGTTTACGAATGCGCGGCAACAATTTTTTCAATGTTTTTGCACCGCGACATTCGGGATGCCAAAAAACTGTTATGTCTCGAGGGTAGCAGCATTATTTCGATGAAAATTCGTTTGCGCATGCCATGCAACGACTTTTTCGATGTTTTTGTGCACCGCGACGTTCGGGATGCCCAAAAACTGTTAAATCTCAAGGGTAGAAGCATTATTTCGATAAAAAATTCTTTGCGCATGCTCAGCAACGATTTTATCGATGTTTTTGTGCACCGCGACATTTGGAATGCCCAAAAACTGTTAAATCTTTAGGACAGCAGCATTTTTTTGATGAAAAATCGTTTGCGCATGCGCGGCAACGATTTTTTCGATGTTTTTGTGCACCACGACATTTGGGATGCCCAAAAACTGTTAAATCTAGAGGATAGCCGAATTATTTCAATGAAAACTCGTTTACGAATGCGCGGCAACAATTTTTTCAATGTTTTTGTGCACCGCGACATTCGGGATGCCAAAAAACTGTTATGTCTCGAGGGTAGCAGCATTATTTCGATGAAAATTCGTTTGCGCATGCGAAGCAACGATTTTTTCGATGTTTTTGTGCACTGCAACATTCGGGATGCCCAAAAACTGTTAAATCTCGAGAGTAGAAGCATTATTTCGATGAAAACTCGTTTACGCATGCGCGGCAACAATTTTTTCGATGTTTTTGTGCACCGCGACGTTCGGGATGCCCAAAAACTGTTAAATCTCGAGGGTAGAAGCATTATTTCGATGAAAAATTGTTTGTGCATGAGCGGCAACGATTTTTCCGATGTGTTTGTGCACCGCGACATTGGGTTGCCCAATAACTGTTAAATCTTGAAGGTAGCAGCATTATTTCCATGAAAAATCGTTTGCGCATGCACAGGAACGATTTTTTTTTATGTTTTTGTGCACCGCGACATTCGGGATGCCAAAAAACTGTTAAGTCTCGAGGGTAGCAGCATTATTTCGATGAAAATTCGTTTGCGCATGCCATGCAACGATTTTTTCGATGTTTTTGTGCACCGCGACGTTCGGGATGCCCAAAAACTGTTAAATCTTGAGGGTAGAAGCATTATTTCAAAGAAAAATTGTTTGCGCATGCGCAGCAACGATTTTATCGATGTTTTTGTGCACCGCGACATTTGGGATGCCCAAAAACTGTTAAATCTTTAGGACAGCAGCATTATTTTGATGAAAAATCGTTTGCGCATGCGCGGCAACGATTTTTTCGATGTTTTTGTGCACCGCGACATTTGGGATGCCCAAAAACTGTTAAATCTAGAGGATAGCCGCATTATTTCAATGAAAACTTGTTTACGAACGCGCGGCAACAATTTTTTCAATGTTTTTGTGCACCGCGACATTCGGGATGCCAAAAAACTGTTAAGTCTCGAGGGTAGCAGCATTATATCGATTAAAATTCGTTTGCGCATGCCATGCAACGATTTTTTCGATGTTTTTGTGCACCGCGACGTTCGGAATGCCCCAAAACTGTTAAATCTCGAAAGTAGAAGCATTATTTCGATGAAAAATTGTTTGCGCATGCGCAGCAACGATTTTATCGATGTTTTTGTGCACCGCGACATTTGGGATGCCCAAAAACTGTTAAATCTTTAGGACAGCAGCATTATTTTGATGAAAAATCGTTTGCGCATGCGCGGCAACGATTTTTTCGATGTTTTTGTGCACAGCGACATTTGGGATGCTCAAAAACTGTTAAATCTAGAGGATAGCCGAATTATTTCAATGAAAACTCGTTTACGAATGCGCGGCAACAATTTTTTCAATGTTTTTGTGCACCGCGACATTCGGGATGCCAAAAAACTGTTATGTCTCGAGGGTAGCAGCATTTTTTCGATGAAAATTCGTTTGCGCATGCCATGCAACGATTTTTTCGATGTTTTTGTGCACCGCGACGTTCGGGATGCCCAAAAACTGTTAAATCTCGAGGGTAGAAGCATTATTTTGATGAAAAATTGTTTGTGCATGCGCGGCAACGATTTTTCCGATGTCTTTGTGCACCGCGACATTGGGTTGCCCAATAACTGTTAAATCGTGAAGGTAGCAGCATTATTTCCATGAAAAATCATTTGCGCATGCACAGCAACGATTTTTTTTATGTTTTTGTGCACCGCGACATTCGGGATGCCAAAAAACTGTTAAGTCTCGACGGTAGCAGCATTATTTCAATGAAAAATCGTTTGCCATTGCGCGACAACGATTTTTTTGACGTTTTTGTGCACTGCGACATTCGGGATGCCCAAAAACTTTTAACTCACGAGGCTAGCAGCATTACTTCGATGAAAAATCGTTTGCGCATGCGCGACAGCGATTTTTTTGAATTTTTTTTGAACCGCTACATTCGGGATGCCCAAAAACTGTTAAGTCTCGAGGGTAGCAGCATTATTTCGATAAAAAATCGTTTGCGCATGCGCGGCAACGATTTTTTCGATGTTTTTGTGCACCGCGACATTCGGGATGCCAAAAAACTGTTAAATCTCGAGGGTAGCAGCATTATTTCGATAAAAAAATCGTTTGAGCAAGCGCGACAACGATTTTTTCGATGTTTTTGTGCACCGCGACATTCGGGACCTGATGATATGAATTATCGCATCAGCGGCAATAATATTTCACAATAATAAAAATATGGAAAACAAATTCAGGCAAAAAGCAGAAATTCTGACCTAGTTCCGATTCGAGCTTGTCTTAAGCACGTGCTTACCAACGATTATCGCTTAGCACTTATGAAATGCTATTTCTTCAATTCTTTTGCACATCCTAGCCCAAGAATTACTCAGAATTACAACAGATTGATAACATGTAAAATTGGGACATTTCGAAGACAACAGAGTACCAAAAAAGCGAAAAGATATGGAATTTCTAAAATATATCTTGCTATGGGTGAGTAATTTGAGATAACAAAGCAACCTATTATTTTTATTATTGTTTTTACTTATAATACAAATGCAGGTTATAACTATATGCTGGTTGGAATATACTATTCAAATAATCGTTTCAACCGCTATTGTTTAGTGGTATTCCGGTGTCTTTAGCCCAAATATTTCTGAGATATTTAATGTCTTGCTTCTGTGCAACATTATTTTCAGGGGTAATATCCTATTTTGCGGTACAGTTCCATTTATCATTCATTTTACACTGGTCTTATATAAAATATAATTTTTTTATTCTCCCTTTCCTATTATGTAATTGCAGAACGAATATTCAATATATTAGTGAACCGCATAAAAACTCATTATGACAATCGCTATCGGACGTCTATTGCATCGGAGATACGACTTGTCGTAAGCCAAATTCAATGTTATTTCTCGCGATTTTTCTATGATGTCTTACATTGTGGTTTTTTAAAGATTCTTCAATGTTTCCTCAATCTGTGAGCTGAGAACTAGGCCTTGTGCAAGACAAAATTGGAAAAGTTAAATTCACTTCGTATGTTATTTGTTCTGAAAGGAAAAGGTTGGTTAATGATGATAGTGCAACGCATGTCAGGTATTCTGCTTCCAAAATTCCATTTTAGCTCGCCTGCACTTTAATGCAAGAAAGCTATTGCTATAGTCTTGGCGTCCCCGTCCCTGTCCCCGTCCTAGTCCCCGTCCCCGTCCCCGTTCCCGTCCGCGTCCACACTACATGATAAGTAGAATGTTAAGATGCCACTTTTATTTTCCCATTATTTTCAACTTATCTACTTAAGGAGTCTATTTGTTGCAAAAGAACCATTTACCAGGGGGGAGTGAACATTATACAACAAAATATAATGATAAGGTCAATGTTAAAATGCTATATTTTTAACGCCTTCCAATGAAATTTGTCATATTCCAAACTTTAAAATTCCGCCAAAATTAGCCAAATTTTGCTAAATTCTGCGGAATTTTTATTTTTTTCCGCAAAAATATCTTTAAATTGCTAAATTCAGCGGACTTCACTGCGAGTTTCATTATAAAAGTCATTTTCTTGCGGATATATGTTAAAATTTCGTTGGTGAAAAAGCCTATTTCTCGCGGAGTAAGAAAAATATGGCCTCGTTTTTACTGTTTTTCGAAAATACTAGCGGAGTGAACCAACTATGGCTCCAAAATCAATAAAAAGCGAGAAAATCTGAGGAAAAGTTAATACTTACCAAAAACATACTTATCAGTAGAATTTTTACAAAACACAGGGTGTCCGAATTTCGGAAACCCCTATATCTCAATGTGAGAGACATATAAGGGTGTCCGAATTTCGGAAACCCTTATATCTCAATGTGAGAGACATATAAGGGTGTCCGAAATTCGGAAAACCCTATATATATCTCAATGTGAGAGACATATAAGGGTGTCCGAATTTCGGAAACCCCTATATCTCAATGCGAGAGACATATAGGGGTGTCCGAATTTCGGAAACCCTTATATCTCAATGCGAGAGACATATAAGGGTGTCCGAATTTCGGAAACCCCTATATCTCAATGCGAGAGACATATAAGGGTGTCCGAATTTCGGAAACCCCTATATCTCAATGTGAGAGACATATAAGGGTGTCCGAATTTCGGAAACCCTTATATCTCAATTCGAGAGACATATAAGGGTGTCCGAATTTTGGAAACCCCTATATCTCTATGTGAGAGACATATAAGGGTGTCCGAATTTCGGAAACCCCTATATCTCAATGCGAGAGACATATAAGGGTGTCCGAATTTCGGAAACCCCTATATCTCAATGTGAGAGACATATAAGGGTGTCCGAATTTCGGAAACCCTTGATCTCAATGTGAGAGACGTATAAGGGTGTCCGAATTTCGGAAACCACTAGCTATATCTCAATGTGAGAGACATATAGGGGTGTCCGAGTAACGTAGCTAGTGCACTGTATCTACAATGGGTTAATGGGTTATTATAAAAACTCAAAACACTTAACAATGCAGTCCATACTTAGGTAGTGTTTATTATTCATATCAGTGATAATTCCTGAAGATAAATGAGTCATTTGAATGTTGGCATACATTTTAGTTAGCATGCGATAATGATATTGAGGGTAATATTCTCCAATGCTTCTGCACTTAAAAATTTAGCATCTTGCGTCTGTATAATTATAGGTACAAGCGTAGAAAATATATTTTTTTAAATTAATCCAGACCCCTAGCCCTTTTAGCTTCCTCCCGATACCACCGTTTTAAATATTTTCTGGTATTTTCTTGGAGATGGTTGTTATCGTCAAGTTAGAACGAGCAGAGAATTACTGAATCTCTTGGAAGAGTGTCTGTCCAAGGTATTTCACCATATTTGCTCGTAACCATAACGGGTTGCCAGGTCGCGGTATATGTACCTTTCCAGTAATGCAACTTGAATTCAAAACTTCACAAACATTACCAATAACCGGTCTCTTTTTGTAATTACTAATATACACTGCAACCAACACGCCAGGACAAAGCGACTGAAGATAGTTGTCATCATGTCGGATTCCTCTGGCAGCAGGTGGTTGATATGGCCCAGCGTAAATCTAAGAGAACAAAATTCATGTTACACTTTTGAATAGCATATTGCTAGCCAGCATTCTGAAATTGAATTTTCTTTTAAAATCTATAGGACAAAGCAGGGAAAATTGGATATCAAACCCTACAGTAAGCTTAAACAGTAAGATAGAGTGTTTGTTGTAGGTTTGTCCAAAGGCTCATATAACGTATCTCCCTATAATTTTGTAGTACCTCTCTCGAGCTAATTCCTCGGAATAATTTTTTACTGAAATATGCGCAAAGAAAATATCTTAGTCCTATTGAAAATTTTTTTGAGAGTTTTAAAATATTACTAAAAGTTTAGTTTGTCGCGACTGATAGCGTATAAATTATCCGTTTTGCCATTTTAATGAATTTTGGCATTTTGATTTGAATTAAAGATTTTATGTTTATCATGGTGTCCCTGAACTACATGCATTTATCCGCACCCATTATATGTATAAAGTATCCAGTTCTGGGTTTAATCATATAGTGTTCAATATGACGTGTTTTTCCGGCGCAGGTTTGCCAGCGCCTCAATGTTTGACGTCAATCAATCTTAGCTGTTGTTGGTGACACATTTTAGCTTTGTAGCTATGTATTGGCGGAAAATCTGCATGTCATCATCGAATTGCAAGTTGACATTAGCAGTGCTTAGATATATACAGCCCTAATCGTTTTATTTTACTTTAAAAATCTAAGCGCGCTTCGCCCGTAATGGAAAAACGCCTTATCCTAAAATCGAAAGTATCCATTCTCATTTACATGGGTATGGTGTTCCATTTATCCCCACGTGTCTTTAAAATAATTAATTCAATTAAATGAGTATTCTTGTATGAAGTTGCGTGCCAATATAACGAGGGAGCAGCGCGGCAGCGTCTTCAAACAACTTAGCATTAAATGTGGTATTTTAGGCAGTTGTTATACCACATTTGATGCTGTTGTTTGAAGATAGGTATATACATGATATGTTGTTATACAGTCTGTATAAAAAAAACTAAAGATTCAAAGGGTCTTAATTTCGAGCGGAATTATACAAACTTCGAATTCAAGCCAGGAACAGTTGATGGAAAAATCAGTCAACTATTGACTATTCCTGCCGGAGGATCTATAGTTCTCCGGCAGGAATCGCGATGCCGGTGCAATGCGCAGTGGCTTGAATTTCAAGTGTGTATATTTCCACTCGAAATAAAGACCCTTAATTCGAACCTTTAGAATTTACCTGCATCGAGTGAAGTGCCAAAAATCATAAAAAATGCTTAATATTCACTTAAATATATTGATGAATATATTGGTGATTGCGTTTTTTTTACAGCCTGTAATTCATGGGTTTATATATTTAACAATCTTTACGCCTTGCAGGTCTTGGGGAAAAAAATTATAATCTAACATATTGCTTGACACATAAACAAGTGCCGGGAATAATGTAACTGTAAATCCTCAGTGACCAAATATTTTAATCGTTGCGCGCACGCAAAGTCGGCTTAGTATATGAAAATTTGCAGAATGGTGTCTCAGGATACAGAAGTATTATTATCGCGTGTTTATATAATAAAATAACTTGCAAAATATCATAAAAAGTTATCGCTTACCACTGCTATCGGTTGAATCGTATTGTAAAGCTCTCTTGACTTTTTTTGGGCTTCTACTTAATACATATGCTGACGGCGTATCGTGAGGCAAAAGATTGCACGAAAGATCTAAAATCAAATAACAAAATTTGCATTCTTATTTCACATAATAGAGCACAAAATAAGAAATCGCTCTGAAACCTGAAACCAATTTTAGCAATCGCCAATGCCTTTTCTATTTAGCTTAGTTTCATATAAGATTGGTAATAATTAGGAACTTACGTTCAGAAGAATTTGAATCAGGAAAGGATCCATTTGCGTCGCTACTTAACCCAACAGAAAATGGTGAAGAAAATTCTTCGCGCAGATCTGTACTAGTTGAGATTGATGAAGGAGAAGCCTCAAGTGAGTTTGAAACTGCATACATAAGATAGGGAAAAAACAAATTAAAAATATATGTATAATTATATGGCATTATTAATTCATGATGCTCTTACTTTTTGCCTCTGAATGTATGAGAGGAGATGATTTTTCACTGTCACTAAATCTTATATCAAAACCGGGTGAGCTGCTGGTGGCTGACGCCGGTGCTTCTGATTCGTAGATAACAAAGACATTAAAGACAATGCTGGTGATATTGGTTCAGGTGAGCTTGAAAACCCCATTTCGAAAACAGAGGAATCGTCATCTTCTTTATCTGGTGAGGACAACATTGTGCTCAAATTTGATCACTTCTCGCAAAATATATATAAACAATAATTAATGTTTAGCTGTTGAGCATATTCAATACATATATATCAGTAAATTGTGCCGAAGCTCGAAGGTGATTCCTTGTTGCCTGACAACCTTTTTTATTTTACAATAGTCCACTGATTGGATTAGGATATTCCCATCAATTAACTCTCTGACAACGGAAAAAACTTTTCTTTGTTATTGGTTGAGTTTACCGCTTTGACCAGGTGTAATGTTCATATGATATACTTCGCATGTGCGCTCTTCCCACATTCAACATATTGAGCTTCAATTGTCAATGCCAGTAGTTTTGAGAGAGAGTTTTTATATATAGATATGCCACAAATGAAAAAGTGGTCGGTTCGCGTAAGGCAAGGAAAGGCTTATGTATATGTTGCTGGAAAGCCCCTAGCAAAGACAGGCGTCGAGTATCATCAGTGCTGCCGCCGTGAAAAGTGAGGATAATAAGCCTCTCAAGGTATGTATTAAGTTTCGATATTTTGAAACCTTTTTGATATTAGCTAGCTTTAGGCTTCTCGGATTTATAGTAGGTAGAAAGAAAGAAACCTCCTTTTTAAGAGCAAAGCTATAAGTAGGAACAAAAATATAGCATATGTAAAGGCCTTATTTAAAGGCTATGCATGCATATGTATAATATATAGTTATATATGTGTGATCAAATTGCTTGACACTGTCGTTATCTATATTTGGTTACCGCTGAAATTCCATTTTCGCGCTGCGTTTTCATTTTGTTTCATTGCATGGCGCTTCGTATGATCCCTGTTTGCCCGAGAAAAAGTAGGCATGTCATTATTATTTATAAGGATTGAATACGAGTAAAATTTTAATCTCGAATGCAGCTGAATGTATGATGTATGTGATCAATGTATATAAACACTCTCCTTATTATACAAGACCCTTGTCCCGGCGAGACTGTTTTGATATCAATAAAGTACTATATATAAATTAATAAATGCCTTTTATAGCCTTGCGCTTAAGCGATATGCATACAGGCAATGCGTGAATCCCACTGATGAAAACACAAATTTAGGTTTTTGTGGGAAAAAGGGGAACGTCATGAGTAACTTATTGGAACGTTTTTGTAAATTAAGGGGCGTAAAAAATAAAAATAAACAGATGATAGTTAGTAATTTTTAAGGCAACCGCCAACCATGTGGTGTGTGTTCCTGCATGACTGTTCCAGTTTGTGGAGTATATATCCACAATCAGGCGTGATTTTGGGCACTTCACTAGATGCACGTAAATTTAGGGGTTTCGATGCACGTAAAAGCGTAGGTTCGATTCCTGCCGGGGAACTATAGTTGACTCATTTTGCTTTAATTTGAATTTGAAGTGTGTATAATTCCACTCGCAATTTCCTGTTATGTTGACAAACACAAGCAGAGCGGCTGGCCTCCTTCTGTCCAAACAATGCAGAAAATGTTACTGTGTACGCAATTCATGTAGCAGAATACTGTAGCTAGTGGTTAATCGTTGTCCTTTTTCACTCTGTAGGGAATATATTACCAGGCATGAACGAGGCTGTTGAAGCATTTGTTGTCCTCCATGCTTCGGTATCTGGGCGAATTCTGCCAGAACACTTCAACTTCGCGTTTGGCAAGGTCCCAAACTTCATTTGTGTCAATTCGGCAAAACAGAGAATTTGAGACATGTTTGCGGCTGGTAGAAATGTTCAGTCACTCGGGTGACTGGATATTAGATGTTAATTTACCCGAAGGTATGTCATTAACCTCATAAATATAAAATATTAAGCCACCCTTTTGTTCGAATGATGTATATATAATATACGTTTCCCACCTGGTACAGTATCATGAACTTTTATAATTATCATCTTTGTCAAATCTTTTTCTTGCAGCTGGCGGTGTTGCAGCAGTCACGATCGAGCGCAATTGCCTCATTCTGGTAAAAACAGAAGAGGAGGAACGAGAGGCCAGGCGAAAGTTGAAAGAACTTTAGAACCTATAAATCTATATATATATATAATATATATTATACATCTTCATTGTGTGCTGGGTATTCCCGGCTCTACGTGGGAAAACATATCATAATGAAAATTTAATTAAGACAACTTACTTTTTAAATTGTCAGAATGTTCCTTTGCAATTTACAAAATATACTTCTAAATTGGTTTCACTTGACCATTGCCCATTCGACTTGCGTAGAGAATATAACCCGAATAATTGTAGATACCGTGCATTGCGTAACTCGGACACCCCTAAATGTCTCTCGAATTGAGATACAGGGGTTTCCGAAATTCGGACACCCTTATATGCCTCTCACATTGAGATATACGGGTTTCCGAAATTCGGACACCCCTATATGTCTCTCGAATTGAGATACAGGGGTTTCCGAAATTCGGACACCCTTATATGTCTCTCACATTGAGATACAGGGGTTTCCGAAATTCGGACACCCTTATATGCCTCTCACATTGAGATACACGGGTTTCCGAAATTCGGACACCCCTATATGTCTCTCGAATTGAGATACAGGGGTTTCCGAAATTCGGACACCCTTATATGTCTCTCACATTGAGATACAGGGGTTTCCGAAATTCGGACACCCTTATATGTCTCTCACATTGAGATATACGGGTTTCCGAAATTCGGACACCCCTATATGTCTCTCGAATTGAGATACAGGGGTTTCCGAAATTCGGACACCCTTATATGTCTCTAACATTGAGACATACGGGTTTCCGAAATTCGGACACCCCTATATGTCTCTCGAATTGAGATACAGGGGTTTCCGAAATTCGGACACCCCTATATATCTCTCGAATTGAGATACAGGGGTTTCCGAAATTCGGACACCCCTATATGTCTCTCGAATTGAGATACAGGGGTTTCCGAAATTCGGACACCCCTATATGTCTCTCAAACTTGAAACCGGCGGACAGTGGAATCCTTATACATCTAAGACAAAAATCCTTTTTATGCGGACAGTGGAATTGTGTCTGCCAAAAAAGCTATTTTATAAAAAAAGAATTAAAAATCCGCAGAATTTTGTTAATTTCGCTAATATATGCGGAAAATTACAAGTTTGGAAATGTTCAAAATTCTTTGGAACACGTTTTTTTGTATACTTTGGCTTTACATCAGAAAAATCATTATCAATATAAGTCATCATTATGCATTGTGACTATTTAGTGCCATTTGGTACACATTTACACGATAATAAAGAGAGTTTTGCTCAAAATTATCAAATGATAAGGTGAATGTTAACCTATTTAGCATAATGATAAGGTCAATGTTAAGATGTTATATTTTTTAAATGTTATGGCTTTGCATCAGAAGATTCATCATAAATATAGCTCATCGATATGTCTTGTGACTATATGGTGACATTTAGTACACATTTACACAAAAATAATGGGAATTTTGTTCAAAATTATCAAATGATAAGGTGAATGTTAAGCTAATTAGCATAATGATAAGGTCAATGTTAAGATGTTACATTTTTTAAATATTATGGCTTTGCATCAGAAGATTCATCATAAATATAGCTCATTGATATGTCTTGTGACTATATGGTGACATTTAGTACACATTTACACAAAATAATGGGAATTTTGTTCAAAATTATCAAATAAAGGAATGTTAAGCTAATTAGCATAATGATAAGGTCAATGTTAAGATGCTATATTTTTTAAATATTATGGCTTTACATCAGAGGAATCATCATAAATATAAGTCATCGATATGCATTGTGACTATTCAGTGCCATTTGGTACACATTTAAACAATAATAAAGAGAGCTTTGCCAAAAATTATCAAATGATAAGGCAAATGTTAAGCTTATTAGCATCATGATAAGGTCAATGTTAGAGTTATCCAGAGTTATCACGCTCATTACGATTTTCAGGGCTATTGTGTAGCCCTGTTTTTTTTTGTTCAAAGTTGTAGCTGAATCATAGTTAACGAAAGTATTTGTACAACCCTAAGCCAAATGAGAAACTTTCAAATATTTTCACCTGTATGCTACCATTTTTTTGTATTTTACATGTACAATTATAAATTATGAGATTGTGTTTATAAATGATTATGTATATAAAACATAGTCCAACGTTAAAGTTTAAAGAATATTGTCAGATAATTCGCAATTCCAAGCTTTAGCACATAAGTATTAAAAGTAGAAAGCCAATAGGCTCGGAATGCAAAGGCAAATGGCAACGCATGTGACATATATTTGCACATTATTTATGTAGATACACATGCAAATATATTAATTATTATATTATGTAGTACGCAAAGACCGAGAAAGTGGTTCAAATGGTGGAGTTTCTGTCTTTGTTCACCAAAATATTCATTTTAATCATTTAGTCGAACTGCAATCTCCAAATTTAGAAGTAATTTGGATTAAAATACGACGAAGACGTCTCCCGCGGTCAATTTCATGCATCATTGTCGGAATAATTTATCACCCTCCTAATTCTAATAACTCAATCCTGTCAGAGTACCTTTCAGAATGTCTGACTACCCTTGAAGGAAACTTTCCCAACTGTGGAATCATATTGACAGGCGATTTTAATCAATTTAACACTTCGCCTATTGCACGACAGTTCAAGTTTAAACAGCTCATTAAATTTCCAACTCGAGGAAATAACACCCTAGACAAAATCCTTACAAATTTGCATTCCTTTCATAAAGATGCAAATTGTCTTTCGCCGTTTCGACTCTCGGATCACTGCACAATTACAATTTTCCCGAAAGAAAGAATCAAAACTAAGTCAGAACGCATTAAAGTTTTAGTACGTGATCGAAGGCCAAGTAAAAAAGAACAACTTGGCCGTTTTCTCTCGGGCGTCGATTGGTCCAGTTTATCAGTCGATTCAGTCGAAATCTAAGCTGCCATATTTAATGATTTGATTCAGGTTGGACTTAATAATATTATGCCCGAGAAAACACGAGTTATTCATCGAAACGACGTTCCATGGATGACAACTTATCTGAAAGAGCTCATTGTTAAACGCCAAGCAGCCTGGGCACAAGGCAATCAAATGCTCTTCAAGTTCTATCATAACCGCGTCAATAGCCATCGCAAGCCGTGCAGGCAAACTTATTATAATTCTATAATACGTCTTTTAAAGGACAGCAAGCTAAAACGATGGTGGTACGAATTTAAACGCATTAGTGGCCACACCCCAATGTCTGACAATGAAGATTTACTATCCATCCTTGCTCTTGAAAACATGAATATTAATGATTCTTCTCATGATGAAATTGCAAACTTTATTAACGATTCCTTTTTGGACCCACAGCAATCATATGTGCCACTTGATGAGTCTGATAAAATCCAGTACGCAAGGCCAGCATCTGGCTGTGATGTATTAGAAGTACAAGAAATTGATGCATTTATGAAATTGAAATCCCTTAACGCAAGTAAATCCCCTGGCCCGGATGGACTTCAACCTTAGTTACTCAGAGAATTTGCAGAAATACTGGCCTTCCCAATTAGCCTAATTATTAACAACTCATTTCAACAAGAAACATTACCTCTTGGTTGGAAACAGTCAAACATCACCGCCATTCCTAAGGCATGTCAAATTACAAATGTAAAAAAACACCTTCGTCCGATATCGCTAACGCCAATAATGTCGAAGGTGGTAGAGGAGTTTGTCCTTGAGAGGCAAGTTAGACCGGCCATTTTGAAAATCATCGACAAAAACCAATTTGGAGTA
The DNA here is from genome assembly GCF_004324835.1 of Dendronephthya gigantea. Lineage (NCBI taxonomy): Eukaryota > Metazoa > Cnidaria > Anthozoa > Malacalcyonacea > Nephtheidae > Dendronephthya > Dendronephthya gigantea. Next base: position 156,208 of record NW_021163158.1, on the reverse strand, counting down.
GTACCGAAATCCTCTACCACAATGGCTTTAATATCTATGATACACCGCTGGGCACAGGCCACTGATCAACCTGGAAATTTAGTCCGTACAGTTCTATTCGATTTTAGAAAGGCATTTGATCTGATAGACCATAAACGACTCTCTGTTAAAATCAGACAACTTAACCTCCCCCCTTCTACAATAAATTGGATCTTGGATTTCCTTACTGGCCGTATGCAGCGGGTAAAATTGAGGAACAATTGCTTTTCGCAATGGAGTGAGATTCGCGCGGGTGTACCCCAGGGTACCAAGCTTGGTCCCTGGTTATATGTACTAATGATAAATGACCTGACAACGTCACATAGCGATCCTGGGAAATTTGTCGATGACACAACTATTTCGGAAATACTGAAAAAAGTTCAACGCAGTACAATCCAGTTAGATGTTGATGATGTTCAAAATTGGACTATAACCAACCTAGCTGAACTAAACGAAGATAAAAGTAAAGAACTCAGAATTGATTTTTCTAGGAATAATAATCATGGCAACACGCTAGCCCCATTACTGGTCAATGGAAAAGAACTCGAAATAGTGAACCATGCTAAGATCCTTGGACTTACAGTCAGCAGTGATCTAAAGTGGAGAGCACATGTGGAGCAAATTGTGTCGAAAGCTACCAAGAGATTTTATCTGATAACACAACTTAAACGAGCAAATGTCCCTATCGAAGACATAATAATGATATATTGTGCATGTATACGGTCGATTTTGGAATACGCGTCACCTGTTTTTCACAACTCGTTGCCGGTGTACCTAAGCAACGAGATTGAGAGGGTACAAAAACGGTTTTTGAGAAGAGTATATCCGGACCACGGTTATGATGACGCTATTAACATTTCGAAGTTGGATTCATTGTTTGATCAAAGATCTGCTGCGTGTCACAAACTCTTTGAACAAGCCCAAGATAGAGATTATAAATTAAATTCGTTAGTTCCTCAGGAAAAAATTTGTAAATATTCCCTAAGACGATGTAGAAAATTCTCTCTACATCGAATTCGAACTGATCGGTATAAGAACTCCTTCATAATCGCTAACAGTCTCGAACAATAGCCTAATTTGTTATAATTGTAAGATAATTATAGATTAGATTTAGTTAAACTTATGCATGTATATACTTTTAGGTGTCTTTTATGTACATCGTATATAATTCAGTTTTTACTAACTGCAAATTACGATTATTAAATTCAATCAATCAATCATTATTAAAGCCAGTTAAATTGTAGACAGGGTCCTTTGAACTACCTATAAGATTTATGTACATACCTTTTCGTTGTTTGATGCATAATCCTTTTTTGTGTAAATATAAAAATCCAATCTTGTTTATTTCATAAAGCTAGGCGCACACACGACGATTTTAGTCGGCCGATTCCTGTCTAGATTGTCTAGATGGATGTTTTCATCAAAATGTGGCGACTGGCGATCTATACTTGGTCATAATGTGGCGATCTATACTTGGTCATAATAGTGACTTTAATACAGGAGTGTCAATGTTTGTCAAAATCATTTTGATGTAAATTTTGATTAAGATGTCTTGTGCAACCTGGGCTTATCTGACATGATATGTATCCTGACTTCCAGTCTTCCACCATATTGATACAATATAATTGCTGCATGATCCTGGGGTTTCAAATTTGAATTTTCTTGCAAATGCCTAACATATATGATAGCTCTTTGTTATGATCAACAACTATTAGAAAGTTTTGGCAAAATGTCAAGAATTCAGACCAACTCCGAAATAGAGGTTCATTTGCTTATTTTCCTAACAAATTATGTTGAAATCAATCCTATGTCCTTTTAGGATTTTATCATCATTTCCATATTTTCATGCAAATTATTGTAGGTAGGATTTCAACACCTGACAACTATCATTCTGTCTTTGTATGTATTTTGGCAACTGGAATATAACTGCAGCCATAAAGTTCTAATCTTCTAATTTTGTCATTGCACATGTGAATGGCCGGAAACCACAACAGAAAGTTATTAACTGACAAATTTTCAAGAATATTGTAGTGGGCTTACAAAGATTTTCTAAACATCATGCCAAGGTTGAAGGCACCAACAGAAGTTATCATTGGTGTGAGAGTGTAAGTTGTCAATCTTGAGATAAAATAAAACTCACAACTGCTGGTAATTTGTAAAAAAACTGTCTTTGTTTTATAGACAAATAAGGCAAAAGACTCACAATATTACATTTTCTACTGAGCGCAGAGAAGTCCTTATCACAGAGGCTTTAGTAAGGAAGTGTAATTTTTATTATTTCGTACCTTTGTTTTACTGTATTGTACACTCTGTCAATTAACCACTGATTATTATATTTTAAAAGTTCTACGAAGACTTTGCTGGTCATAAAAGTGGAAGTGAATTGGTATGTTCCGGTTAATTATACCTCATTCCCTAAAATGAAACTATTCGCATTAAATTCAAAATCGTAATTCATGATGGTATCAATGTCCCCCCCCCCTCTGTCTTCAAAAAATTAGGTCCATATTCCTTTTCTAATTTAATAAGTGGTTTCTTATTAATAAAGTGATAAGCTAACTGAAGCTAACTTTTCCAAGCTATTTCAACATCAACATATGCCATATTTTTGTGTAGAAGATTAGTGGTTATGAATTACATTGGAGTGAACGAAAGGTTGCACTCACGTTAGAGGTACTTTTATTGTTTTCAAGTTTCTTGATAACTTACCTGTGTGTTTATATACATATATATATATTCCTTGTTATTAGTCATTTTTGAAGCAATTTTGTTCAATTCAGGTGTCACCAGGCTCACTGCATGGATCAGATTGATTAAAGAGATAATAAAAATTGGCTTCTTACAACTATAAAGGTATAGAACTGATTGCCTGGTATGATACTTGATATTGCCCGAAATTTAAATATTTGTGATTTGCAATAATTTAATTCAGGCTTTCATTCCATTTCTATCTTAGGTCTCAGATTATCCTAGGGGATTTGCTGTTGTCTGTGGTGGTTATTAGCAGAATGGTATGTACCAGATTCTACTAGTACCAGCTATATAATAACAAAAGGATAAGATACCGGTTATTTCTGCAAATTGAAGTTTTACATTTTGTGCACCATTTTGTTTTTGTCTTCCAGCATCTTTTCACATCAAACAGGAGAGAGGAATATCTGAAAAAGATGATGGAATCTTCTTTCAATAACGTTGACGTTACGATAAAGAATGTGAACATTTTAAGTAAACAAGTTTTAAGTAAATGACAAATTTACTTACATACAGGTTACTTCATTTATTTACGAAAAAATTCTTTCCAGGTGTGTAATTTACTTTCAGCTGTATTTGTTTTTATTTTGCTCGGTTTTAGGCGAAAGAAAAGGTTCCATCAAAGTGGAGTCGTTTTTTAAAAACATATTATTAAAATACAGGTGAATGATATATTATTAAGACAGTATTTAGTTTGTCCTGTGTAGAGAATGTGAGATATGATAGTAAATGACAAATTTTTCGTTTCAGTGATGACGAACATATCACATCAATGTCACAAATCAGCGTCTATAGAGAAACTCCTCCGAGTAAAGTGAGTTATGTTGTTACTAAAATTCTTCTAAGAGTCTATCCTTTTTCTCATTTTAAAATCGTTTTTAAACTCTCAAATTTAGGATCATGTTCAAAGAACGCTGTGTTTCTTAGAAACGTACAATATCGTCACCCTTCATCATGCGACATTCCATGTCAGTTCCAGTAATTGTTCATTTCTGACCTTCAAAGAAAACACTCCAAACACTCCAAACACTCAATGTCTTCTGACCTGGATTCAAGTTTACTGCTTTTATCGTCTTTTTTATTTCACGTTTCCATTTTGAACATGTCCAATTGCAAAAAAGTATGCAGCCGAGTTAAAATAGTTTTATTTTTGCAGTTACTTTCCGGAATATACCGTGTGCTTGAGACTTGTGTATTATAGTATATCATAGTTTTCAAACTTCTTTTTCTGTCAGATATTTTCAATAATTCCCTATCGAAACCATCCTCAGTTGTTCGGGCTGGAATATACACAAGCGGTCAGCTGATAAATTACACGTCGCCTGACAGGTAGTGTAAGAAAGCAAATTTTGTATGAAGCTATAAAAAATATTTCTTGTTTTGAATGTTTGTATTTCACTCAATCTAGGGAAACATTACTGGCTGGTTTGCTAGACGGTGTTAGAGCCAGTTGAAACAGAGATGTTTGCGTAAAAACGACCCTAACGAAGAGAAGTACTGTACGCTTATTCATAGATGATTGAGCGAAAATTATTGCCAAAATTTTCCTGATGAAAATCTCGTACTGCTATGATTACCCTAAATACGATCCCTCATTTCATTTTCCTGCTGACGTATGTGATCTAATATAACACACCAACAATTACACTTCTCGTCAGGTATCAGCGAATAGCATTATTCGTATTAGCCAGTTCAATACATCACATACATCAAAAGAAGAATTGTTTTTTTAAGATGATATATTTTTCAAGGTTACCGATGGGGTCCATTGTAAATTGTTGTTGAAGAAGTAGAAAGCAGTCACTTAAAATTCCTCGCTGCGTCTCCAGGTGAAATATTTCTCTTTTTTTTTTCACTTTAAATTTTTGAAATATCTCCAAAAGCTTATATTGTCTTATGACTGGTTCCTTGCAGGAAATTTCACCGAAGCTGTGTTCAGATTTAACTGCAATATTTCCTACAGCGGTCTACTTCATGCAGTCACCCCAGACGTAAGTTGACAATTCCTTATTTTGTACTTTTCTGCAGACAAAATCCTGTGTAGAGAATATTATTGTATTTTCACTGAGTTTTAATGTTCTGTCAAAATCTGGAATAAGGCTGTTTTCCACTTACGTGTTTTTTATACGCACGTACACGCACGTAAAAATCTAAATCCTTATACATGTTACCTTTGAAAAAACTAAGTGAATAAATCGAAGGAACTTAGTTTTCTGCATATTTAGTATGCATTAGTTGAACTAGATGCATCTTAATTAATAAAAATTTAAAAGCATTTAAAGTTATCCGTATGTGTACGTGCGTATAAAAAACGGGTAAGTGAAAAGCAGCCTTCAGTTTAAACTAAACGATTGCTAAGCTACATAATCATATTATATGAAAACATCTGACCATTTCAGCTGCTAATTGAAAACATTTAACAGGGTTCAAAACGTCTCCAAACAACACGGTACGTTTATCCAATATAGCCAAAGGCAGAGTATGGCCTTAATACAAATAACCTATCATGTTACTGTTCTGACAGAAATGTACACAAAACACTAATAGTACTCCTTAAAAACCGTGGTAACTCTCGTTGCTGAGTTGAATGAGTCAGAATCCATGAAATGGTAGTTTTGAAATTTTCATCAGAAGTACGGCTGGAATGTTAAGTCTTTTAAACTCCAATATATATTTCAAACGATTTTAAATATTTTGTAGGGACTTTTCTCGGAGAATAAAGAAAGACTTATCATTAATGCCATCACAATGCTCATTGCTCACGAAGGTATTGTATATCTTTTCCAATACATTATTTAGTGTTCAACCCTAAAATATACATATTCTGACTGCTATTACCTTCGCAGGTGTTCAATATATACATAAAATAGTTAAAAAGTCTCGTCTATTTGCAGGAGACCAAAACAAAATATCAGATAAAGATCTCGAAGCACTGTTTCACGCTTTGAGACGTTGGGTTGGATCCAAAGCAGGTTCGCGCTTTCACAACGCTCACTAGGTGAGAAACGTTTATCTTTAAGCACAACACACGCTGTTTACTCAACCAGTTCATTTTTTAGACCGTGTTTCTGTTTTGCTTTTTCAGCTTCCGTGAGAAGGTTGGTGTGAAAACTGTGAAAGCTTTGAAGAGGAATAATGAAGCCGTGACTCACGCCGCTGTCGACATGTTGTGTGCTCTGATGCAGGTAAAGACAGGGTTTTCCTTAAAGCGGCCAAAATGGTCAGACCGGACATATTTAAATTTAAAAAAGAGTATTTCGTTAAGAATATAGCGGCGAAATTGCCGAGCTAGATAGATGCAAGTAACGAAATACGTCAACTCAGCCAACTTTGAAATTTGCATGTTAACATGATCCAATTTTATTGAAACCAATTCTGTTGTTTTATATAGCCAATGCACGATAACTATGACATTCGAAAAGAACAGATAAACAAAAGCTCTCTGTTTCCTGTGAAAAATTTCTAAGCAGTTTGCTGGGAATTCTCACGATAAATGTGGTAAGATGTGCTGTGTTGGTTGCCTATAATCTATGCTGAACCCATGCATTTTATTTTTCCATCCCTCTTGTGTGTATATAGCCTTGTTTTGGAAGAGAAATTCCCTTGCAAAATTTAGGAAGTGATTTGTAGCAATTGCCTTTCTAATTTGGACTACCTTTCTAATTAACACAAGAAATAGATTAACCATGAAAACTTTTCTTCTAGAATCGTTTTACTGGGGTTTTAGGTATAAGTGGATTACGGATGAACACGAGTCAGAACACGACTCCAGAAATATGAAAAAGAGTAAAAAAATCATGAACACGAGTCAAAAATTTATGAACACGAGCAAACACGAGTCCAAAAATCATGAACACGAGTGAACAGGAGTCAAAAAATCATGAACACGAGCGAAAACGAGTCAAAAAGAGCCCAAAAATTATGAAAACGAGTAAAAAAAACACAAACACGAGTAATTTTTGTAAATATTTGAACTCATTTAAACAAAAACACAACAAGACCCTACAGAGGATAATTTTAGTTACAGTCTTTATTTTAGTAAAGTATTAACTCGGATTTATTTAAGATTGAGGCTGGTTAGTAGTTACTACAATCTGGGACAAAATAGTTTACTAACGTGAAGTTATGTTATGCGGGAAATTTAATATGACTTAAACTCAACTTCGCAGCTAGAGGGAACAAGGATTAGGTACATATAAAAAGAAAAGAATGCGAATATGACTTTGTCGAAGATTGTAGTATAATCATCAGTGACCGGTTCTTAGTGTTCAAAGCAGGTAAGCCTAGGCTTAGGTAAACCTCCGCCGCAGGGCACTTTTCATTGCAGTGCTTTCCCCCAACTGTGCCCCCAGGAAAGCCTACGAAAGACCCTGGGTACGAGGTTGGCCTTAAGTACCAAAATTGTTCAAATGAAAGCTCCAAAGATTGGTGATGCTAAACAAGTAAATTTATAACTAAAACAATGATTGACATCGTATCTAAGTTAATTTTATACCAACCCTATCAGTTTTATGTCTAAGGCGTAATCAATTAGCAATTTCCCAATCGAGCAGGGTACTGGGTCGAGTCGCGACCCGCTAAATATATATGGACTGTTTGGAGGGACAGGAAATATAAGTCTGAAATCATTTGTCTCTCTAAACAGTCCATAGATACTTTGCGGTTCGCGACTAGACCCAGTACCCTGCTCAATTGGGAAATGCTTCATACCATAATCATGTCAACGTAATAACTGAATGTTGTAAACCCCCCCCCCCACCTTTTCAGACTTTACATTTCGCAATACTGAGGAGTATTACAATGTCCATTTGACTTGACTACTTAGCTGTTTTGAAGGAAGTTAACATTAAGATTTAAATTGTTAACAACATGAAGTTGTTCAGGTGAAAGCATCTGAGACAGAATGAAAGGGACGAAGACACGACCATCAAATGCAGCATTCTTCACCATAATGTGCTCTTTGTCAGGATGGTAATACGTAGCTTTGAACTCAGGACTAAATGTCAACGATCCCTATATGGTCACGCCCAGTGATTCGTCTGTCCATATGCCTAACGATCAGGTTATTTGGTGATATTCGGTACCCTGAAGTGAACTGCTAATGACAGCCATAGCATGTTGTGACGGAATTTGGCAGAAGTACTAATTCTTACCCGTATGGGGGCATTCTGGACTACCAGGAAACAAAATGATTGCGAGCATTGCTTTGCTGCTGTAAATTAAAACTACTTGTTGGCGACAATGTGGTTGCAGAATGCCGATGCTAGGATGGCTGAAAATGGCGGAGTGTGCATCAGTGAGGACACGTTGGTTTGCGGGCTGAAATAAAAATTCCGTTGAGAAGAATGGAGGGTAAATGCGGGTGGAATTGTTCTCAGCAAGCGTGTTCGTGGGTAATGATTGTTGCACATTGGGGTGTTTTACTGGTCCAGTGGGAGAGGACTCATCACTTCTAGCCGGTCTTTATGTGAAAGTTTTTGGGTCTCGTTCTTTTTGTGACCTTTCAGCGAAGAGCTTAAGTCAGATTGGACAGCTGCTGTTAAGTTGACGGCTTTTTTACCAGCGCTCTTCTTTCGCTTGCCAAGTTTTTTTCTTAGTTCACAAAGGTAATTGCAAAGAACTCTGACCTCATCTGCGACGGCAATGGCATCACAGCACATTCCTAATGCCTTATAGACCTTGCAGGTGCACTGAAAGGGGCATCTGTTCTTATGGAATGGCTCAACAATCAATGGTACGGATCCATAGCGGCTTTTAATTGTGCGTAAACGATCATCGTCTGTAGCCGCTTTAGTGATGGAATTGGGTTCGTTTAACAGTTCTTCGGCTTTATTAAAAGCATCTTGTATAAGGTGAGGAGGCAAAACATCATTTAGAACCGAAGCTTCTTGAAGCGATAAGGAAAGCGTGCGTCGTGGTTTGTCTAGAACGTCGTGGCCTTTAACCTCTGGCTTGGAGGGATGGCAGAAATTAGGTTGAGGAGAATTTGAGATTTGTTGTGACACTTGAAGATAATCTTGTTTAGGTGCTGACTAGATGGACCAGGTGCTTCGTCATATAACAGGGAAATAGTTGGAATGGATTCCTTTTTTTCTGCACTTCGAACTCCGGAGCGCAAGAGTACATCGTCGGTTGGAATGTAAGCCATGAATGCTGCGATGTGCATCTTTCGTTCGTCTGATGACATGCCTTTCCAATCGGCATATGTTTTACGAAACATTTAGTAGGCTGGTGCTAGGACGTAAGGACCATAATCATATATAACTTTGACAACATTGCTAAATAAACGGATACTGCGTGCTTTGAAGGCATCTAGGCACTCTGAAAATGTCTGGTCTCGATGACTACTACCCTCTGAACGCACGTGGGCGGATATTTCATCTTTTGATAAGACATTTTGCCACTCAATTGGATTTTGGCCGTACACTCCGTCAATGGAAGCTTGCTTTCGAACTTTTTTAATAATTTTATCCCTCATTTGCTTCTCTTTATAAGTTTCAAAATAATCGACGAACTGACTCGCCGGACAATTGCTAGTGTGTTCCTTTTCTATTTGAAGCCATTTTGTTTTCAGTTGCAATAGCTTACGGTTGTAAATATCAGTACTTTAGCTTCCGTAAAGAGAATCTTCTTCTTTGCACGTGACACCCCCGAAAATATCACTCACTATAATTTTTCTTTGGATTGAAGTAAAATTTAACGACTGCAATTTTTTATCTACATATGCTTCGGCATGCTCTTTGCCCAAAAGGTGAATGGTCTTTCCACTCGTTTCCTTAGGAATCCCGCTAGAAAGTGCTTCGTCTTCATCTGTACCAAAAGCAAGGATGTTGGCAAGAGCCGGATTCCCTCTTTTCACTGCTTGCCAAAAATGTGCAAAATCCTGCGCTGATTGATTTCGATGGACCAGAAATGGACCTAGAAACCAGGGATTTCTTAAACTCTCTCTTCCAATTACTGACATCTGCTTGTAGGTCGTTTGAGTCACGAGATGATTTGCAATGTTAAATGTAGTGTCAAATGCTAAAGGCGTAGTAAACCTGGGATTTGCTGATGTTGTGGAGAAGCGTTCTATATCTGTCAGACTGTTGCAAATATGCCACAAAACAAGCTTGCTTCTCGTGTCTTAACCGGAATTCTCTGACGAATGCTTTATTCTTGTCAAGCAAATCTGGTCCATTTCGTCAGCAGTGGATCTTTGCTCAAGGAGTTTAAATTTAATAACTTTGCCAATGTAATAACAATAAATTGACACGGGAGCCGCAACAGCTAGTTGCCAATTACCGCGGACCGAATAATTACTTAACACAACAAAAAAGCACAACATAACAAACATATAACAAAGAAACAAAGTTAATATAACACCAGACCAAGAGTGGATAAGATCGAGTAAATATGAAAACTGATCACCTCGATCAGTCAATTTAAAAAAACTGAATGAAATAGAAATTCACGTCGAATATATATAGGTTAATAGACCTTATCAACTCTCATTCTCGTATTATCTAACAACAGCAGGATATTGGACACGCAAGACTGCGCGCCAAGTTACATTTTAGGCATATTGTTTTGAATGTTCGAGGATTTTCAGAGTCATAATTCACTGCTAAAGATTTATAATAATATTTTAGCAAGACTGTTTGAAATAACTATAACTGTCCGTATCAAAATCCAACTCATCCACGAGTGCGTTCCATATGCGGCATGATCTGATAAGAAATGACTGTTGGTAGGTTGTGGTCTTACATCTAGGAACATCATATTTAGTGTTGTTACTTGATGAGGATCTTGTTTTTCTACGTGAGTTTTGGATGACAGGGGAAACAGTCGTTTCGATCATGCCATGAGTAATTTTGAAGAAGAAGGTTAGGTCAAGGTATTCATGCCAGTAAGATATAGGAAGAAGGTGTAGGGTTTGCAATCTTTTGTTGTACGTTTTATCTGTCGAAAATCGAAGGTTGAGGATATATTTCGTTGCACGTCTCTGTGTTCTTTCTAATAAGTTAATGAGTTCAATGGTTTGTGGTGCCCAAATCTGCGAACAGTAGCCGTAGTGAGAGCGAACTAATGCGAGATATAATGTCCGTCTTGGTGCTGAACTCGAGATAAACATTGTGTTTCTTCTAATGTAGCCTAGCAACTTGTTAGCTTTAGATGCCTGTTGATGAACTTGTGCATTCCACGTAAGGTTGGACGATACGCATACTCCAAGATCCTTCTCAATGTTAGTTCGATGTAATTGGTGGTCGATTAAATTGTATTCAGATGATATTGGTTTAATCTTCCTGGTTATACGTTGCTGCTTACATTTTTCTTTATTAAAAGTCAGACCAGATGTAGATGACCAGTGTTCCAGCTTTTTGAGATCTTTCTGAAGTAACGTAGAATCCTCCTGGCATTTAATGTTAGAGAACAATTTCGTATCGTCAGCGAACATTGCTACTTGGGACGTATTGACTGATTCAAAAAGATCATTAACATACAACAGAAACAAAACTGGTCCAAGAATTGATCCTTGTGGAACACCTGATGATACAGGAAGAGTGTTTGAGGTGGCACCAAGTACTGTTACACGCTGGCGACGGCCTGATAAATACGATTGGAACCATTTCAGCAGACTACCTCCAAAACCGTAATTTCTCATCTTGATTAGTAAAGTCTGATGGTTAATCCGATCAAAAGCCTTAGACATGTCAAGATATATCGTATCCACTTGACCTCCATGATCTAGAATTCTACCAACGTAGTCCAAAACTTCTAACAGATTTGTTACACATGATTTGCCTTCGAGAAAGCCATGCTGGCATTTGTTGATCAGCTGAAATAAATGATGTTTGATATTCAAGAAAATTCTGCGTTCTAATACTTTGGAGACAATCGATAACAGTGAGATAGGTCTGTAGTTTTCAGTTTTGGCTTTATCTCCTTTCTTAAACACGGGTACGACGTTTGCTAACTTCCATTCATCTGGAACAGATCCTAGGCGTAAAGATTTATTAAACAGCTTGCAAAGAGATGGGGCGATGATGGAGGCAGATTCTTTGAGTAAACGTGCAGGGATTTCATCAGGACCGGAAGCTTTGTTAATATCAAGAGCACGTAATGACGATTCCACTTCAAGTTCAGTCAGACTTTTTTCTGTAATAATTGGTTTAATTCTTGACATTTCTGGTTGATAGGCTGGGTTGTCCGAGGTAAATATAGATGCAAAGTAAGTATTGAACATGTTGGATATCTTACAAGGATTTGTGGCCGTTAGTCTAGTTGAGGGTTGGTCATTTTGGTTGGCGGGATTGGATGTGGCAGGCATAGAGATGAAATCAGGGATGCTACAGATTTTTGATTTCTGCTTTAGAATAGTCCAAAAGCGCTTAGGGTTGTCCTTAAAGCCATCGTTGACACAAGAGAAGAACTTTTCACGGCTTTCGCGTAGCAAACGTTTGACTTCCGATCGCATGAACTTGAACTTTTCTTTCAGATGTTGAGTGGGAGTGGATTTCAATCTTCGGCGAATAGATTCTTTCTTCTTGATTAAGTGAAGAATATTGCTGTTGATCCATGGTAATGGATTCCGACCTCTAAGTTTCTTTGTTGGGATAAACTCGGCAACAAACGATGGAAAAGTACACTTCCAACGCTCCCAGTCAGTATTAATGTCGTCAGTTTCGGTAATCATTTCAGACAGATTGCTCTCTCTCAAGGCGGAAAATAGTCCATTCATATTACCCTTCGTGTAGTCATAAATTGTTCTTACTGATTTTTTTGATTTTTTCACAAAAGCGGAGAAATCGAACACGATGGAGTGATGGTCAGTAAATATAGAAGTGTCATTCGGCGATAATATGTGCATATGATTAACATTGTCGGGCACGTTGGTGATTACAAGGTCTAATACGTTATTGCCACGTGTTGAGATACAGTTTAGTTGAGACAAATAATGATCGTTCAGTAGTTGTAAGAACAGAAGCTCATTGACACCAGTTGCGCTCTCCATTGTTTCCCAACGGATGTTTGGAAGATTGAAGTCTCCAGCAATTACAATATTATCGTAACGGTCACAAATTTTGTGTAGAAAGGTTTTAAATTTGGCCATCCAGCATAGATCTTCATTGGGAGGACGATAACAACAGCAGTACAAAATTTTCTTTTCGGCAACCGTTCTTAACTCAGCTGAAACAATTTCCAAATTTTCTTGATCCTGATGAGAGAATTCTTTGACCGATTTGAACGAGTCAGCTTTTATCGCGATTAGGACTCCACCACCGCTGCGGTCTTTACGATCTTTTCTGTATATTGTGTAATCAGGATGTAATAATTCTTTGTCAGAAATGGTGTTGTTTAACTACGTTTCGGTCACGCAAATAACATCAGAATTTTCACTGTAAACCAAATCTTGGAATCGATGAAGATTATTGACTGGTATCTTTGATTCTCCGTCTTTATGAATGCTCTTGAGACTTCTCGCATTTATTAATAAGCAATTGAATGAGTTGTTTATGAAACGATCGTTCTTTAAATTACTTGGCGAGATAGGACCTGGATTTGAAGCCACGTCACCAGTGAGAAGAATAAGAAGAAATAAGTGAGCCAGTTTACGATTAGTGTCCAGATTCAATCCATAGCGATGCTTGGGCGTGTAATTAAATTTTCTCTGTTTGAAATCTCGAGTAGCTGACCATATACAACAAAGTTTTTCTGGTAGTGTCGTAAGTTCGGAATTAATAACATTGTTGTTAGATGCATTCTCCAATGGAATATATGATGGTTTTATTCGTAAGCATAGCCAGAGAAATGATATCACAATCAAGAGACAGCCTACACTGTCCTTAATACATGACTTACACCATCCACAGTGATTTTGTTCAAGTTTTCCCACGATTTTCTTGTATTTCTTTTGAATAATGCGCTCTTTTTCCTTTAAACTTGTGTGGCATCGTCAGCATACCAAGTGGCGTTGCTCAACGGAACTGCTAAAAATTTTTCTTCAACCAAGTAAACAGACAATCAAAACCAAGGAATAAACAACGCAAACGACAACCAAACTTTATACAAACTACAAGTCCCTGATCACAAATGACTTAGAGAAAAATTCAGATGGCGCTTTCTCTCAAATAACTTGTTTTTGTGAGTCAAAATGCGAAGAGATCGCGCAGCACTTACGCGCGCAACCGCCACGGGTCACGTCACGTCGCTTTAAAGATAACTTCCTGAATTTGATCGATACTAGATCTGTTTTTTTTTCCCATACAAATAACGGTAATTATACAGCTGCTTGGTATCCCGAATAGTGGTTGACTGTAATTGAGAGTCAAGTAAATTCAGATCCTTCGATTTTTCGTCTTCAATAATCCTTTGGGCACGAACATCTGTATGAACCGTTTCTTTCACTTTTTTCTTGAGAGAGTGCTATCTTGAAATGCCGTTTGACACATTTTCATCGTATTCTTATGCACTGCTCTCTTTCTAACTACAGCGTACAAGTGCTCCTTGCCTAGGATCTGCTGAACCCAATTTCAACCATCGCGGAAGTTGCAGGTACCACCAACGATAATGCCACTGTCGTCTTTGTTCACCGTGACTTTTGAACTGATAAAAAGTTCGCCTCCGTCCGTAACCTTAACTTCATAAAACCTAGTTTGCTCTTTTTTCTCATAGTCCCCAAGTGTTTCATCAGCTTCAATATCAAACGGATGCTATTTACTTTTGCAAGTTTTCTGTCGACAACGAAGGATGATGTTGTAGAAATGCTTGTTGGCTTGAATTCTGCCTTTCGTTCTGCACGAATATCCTTTTTTAAACACATCTGGAATATTTTTTTATTGTCAAGATAACTCGAATAGCTGTAAATTGGAAGCCTTTTATCACCCCTGTAATGGACAAGATTAGGCAAATCGATGTCAAATGAGTAAGACGTATTATCATTTTCACTGTTCCCATTCACTGATTCGGGATCACTGGAAAATGTGATAATTTTCTTCGCTGTTTTCTCTTTTTAATGTACGAAAAGAGATTTCATCGTCCTCCGTGAGATCCACAGTTAAATTCTCTCGCGCTTTTTTCTTCTTTTCGTCGTTTCCCAATAAATTAGTTTTTCTTTTGGACATCTAGAAAAGCGGGTCATTTTTTTTATGTAAGTGCTCATGTTTCTGCTTTTTTCTACTCAGGTGCCTTAAAACAGTTACGCATGCAGTTAAATATTAATTTTGGATTGTCATCTTGATTACTGATGATTGACAATCATTGATTGAACTCAATCCTGTATTTGTCGCCTGAAGATCGACTGACTGTAAAAGGTCAGGCGTGAAACACCGTGTAGCGACGACAATATTTTAAGATAAATTCAATAAATATATATATATATATATATATATATATATATATATATATATATATATATATATATATATATAAATGAAATTGATCTCATGTATTCAATATTTTAATAATATAATAACGATATTTGTGCTGCATTGTTTGTGGATTCGGTATTATTAAGGCGGTTTTTCACTATATTGGTGGAGGTGGAAATCTTCGATGGAACGGAATATTTTGCTCAATTCTCTTTTCAATTGTGAAATAAAACCGAAGCAGATTCACTCGACATATCACAATTGAAAAGAAAATCAAGCGAAAAATTTCAACTTCAAAATGGAGTTATGTTAAGAAGTTGGGAGCGATTCGCGAATCGTCTGACGATTTAGCAGGTCAAGGTCTCGTTGAAGAACAGTTGAAGCAACAAGACAGATCCATCCTCTTCGATGTCTACACAAAAGTAAGTTATCTTAAGGCATTGATTTATTTGTGGAAATTAGTGCATTAGAATATTAGGGTATTAGAAACATTATAAATCAGTATGTGTCAAGTATAACGGAACAAAACAGGATGCATAAATTTGTGCCCCATACAAACCACCTGACAAATCCCCTTGGGTCAAAACGTCAAGAAGTGTTCTTTTGTCTATTTAGGCAGTTGTTGTACCACATTTGATGTATAAATATGTGTTTAATGCAAAAAGTTTCATTACCTGACTTTTTTTCAGGATCATCAGTGATAGCTTCAACCATTTCATTCTTACTTTTTTTCACCCCGGAAATAACCTTTTTCTTTTAAACTAGGTTGAGCAACTTTGCCTAGATTTCAGTTTCGAACGTTTTCACCTTTTTTTTTGTTCCAGTCATCCCCATTATTCTGTGAAACTCTGCTTTCAGCTGAAGTAAAAGCAAGAATATCTACATCATATATTTCAACCACTTGCAACACAAATCGGAGCTTGAATGCTACATATGAAGGTAAAAAGCGGTGAATAACATAGTTCGTTATAGGGTTTTTAGACTAGGCAAAAACACTCCAATGGAATTTCTACCTTTGCGTATAAGCATCACCAACCATACTACCACAACGATGCTAAAGAAGGGCGTCGTGCAAACAATTTCTATGTGGCAAAGATCCGAAATTTAAAATGAGAAAACTGAAGATAGCTATTAGTAGTTTACCTCGGACACAAGTGTCAGTGCCGGATACTCTTCCAAGACGTTTTCAAGAGTTTTAGGCGTACGAAGGATTTCGTGCCTCCTGGAAGGGAAATGGACCTCCATTAATTCTTTACTCAGGTCTACGTTTTTGTTTCGACTTTTGGCCATCTCCTTCTTTATCGCTACCACATGTTCCCTGCAGGTTTCTGCCGTCTCGCCTTCAGTTGCTTCCGACAACACCGACAGTTTACACGACCCGGCCATTCGTTTGGAGTCACTTTCCTATTTGAATTAAGTGAGCCAGTGTGAATGTGAGTGATGCTAAAACCGAAGTATAGTGAAATTTCACTTAGGATAAAAAGAAAAAAAACAAGATAACGGTTCGAACAAGAGCTCACGGAACCTGGTGATTTTATGTAAGTGCATTACGTATAAGGGGTAAATACCCCTTCGAGTGTCACAGTACTCCTACTTCTCTTTTTTCTTCGTTGGTTTTTAAATCTATTTTTGTTTGCTTGTTCCCATGAAGCCTGCAATAAAATCATTTTAATATATATATTATAGGTTATTTGGTATCTTCCGTTGAAGAGTCATATCTTTTTATACTGTATACTATACAAAAATACGCGACGGTTTTGAAGGAGGGTATGTAGAGGATTTATTCAGGCCTGTGAGCATTACGAAATGACCTAGGGTGCTAACTAACTAGCGTATTATACGTACATGACATAGGCTTGTAAACTTACTGTTCCTGACCCAAGTTTGTCTGCTAAAAACGCATATTTTTATATGATTAGAAACGCTACGTGTTCACGTTCCGTTTTCTTAGGATTCGTCGTATGAATCTGAATGGTGGAGCAGACATCACGATTGAGCTCATCGCGCAGATTACCAATGAGTTCCTGTTTCTCCAAAGCGGCAGTATCGGATGGGGGAAACTGTAAAGGTATATATACTCTGTGTCTCCATTTTCAATAGTCACTAATGAATAAAATCAGGTCTTATATAGATCCTTTTCAAAGGGGTGTTTTAATGGTCTGTGAACATCGTCTGCTGATAGACACCTTACGTTTCGCCTTTACGACAAACGTATGAAAAGTGTAAAGTTTTAATCCCTTTGTTTGATTAGATATATATAATTAGATGTATTATATAATTATATTTAATATATATACCTTGGCAGGTAGTTTGTAAGAAACCAACCATTTGTCATCATTTGCATGTTATATATATAAAACACGAGGTCATATACGCCCCAAACTACCAGTGGCAGCTCTTGGGTACCTACGTTCGACCCGGGAAGATATTTCCAGCCTACGTTGCCTGTGTACCTCTGAACCTGCTTAAGTGTTTTTACATGTCTAAAACGTACACTATACGCAGCAAAACGTAGCCAAACCGAGGCGATACCTGAGGACAAGCTAGGTCCAAAACTGTAGAATATGAATAGAATACCATTGAGTGGGGATGTTTCACTTGTTCAATCGGTGTAAAATCTACTATCTCTTCAATAGGAGCGACCATATCATCAGCCAAAGACTCTTTTTTGATTGCTACTGGGAATTCCATTTGCTGTTTGTTTGATACCTCCTGGTCAACTTCGTCCGTGATGGCTTGCCTTATTCGAACAATTTGTCCCACCTTTATATTTATATAAATCCTAAAAGGGGACTGTCGATGACTTAAGCAAGTCCGCCGTCAACAACTACGTACAACATTGAAATGTAGTATATATAGTATATATATAGAAATTTCTTTTCACAGCGCTGAATTAGGAAATGATTTCGTTCACTGCAGACAAAATCTAATTGAACCAATTTGTTCTCTCCACACTGTAAACAAACCTTTAACTCCGTGGGCGAAATGATGATGGGTTGTATACCTATTTTGTAAGGGGAAGGAAAATGCCATTATACCCAAACACTCCATAAAATGATGATTTTCACGGTTTGCATTAATACCCATACCTTACTAGATTGGGCAATACATAAATTAGACGGCACTTTAAAATCATTCGAAAAGCAATGCCTACATGCAATACATCTAGAATATTTAGCAAACCACGAGCGAATGACGAGTTTGAAAATTTAGTGATTTCAGCCATGTTACGTGTGCAGAAACATGGTGGGTCATGGTGGACATTTTTCCGCAGTAAAAAAAGTTTTCCCATACCGAGGCTTTTGAACCATCGTTCTTCTATGCGTTTTTACTAAACCAATTAGTATACGATGTCCATTTTGTCAACATATGGCAAAGCAAATTGTTCACACCTCTCTATTGGCCATTCAAAAATTACGTGTCGCATTTTTGGCCATTTTTGACACCCCCTTCTGTACACATACTATCAAGTTTGTGAACGCAACGATTGTTTTAGCTGTTTTCCTTGTTGTCTGGTTTATGTTGTCCTTTCTACAGCGTTCCCTATCAACTATTCTCTCCTTCTATCAACTTGTAATCCTTCCTTTTTGCACTTACCCCACGACCATCTTCTCACCCGTTCCCCCAGTCATTGGCGTCAATCTTACGTTAATTGAGGGGGACCATATTCATATCTGCTGTGCCTTGTTAATTTCTTTTGAAAACAACTCACTTTCAAAAGAAATCATCCTGGCGTAACAGAATATATGAATATGGTTCTTCCCCAATTAACGTTAGATTGACGCCGATGCCCAGTCCCTCTGTTCAGTCTTCCTTTTCCTGCGTTTTTTATTTCCCCCTGTCAACTGACCTCTATACAATAACTGAATGCAACAATCTAATCGTGTTCTTGTGTTTACTGATATTTTTTTAAAGATGATTTACTTCATACTTCTTAAGTTACAAGTCAAACATATTTAAAAAGAAACATTCAGTACATTTTTTTCAAACACCTCAGAGGAGCACGTATTTTGTTAAGCCCCCCTTTATATCAATATTTCAACAATCTAATCGTGTTCTTGTGTGTACTGATATTTTAGCGATGATTTAGTTTATACTTCTTAATTAGATGTCAAACATATTTAAAAAGAAACATTCAGTACACTTTTCCGGTAATTTTTGGGTTTCACGTGACGTCACAGATTCAAATGGTCAACTCAATTTCATAATGAAAAACGGTTATGGTAGGATTCGAACTATCGATTTACTACTTGGGAGACCATCCTCCTCGCCTCTCCACAACAAGGTCTTGTGCTGGATGGCCATGGTTATTTAGTTTACTTTTTCCTTCTACGAAGTTCATGATAAAGAATGCTTTTAGCGGGATTCGAAACATCGATTTACCACTTAGGAGACAGTCGTATTCGCCTCTAGACCACAAGTTCTTGTACTAGATGGCCATGGTTATTTAGTTTACTTTACCCTTTTACGAAGTTCATAGAAAAAATGGTTTTGGCAGGATTCGAAACATCGATTTACCACTTAAGTGACAGGCTGCTGAAGACATGCTGAACGGCTATGGATGTTTAATTTACTTTGTTCTTTTCACAAAGTTCATAATGAAAAATGTCATGTCAGGATTCGAACCATCGATATACTACTTGGGAGACGATTTTTTTCGCTACTAGAATGCAAAATTTTGTGCTGAACGCTTATGGTTATTTAATTTACTTTATCCTTTTCACGAAGTTCATTATGAAAAACGGTTATGGTAGAATTCGAACCATCAATTTACCACTTGGGAGACCATCGTGCTCGCCACTAGACTGCAAGATTTTGTGCTGAACGGTTATAGTTACGTAATTTACTTTATTCTTTTCACGAAGTTCATAATGAAAGCGGTTATGGTAGGATTCGAACTATCGATTTAAAACTTGGGAGACCATCGTCTTCGGCACTAGCCCGCAAGGTCTTGTGCTTGATGACCATGGTTATTTAGTTTACTTTATCCTTTCACGAAGTTCATAATAAAAAATAGTTTTTGCAAGATTCGAAACATCGATTTACCACTTAAGAGAAAGTTGACTTAGCTATTAGACTGCATGGCCTTGTGCTGCGCAGCAACGGTTATTTAATTTATTTTATTCTTTTCACGAAGTTCATAATAAAAAAAGGTCATAACAGGATTTGAACCACGATTTACTACTTGGGAGACGATTGTCTTCGCCACTAGACCGCAGGATCTTGCGTTGAATGGTTATTGTTATTTAATTTATTTATCGTTTTCACTTATTTTTACTTGTATTCCAATGCACCTAAGTTAGTAAAAAACCTGACAAACCCGATGGAGGGGTAAGAATGGAAAAATAGAAAAAAAATTCATCGTGTAAACAATTTATTTCTAAATCAAAAACTCACTCTTACATAAGCCACTTATTGAAATATTTTCGCTATATATTTCAGTCAGATGGATCTCTCAGTCATTTCTCATTCCTTAGTGAACAAATAGTAGTTCAGTGAATTGCTAGAACATACCTGAAGAACAGCTATAAACTTCAATTCTAAAAGATATGTTGCGTACCATGTCTTTGGATGAATGCGGATGTAAAGCGCGGTTACAGTTGGTGATAGTACATTTTCCGCTAGTGAGTCTCTAATGAAATGAGTAATTTGTTAAACAATTAATCTTAATCACACATTAAAAGTTATATATGACCTCATGGAAATGATGTGATGCATATAACGTGAGAGGGTAATCTGTAGGAGCCTTGCTTATTAATCCAGCTAAAGGCTAGTTTCCACTCAGAAAAATTCGCCTTTGGATAGGAACGGACAGGAAAATTTTCTTTGTCGGAGAGTTCTCAGGCGGCGTTTACACAAAGGAAACTTTCCTGTCCTCTCCGATCCAAAGGAGATTTTTCTTGAGTGGAAATTAGCCTTAACCCTGACAAATCCATTTATTTTGTAATGAGCGAATTTTTGCCCGTCGGAACTATAGGATACAGAGTAGGTCTTCACCCACTAATTATAATTACAACGACTTTGAGTGAAATCTCTCCGACAACATTCAGTTTGAATGCATTGGTCCTGGTAATTTTTTCGTGCAGATCAAGAAGCTGCCTCATTTAAGCGACCATGTCCTGTCGACTTATCCGCATTCCCAACACTTGTTGCTATTATCTGGGATGTTATGTGTCTTCAGGATGGGGGGCAATAATTAGTATCAATTATTCCATCTTCGGAACCAAAACACCATCGAAACAATCATCAACAAAAATGAAACGATAATGCAAATAATTGTGTGAAACCAGTCGAGGTACAGCATTATTTCAATTGATTTTGTGAAGTCTTTACTGGGGGTTAACTTCGAATTTTATCACATTCCCATATAGGGGAATTACTGAATAAAAAAATAATGTCCAACAGTCTTAATATGACATAATAATAAACTGAACATATACCATGTATCCTGCAATATTTACCTTGCTTTGTATGTCAGTCCATCAAATCCATGTATAGCACAGCGATGGATGGAGGTGTAGTCAGTGATAAGAGAAAGGTAATAATTGTTAGCGACTCCTAGGTTGCCATAATTTATTTGATCTAAAATTGAGAAACAAGGAACAAGTAAATTAATATATTATTTGTCCATAGTTGTGAGGCTATCAGCATTGCGATATCCCAGGTTCGTGCGTACCGCTACCGTGGGACAACATTCCTTAGCTAACAAATAGTACTTCAGTGAATTGCTAGAACATACCTGAAGAACCGCCATAAACTTCAATTCTCAAAGATATGTTGCCATTCCAATTTGGCTCTATATGCAATAGAATCTACAGTTGAGATCACAAGAACATCACTTTCACACAATTGAAACTATAATTGTATATGAATCACAAGGCCCTATACTGTATAGTAACAGCATGTATTTTGTGACTTCTATAACAAAAAGAATATACAGAACAAAATGCATGCTGTTTTCTTTCATATTCACATAATACCCCCAAGCCCTGTATATTGCTAAATGGCAGTTACATAATAGGAAAGGGAGAAAAATAAATCTAATTTTAATAACACCAGTGTAAAATGAATGACATATGGAACTGTACAGCAAAATATTGTGTAGGCATAATTCTTGTCATGCCTTCTATCACCAGATATCATGAAATTATCTTGGTTTTTTATTGTTTAAATTAATCCGTTTAATTTAAAAAGCACAAAAATACCACCAAAATATAGCTGAAGAAAAATACTTTAACCCAATCGCTTCTGTTTTAATCCAGAAATTAATTAATATTGCTGTTAACCTGACACTGCAGTGCAGCTCTAAAAATCATATCAAATTACACGGGATTACAAAGGAAATATAACTCGCCTTTGGAATTTCGTTATTTTCATCGTTATTTTTATCCTGTCGTCTTTTAACCGTTACATGTAAACTGTAAAGGCTTTAGTTATCTTTTCTGATAGTTTTTAAGTCAGGATGGGCAGAAAAACTCGAAAAATATAGCTTTTTTTATTTGTTATTGTGTATAGCAAGGCGTTGCTCAGCCGCGAGGTTAGAGGTTAGAGGTGTCAAAAACGTAACGTTGCCTACCCCTTGGGGGTAAAATAAGCCCGGTAATCGATTTCCGGGGTAAAATTGTCCCTAGAAGTCATAATTGTCAAATTTTCGCCAATATGGTGATGATTATATGCACATTTTCCGGTTTCCATTTGTAAACACGTTTGTTGGAAATATCACTACAAATCGCCAAAGCGACTGTATTTCAAGTAAAATAGATGAAAATATTGATGCCAATGTATACTAGAAATATTTGGAGGTTTTTAGGCGAGATTTTTGGAAGGCTTTGCGTAATTTCGCTTCTCTAAAATTCAATTTAAAAAGTACAAGTTCGGGAATAAATATCTTGTCTTATAGGAAAGCTTTTGAAATGAACTAAATTTATACAAATAGGTAAATGTTTTTTCTTTGAAATAACACAATTTCTAGTTGATTTGATAAAATACTTCCCGATAAAATCGAAATTATCTGTGTGCGCCGTTTACGAGCAGACAGCAATGAGTTTAGTGGTCTCATATTTATTAAAATGGGTGAAGTATTCGCACAGTAATCACAAGTTTAAATCAGCTTACCACTTTGAAATATCCTCTGATTGAACGTCTAACTGAGAGGATCCCGTAAACATCGAGAATACTTCATTAACAAGTGCCGCATCCTGTCCCGTTTGAGAAGTTACGAGAACTTCATCTTTGTTATTGGTTACTCCTTACTCTGTTGGAAGTTCCATTCTGTTGTATAAGGACAACACTTGCAGTTGGTGTGGTGAAAGGATGCAGATTGTCCGTTGGATGTTGTGCTTTTGTATTAGAGACGGACCACATTAGATATCAGCGCAAAATTGACACATTAATGGGACTCGAACCCAATCTCCTAAAAAGGAGTATCCAAAATGTGTTCTTTGTGTGGCCAGGAAAAAGCGAGAGCTACAGGGCAACTCGCAAACCGACTGGCAGACAATACGAACGTACAACACAAAACACACAACCGACGACACAACATCCAACAACCCACAAACCACTAACTCTGTAGCTGAAACGACAAAAAATATGGTGAGTTGTTCCTAGAAAAGGAAGCATTCCTAATCAGCATGAAGGCAATGGTGGCTAGGGGTTTAACTGACGGCATGGATATGGGGTGGCTTCTTAGGGTTGGATACTGAAACTAAACTACGATCGTCTTTGTCTGAAAAACACGCAAAAAAATTATTAGTAGCTCCCTAGAAAACGAAGAGCAAAACACAGTTAGACAAGCAGTGAGCCGTGTTTCCAGATACGGGGACAGAGATTCTTAGCTAACAGAGTGGCTACGGAGATCTACTTCTATTAAAAAAATAATTACACATACCTTGATCCTACCTAAAGAAAGAACTCACTTACCTGAAGAAAACCGTCGCAGACAGCTCTGTTTTATAGCCTGTAGGCTCTTGCATAATTCAGCAAAATTAACACAACTTGATTGGTTATTTCTGTGCACAGGTCAATTTGTCATTGGTCAATTTTTGTACTCCACGATTGGTTCAATAAAAACCAATCAGATTGGTTAATCTATATTCAAATTTTGATCCTGTTTCTTTGATATTTGCAAGCTGATTGCACAACAAATGTTCGATTTCACACGTTTTGGAGCATATTCCAAGCCAATGTATCACAATATGTGTGTATTTGTTCGATTATTTCTCTCATGAAGTTCACAAAAAATTACAGTTCAATCATTATTAAAAGGCTTTTTTTCCCAACCAGCTTTAGAACCCCGTCGAGCAGGAAAGTCGGAATTTAAAAGGCAAGTAAATCTTTCAAACTGTTGTAGCATTTGAATTATGTGGACATTTAACTACTGAACCTTTCAGAATATTGTCGAATTGGGCATGGCATGGAATAAAAGTAAATATAACAAACTGACAAAATCGCAAATGTAGTAAATTTGAAGGCTAAATATTGCAAATTCCAGTCGAAATATGGCGTTTTACCCGCGCCATGCATACATAGCTATTCACAGGTATGATATTCACGCCTTTTATATATTCAATATTACACATCAAAGCGGCCTAATCCTTAGGATATTGCCCAAAATGCAAACGAAAACCGGTTGCAGCGGTTTAGTTCAAATATTCAGTACTATTTTGATATATTTAGCGTCAAAATCGAGCCTTTAGAAGATTTTTGCCGATTTTTTATATAAACATATGCCCAAAAACTGTTAAATCTCGAAGGTAGCAGAATCATTTCGTTGAAAAATCGTTTGCGCTTGCGCGGCAACGATTTTTTCGATGTTTTTGTGCACCGCGACATTCGGGTTGCCCAAAAACTGTTAAATCTCGAAGGTAGCAGCATTATTTCGATGAAAAATCGTTTGCGCATGCGCTGCAACGATTTTTTCGATGTTTTTGTGTCCCGCGACATTAGGGATGCCCAAAAACTGTTAAATCTCGAGGGTAGAAGCATTATTTTGATAAAAACTCGTTTACGCATGCGCAGCAACAATTTTTTCAATGTTTTTATGCACCGCGACTTTCGGGATGCCAAAAAACTGTTAAGTCTCGACGGTAGTAGCATTATTTCCATGAAAAATCGTTTGCGCATGTGCGACAACGATTTTTTTGAATTTTTTTTGCACCGCTACATTCGGGATGCCCAAAAACTGTTAAGTCTCGAGGGTAGCAGCATTATTTCGATAAAAAATCGTTTGCGCATGCGCGGCAACGTTTTTTCGATGTTTTTGTGCACCGCGACATTCGGGATGCCAAAAAACAGCTGTTAAATCTCGAGGGTAGCAGCATTATTTCGATGAAAAATCGTTTGCGCATGCGCGGCAACGATTTTTTCGACGTTTTTGTGCACCGCGACATTCGGGATGCCCAAAAACTGTTAAATCTCAAAGGTAGCAGCATAATTTCGATGAAAAATCGTTTGCGCATGTGCGGCGACAATTTTATCGATGTTTTTGTGCACCGCGACATTCGGGATGCCCAAAAACTGTTAAATCTCAAGGGTAGATAGATAGATAGATAGATAGATAGATAGATAGATAGATAGATAGTTTAATAATTCACACACATTGCAGTTACATAGGACTGAATTACGTGGTGATTACAGGTGAGAGTAAGCTAAAAATTATGTTTATATTTACAATAATTGAGCTAGTATAGCTATAAATATTTATAGTATAGTATATAGATTATAAAATTTAATTATTTATTTAGGCAACTTCTAACAATAAAAGAGTTTTTGAACCGGTCGGTGAGAAATTTGGGGATGTAAAAATGTTTTTCCGTACGCAACTCATACGTTAGGGGAGATTCCCATTTACACACTAACTCGTTCAACTGATGGCTTGGATCAGCTAAAATTTGATTAAAAAGTTTCTTACATGCGGATCCCCTTCGTGCGTGTAATGTTTCCAACCCACTTTCGATCAATCCATCCTTGTAATGTGCAGACGGATAGACAATTCGGAGAGCTTGTTTCTGGACGCGTTCAATTTCATCACTGAGGTATTTTGGCAGTGCATAATGAAACACTGTTGAAGCGTATTCCAAAATAGGGCGAATACAAGTGGAGTAGAATTGTAGGATGTCCTTATCAGGTACTTTTGCATGTTTCAATTGAACTAAAAAATATATCCGTTTCGGGGATTTTGAAATAATATTGTTGACGTGTTTATTCCATTTCAAGGTCGGTGTGATGGTAAGACCGAGTAGTTTCGCCTCTTCTACAACTTCTAGGGGTTCCCCATTGACTTCAATTGGAGGGAATGAGCTCTTGATTTTTTTTAAAATCAATACGCAGTTCTTTACACTTTTTCTGGTGAAGTCGGAAGCGATTTGCCTCGGACCATTCCTTAATATCCGCGACAGCGTTCTGGATATTACTTGGTGCGAATTTCGGTACGGATTCTGATATTGTGACATCGTCTACAAATTTGAATTGATCGTCAACGCTGGTGGTATTTAGGTCATTGATAATCAGAACAAAAAGCCAGGGACGAAGTTTTGTTCCCTGCGGAACACCAGCAGGGACATTTTCCCATTCTAAAAAGCAGTCTTCTCCAAGTTTAACTCGTTGTTGTCTGTTGGTCAGGAAATCTGCTATCCAATTAATTGCAGAGTTCATGATATCTAGGGATTTCAATTTTTCTAGGATGATGGTATGATCAACAAGGTCAAATGCCTTTTGATAATCAAACAGTACGACTCTAATCGAGGCTCCTGATCCATCTGTTGCTTCCGTCCAGCGGTGAATCATTTTTATTAAAGCTTGGCTTGTTGAAGAGCCAGAGATTACCCCGAATTGGTTGGAATCTATAGCTTTAAGGATTGCTGGTTTCAACTGCTTGCTCACGACAAATTCTTCTGCTACTTTTGAGAGGATTGGCGTAAGAGAGATGGGACGGAGTTGTTGGTTTATGTGCTCAACTGGTGTCAATTTTGGAATTGGTACTACGTTAGCTAGTTTTCAAATCATTGGAAGTTTTTTCTCTCTAAATGAGCAATTCAGTATTTTTGTGACAGGTAATGCCAAAAGAACCGCATACTCCTTAAGGAACCAAGAAGGAATGTCATCAGGGCCACTCGCCTTGGAGGGATTAAGAGATTTTAGGCATCTGTACACTTCAAGATCAGTAACCGTAATAACATTTGAGGTTGCATCGAAAGTTGGATCCATACCCCCCAGAGGCTGAAATTCTTGGAGCGGTTCAAGAAAACTATTATTGATTTTGTTGGCGATTTGAGTATTAGTCAAGTGTTCTAACTCGTCTACTTGCAAGGTGGACAAGAGATCAGGTTTACTTACAGGGACTATACCACTGATTTTCTTAATCGCATTCCACCAATCTTTAGGTTTCCAATGTTTAAGATTCTTGATCTTATTGTTATAATACGAGGATCTGCATTTTTTCCGTACAGAATTTACTAAATTGCGATAATAATTAAAGCACCTTGTATCTCCGTTTTTAAGGGCTCGTTGACGGTTCTTGATTGCTTGTTTGAGTTTACTATACATCCAGGGAGCATCGTTGTTGTGAATTTTTTCTGTTTGACTGGCATTATTAAATTTAGGGTGTTGGATACCATTGTATTAAAGAACATCAGATTCTCTTCACAGGAATCAATTCGATCGAGACACGACCAGTCCACTTGTGAGAAAACATTTCCCAAGGCTCTTTTGTTACTACGCCTGGTGTCATGTATTTTAATCATTTTCGATTCATTGCCAGAGGATTCTCTGATTTTTGGAGCAACAGAAATTGTGAGGTGATCAGATAAGCCAAAAGATGGATGTTTCTTAGCATTGTCGAAAAAATGAGATATGTTAGTTAGTATCATATCTAAAGTTCTTGGTCCTCTAGTTGCAAACATTACCAGTTGTTTTAACTGTCTCGATATGCTTGTGATTTTCAACTGATTAAAATCTCCCATAATAATAATTCCACAGTTCTTATACAATGCTTCAACATTAATCAGGCTATCAACAAGATATTTTAGCATGGATTTATCGTCTGAACTTGGGGGATGGTATATCGCTCCTACGACAATTGAGGATAAACCACGTGGTAATCTCCGAGGTATTCGCTGTGCCCAAAGCACTTCGAATTGTGGATTTTCCAACTCATGCAAAACAGAAACTTTAATTTCATTTTTAACATATACACAGACTCCTCCATGCATTCTTTCTTGTCTATCTTTTCGAAATATTCTATATCCCGGAATATCCACGATAGAATCTGGTATAGAACTTTTGAGCCATGTCACAGTAAAGACAGCAACTTCCGATCCAGAGTTGGCAACAAATGGACGGATTTCATCTATTTTTGGTGTTAAAGACATGACATTAGATAAGACGAGACCCGGCACAAACAGAGCAGGTTCAGGTTTTGAAATCTTTACCCTGATTAGGTTAGTAGGTTTGGAAACTCTACGCCGCTTCTGCCACGGTATGTCATTACGATAACGGGAACGAATTCGGACTGGAATTGGATAAGCCATTGATACGTACGTTGAAAGGTTCCCATGTTGGGCCGTGCTAACTCTCCGATCAGGCGTTTGCTTACTGTGCTCGCTTGGTCGCCACAGTTTACATTTGACATATTTGGGCCAGAAATTTTCTTGATCAACCAGGGGGCAAGAAGCTAAGGGTATATGAATTTTACACGATAGTGTTCCTCTACGTCGGCTGGGGAAAACTGAAATGTAAGTGAGAATTACATTTCTTTCTTCGAGATAAGAAACTATTTGAGTTTTGCTAACATTCTCGGCAATCCCACTGAAAAAGAATTTCTTTGAACTATAACGTTTACGTTTTACTCCGATAAATCCGTCAGGGGACTCGCCGACGTTACGGGATATTTTATCCGCGGTTCTTTTTTTTTTCCGCAATACTTTTATTGATATTACTAGGAGGAGCTTTCGTGGCTACGACACTAGCATATGTCGTCGGAAGTGGCTTCTTTACAGAGGGCGCACCGGCTAGGACGTGGCACTCAGTTGATTCACCCGATGGATTAGGGTTACTCTTGTGATGATCGACTGGGATTAAGGTGCTTTCTTCAGCATTTTGAATTAACTGAATTGAATGGGATTCGTTCCGATTGATCTCGTCAGACGCAGGAGGATTAGGAATTTTGTCTAAGACGAAGAAATCATATCATCACTATTAATTGTCGTGTTTGCGTGGTTTCCGTATTCCAAGTACTCATTCCACTGCATGAAAAACCGCGTATTCACGGGTGAATACGTGCGAATATGAGTTCGAATATGGTCCATATTCACACGTATTAACAGATATTCACTGTGAATATCCTCGAAATATTGGGGGTATTCCGATGTGAATACCTGTGAATAAAACACACCGCGTATTCTGACCTAGAATACCTTCGAATACTCTGTGAATATTTTTCAAGACCTAGTATTCACACTTCGGCATAGAAAATGTGATTGTACGCATGAATACGGGATAATCAACGAGTTATATTGTGTAAATATTGCAGGAAATGCGTTTATATACCACGGAATAGGCAAAGGTTGTTTCAGTTCAATGCCGGTGTCAACTGTTATCTAGCATTTCTTCTCATCACG
Organism: Dendronephthya gigantea; assembly: GCF_004324835.1. Lineage (NCBI taxonomy): Eukaryota > Metazoa > Cnidaria > Anthozoa > Malacalcyonacea > Nephtheidae > Dendronephthya > Dendronephthya gigantea. The sequence goes on along the minus strand of NW_021163158.1, from coordinate 126,474 downwards.
GTCAGAAATTGAAATTGCACTTGATTTGTTTAGGCGAAAGACAATAAAGACAATATATGTTACCAAACGCACGATGATTTTTATTTGATTAATTTTTTTGCTGCCGCAGGGTGTCGAGTATCGTATATCCTCAGTCGATGAGCGCTGAGTAGCCTCGTAAGTCGTAAAAAAGCTGTATAAAAAGAGAAATATCCATCAATTTCTTTAATACCTGTGTAAAAGAAGTTATATATAAAAAAATACTTTTTATTTTGCTTGGATACGTAAACACATGGGTAGAAAGTTGATGATTCTGTATCGTCAAAAACATCCGTAATATATACAGTTCAGTGTTGGGAAATCGTAGGAAATTTCCTTTGGGAAATTTCCTCTTCGACATGTTAGTGAATTTTTGCGCCAAGGAATTGCGGCGAAATGCGAATAAATGGCGAAATTCGGAGGTCGTATAACAATAAAAATAAATGTCTTAAATGATTCCTCGCAAAAGTTGTCCAGTTCCCTTTGTTTACAAAACGATAACATGGCACAAATGTCAATTGGTTTCAACCAGGGCGCTTATATATAAATGCGTGGTTTCAACAGAAGTTCAAGCTGTTCAACTTTGAATTGTTAAAGATGTTCGCGATGCCCCAAAATAATTCTTGTTGCGGTGCTAAAATCAGGTAAGTTATTTAATAATAACAAGAGAGTATACTATAGTCCTGAAACACAACAACACAACAATAGTGCGAGGCCAACGCTTTTACGGCGGGCTCCATCACTTTTTTGTTTTTATTAATATAAATAGATTACTATTGTGTCTATTGTAGCTAATTTGTACACAGCTATTTGTACCTGCTTGTAAATAAATAAATTGTATGATTGTTTTCATCAATCCTACCTCCATCACACACTAATTATAGTAGGTACAAATGTTTGCCATTTCAAAGCCATACTCAATACAAACAAAATTTAAAAGTTTGCTAATACTGAAAAAGGACATTACTTTCTTACCTACCACAAATATTCAGAAAGCTGCTGAAATCATAACTTTAACATAACATAACCCTTAGATAGACATTTCAAGATGCATTGAAATGACGTGCATTGGTGCATTTCATGAGGGTTTTTTATATTTTCGGCAAAATTTATATATTATAGATATATATTGTTATATAATTGTCACAGAATAGCTAATGATTGATTGCCAAAAGATTGAAATAAAAAACAATCAGCTGCCCAAAGACAGAAATCTTAACGGCTTAGAAATCAAAGCCAGACTGTGTTTTTTAGTTATATATAATACATATTTTTTAACAAAATAATGGCCTATATTTTTCCTTTTAGCATATATGAATTATATTTACACTAATATTTACCACAGAATAGCTATTGAACTGGTTGCCAAAAGATAGGAATCTTAACATCCAGCTGCCCAAAGACAGAAATCTTAACAGCTTAGAAGTTAATGCTAGACTGTGTTTTTAAGTGAAGCCTTTTAACATTGCCCTCATCATAATTTATAACTGAGACTGTTTACTGATTTGTTTGCAATTACTTTTCCGTACATAAATTATAATCACAATACTTAAAGAATATACCATTAAAGTGTACATGAGTTTACTACAGCTTCTCGATGTTTGCATACTAGGAGTAGCTATGTGTATATACAGCTTTAAGTTCATGGAAGAATTTGTTTCCATTTTTACCCTAATTGATTAGCTTCCAAATTATATGAATGGTGTGTACATTGTACATTGTACATATACATTCTCCTAGGAATATAATTTCATTACACTGCATAAATTCTATGCACAACAATAAAAACAAATGGCCATGCATGCAACATCAGCTTTTACCATTATCATTAACCTTTCGGATAATAATCTATTATAGCTTAAGAAAGTTTGCTATGTATTTTGTTCAATAATTGCTTTAAGGTGGTTTTAATTGTTTTTAGCCATCAGGGGTTGCAAGATTGAGAAAATTCCCAAAAGAGTTGGCCTTAACTTTGCTAAAGATGAAGAGGATTTTTCACCCAGTGAAAGAAGTTCCTGATTCATTATCTGCTCACCTATAGTTTTTAATATCTTACCAAGTGAAAAAACATCACTTGCTTTGCTCAACAATTTACTATTAAGTATAATTTCTGACATACTCCAGGAGCAATGTTTCATATATACTAAAACAACATTGCTTATAAATTAACAATCAGCTGATGAAAGATTGAAAATCATAACAGCTTAGTAGAAGTTCATGATAGGCTGTGTTTTTGCTACATATTTTTGAACAATGTGTGATGTTCCAATAATATTTTATTGTGAAATGTTGTAACCCATAACATGTACATAATCTGTTAAAGACTGTATAAAATTGAAATAATTGACTGAAATCTTAGTATTGCATTTGATCAACCTTGATTAAACCACATTAACTGTGGATAAACCTACCATTGCAATGTGTATGACTGCTATGCAAATTAACATGCCAACCTAAAGATTATGCATGTTTGTTCATATTGATATTTTCCTTAATGGACAGACTTGAGGGACAATAAATGCCTAAACATTCGCACAGGCTGCGAACGCATAACCCATTAACCTCTTATAACCAGGTAATTTGTTAATAAATTTGAGATTACTCCCAACATGGTCATAGGGTATAGTCTATAGGCCGGCTATTGAATTCAACTGCACGATATTTAGTCACTCACCGAAGAGGTCCCTTACGCACAAACAGTATATGCGTTTTCGGTTTTGAACAATAAAAAATCCTTGAAATACGGTTAATATTCGTTATCATTTTACACGTATTAGCGAACATAAGGTGCTGTGAAAATCGCGCCATGCAATCTCATTTCTATTTCGCGCATTTTCTTCATCAGACTTCGTGGGAATCGTAGCATACAAATACTCGCCGGCATACTCTTTAACTGCGACCAGAGTTTCCAGACTTTACCAAGCCCTTGGCATCCTTCACTCTCTTCCCTTATTTATAAGCGCCAAAAAGATTTCTTACAGCCACAAACGCACGATCTCCTCGTTCAATGTTTATTAAACTCGAAAGCGCGCTTTTTGGTTTTTGCGCCAAATTATTTATAAAATTCCACTTCAATTTTTCAGCATTCAAAATAAAGTTTAAAAATGTCAGCTGATGAATTTATTTTGTGGAAACACGGATTAAGTGAGAAGTGAGATATTCCAAGTGTGAATATTGGTCAGAATACGCGGCATATTCACGGCGTATTCACACTTAGAATACTGAAGAATACGATGCCGTATTCACACTAATATTCCATGTCGGAATACGCTTGCAATATGTGTTTTATTCACACCCGTATTCACATGTGAATACCTTGGAATACGGCGCTTTTCATGCAGTGTCGTTATGCTAACTTGAGATCCCAGATTTGCATCACTGGGGCAGATTTTACTCTTATCCAAAAAACCTTCATACCGGGAAATCAAAGACGTTACGTTGACCATTGAGTTTGACAATGCTTGTATTGCTACACTGTTCACCAATTGGCTGCGTCTAATGTTCTCGATTTCTGCTTCGACATCGGCCGATTTGGTTGACAGCAGATGGTACTGGTAGCTGCATAATTTCGATGAAAAATCGTTTGCGCATGCGCGGCGACGATTTTATCGATGTTTTTGTGCACCGCAACATTCGGGATGCCAAAAAACTGTTAAATCTCGAGCTTAGAAGCATTATTTCGATGAAAACTCGTTTACGCATGCGCGGCAACAATTTTTTTCAATGTTTTTGGGCACCTCGACATTCGGGATGCCCAAAAACTGTTAAGTCTCGAGGGTAGCCGCATTATTTTGATGAAAAATCGTTTGCACATGCGATGCAACGATTTTTTCGATGTTTTTGTGCACCGCGACGTTCGGGATGCCCAAAAACTGTTAAATCTCGAGAGTAGATGCATTATTTCAAAGAAAAATTGTTTGCGCATGCGCAGCAACAATTTTTTCGATGTTTTTGTGCACCGCGACATTCGGGATGCCAAAAAACTGTTAAGTCTTGAAGGTAGCAGCATTATTTCGATGAAAAATCGTTTTCGCATGCACGGCAACGATTTTTTCGATGTTTTTGTGCACCGCGACATTCGGGATGCCCAAAAACTGTTAAATCTCGAGGTTAGCAGCATTATTTCGATGAAAAATCGTTTGCACATGCGCGGCAACGATTTTTTTGACGTTTTTTTGGACCGCGACTTCCGCGATGCCCAAAAACTGTTAAATCTTGAGGGTAGCAGCAATATTTCGATGAAAAATTGTTTGCGCATGCGCGGCAACGATTTTTTCGATGTTTTTGTAAACCGCGACGTTCGGGATGCCCAAAAACTGTTAAATCTCGAGGGTAGCAGCATTATTTTGACAAAAAATCGTTTGTGCATGCGCGGCAACGATTTTATCGATGTTTTTGTGCACAGCGACATTCGGGATGCCTAAAAACTGTTAAATCTCGAGGACAGCAGCATTATTTTGATGAAAATTCGTTTGTTCATGCGAAGCAACAATTTTTTCGATGTTTTTGTGCACTGCGACATTCGGGATGCCCAAAAACTGTTAAATCTCGAGAGTAGAAGCATTATTTCGATGAAAACTCGTTTACGCATGCGCGGCAACAATTTTTTCAATGTTTTTGTGCACCGCGACATTCGGGATGCCAAAAAACTGTTAAGTCTCGAGTTTAGCAGCATTATTTCGACGAAAAATCGTTTCCGCATACGATGTAACGATTTTTCGATGTTTTTGTGCACCGCGACGTTCGGGATGCCAAAAAAAATGTTAAATCTTGAAGGTAGAAGCATTATTTCGATGAAAAATTGTTTGCGCATGCGCAGCAACGATGTTTTCGATTTTTTTGTGCAGCGTGACATTCGGGATGCCCAAAAACTGTAAAGTCTAGAGGGTAGCAGCATTATTTCGATGAAAAATCGTTTGCGAATGCGCGGCAACGATTTTTTCGATGTTTTTGTGCACCGCGACATTCGGGATGCCCGAAAACTGTTAAATCTAGAAGATAGCAGCATTATTTCGATGAAAAATCGTTTGCGCATGCGCGGCAACAATTTTTTCGATGTTTTTGTGCACCGCGACATTCGGGATGCCAAAAAACTGTTAAATCTCAAGGGTAGAAGCATTATTTCGACGAAAAATCGTTTGCGCATACGATGTAACGATTTTTTCGATGTTTTTGTGCACCGCGACGTTCGGGATGCCAAAAAAATGTTAAATCTTGAGGGTAGAAGCATAATTTCGATGAAAAATTGTTTGCGCATGCGCAGCAATGATGTTTTAAATCTTTTTGTGCACCGCAACATTCGGGATGCCAAAAAACTGTTAAATCTCGAGGGTAGAAGCATTATTTCGATGAAAAATCGTTTGCGAATGCGCGGCAACGATTTTTTCGATGTTTTTGTGCACCGCGACATTCGGGATGCCCGAAAACTGTTAAATCTAGAAGATAGCAGCATTATTTCGATGAAAAATCGTTTGCGCATGCGCGGCAACAATTTTTTCGATGTTTTTGTGCACCGCGACATTCGGGATGCCAAAAAACTGTTAAATCTCAAGGGTAGAAGCATTATTTCGACGAAAAATCGTTTGCGCATACGATGTAACGATTTTTTCGATGTTTTTGTGCACCGCGACGTTCGGGATGCCAAAAAAATGTTAAATCTTGAGGGTAGAAGCATAATTTCGATGAAAAATTGTTTGCGCATGCGCAGCAATGATGTTTTAAATCTTTTTGTGCACCGCAACATTCGGGATGCCAAAAAACTGTTAAATCTCGAGGGTAGAAGCATTATTTCGATGAAAACTCGTTTACGCATGCGCGGCAACAATTTTTTTCAATGTTTTTGTGCACCTCGACATTCGGGATGCCAAAAAACTGTTAAGTCTCGAGGGTAGCAGCATTATTTCGATGAAAAATCGTTTGCACGAGCGATGCAACAATTTTTTCAATGTTTTTGTCCACCGCGACGTTCGGGATGCCCAAAAACTGTTAAACCTCGAGGGTAGAAGCATTATTTCAAAGAAAAATTGTTTGCGCATGCGCGGCAACAATTTTTTCGGTGTTTTTGTGCACCGCGACATTTAGGATGCCCCAAAACTGTTAAATCTAGAGGATAGCAGTAATATTTCGATGAAAAATTGTTTGCGCATGCGCGGCAACAATTTTTTCCATGTTTTTGTGCACCGCGACATTTGGGATGCCTAAAAACTGTTAAATCTGAAGGGAAGCAGCATAATTTCGATGAAAAATTGTTTGCGCATGCGCGGCAACGATTTTTTCGATGTTTTTGTGCACCGCGACATTCGGGATGACTAAAAACTGTTAAATCTTGAGGGAGCAGCAATATTTCAATAAAAAATCGTTTGCGCATGCGCGGCAACGATTTTTTCGACGTTTTTGAGCACCGCGACGTTCGGGATGCCTAAAAACTGTTAAATCTTTAAAGGAGAAGCATTATTTCAATGAAAAATCGTTTGCGCATGCGCGGCAACGGTTTTTTCAATGTTTTTGTGCACCGCAACATTCAGGATGCAAAAAACTGTTAAATGTCGAGGGTAGCAGCATTATTTTAATGAAAAATCGTTTGCGCATGCGCAGCAACGATTTTTTCAATGTTTTTGTGCACTGCGGCATTCGGGATGCCCAAAAACTGTTAAATCTCAAGGGTAGAAGCATTTTTCCATGAAAACTCGTTTGCGCATGCGCAGCAACGATTTTTTCGATGTTTTTGTGCACCGCGACATTCGGGATGCCCAAAAACTGTTAAATCTTGAGGGTAGCAGCATTATTTCGATGAAAAATCGTTTGCGCATGCGCGGCAACGATTTTTTCGATGTTTTTGTGCACTGCGACATTCGGGATGACTAAAAACTGTTAAATCTTGAGGGTAGCAGCAATATTTCAATGAAAAATCTTTTGCACATGCGCGGCAACGATTTTTTCGACGTTTTTGTGCACTGCGACGTTCGGGATGCCCAAAAACTGTTAAATCTCGGAAGAAGAAGCATTATTTTTTAAAAAAAATCGTTTGCGCATGCGCGGCAACGATTTTATCGATGTTTTTGTGCACCGCGACATTTGGGATGCCCAAAAACTGTTAAGTCTTGAGGGTAGCAGCATAATTTCTTAAAAAAAGCGTTTGCGCATGCGTGGCAACGATTTTTTTGATGTTTTTGTGCACCGCGACATTCGGGATGCCCAAAAACTTCTAAATCTCGAGGGTAGCCGCATTATTTAGATGAAAACTCGTTTACGCATGCGTGGCAACAATTTTTTCAATGTTTTTGTGCACCGCGAGATTCGGGATGCCCAAAAACTGCTAAATCTCGAAAGTAGCAGCATTATTTTGATGACAAATCGTTTGCCCATGCGCGGCAACGATTTTATCCATGTTTTTGTGCACCGCGACATTTGGGATGCCCAAAAACTGTTAAATCTTGAGGACAGCTGCATTATTTTAATGAAGAATCGTTTGCGCATGCACGGCAACGATTTTTTTGATGTTTTTGTGCACCGCGACATTCGGGACGCCCAAAAACTGTTAATTCTCGAGGGTAGAAGCATTATTTCGATGAAAACTCGTTTACGCATGCGTGGCAACAATTTTTTCAATGTTTTTGTGCACCGCGACATTCGGGATACCCAAATACTGTTAAGTCTCGAGGGTAGCAGCATTATTTCGATGAAAAATCGTTTGCGCATGCGCGACAACGATTTTTTTGACGTTTTTGTGCACCGCGACCTTCGGGATGCCCAAAAACTTTTAAATCACGAGGGTAGCAGCATTATTTCGAAGAAAAATCGTTTGCGCATGCGCGGCAACAATTTTTTCGATGGATTTGTGCACCGCGACATTCGGGATGCCTAAAAACTGTTAAATCTCGAAGGTAGCAGCATTTTTTCGATGAAAAATCGTTTGGGCATGCGCGGGAACGATTTTTTCGATGTTATTGTGTACCGCGACATTCTCGATGCCCAAAATTTGTTAAATCTCGAGGGTAGCAGAATTTTTTTAATGAAAAATCGTTTGCGCATGCGCGGCAACGGTTTTTTTGATGTTTTTGTGCACCGCGACATTCGGGATGCCCAAAAACTGTTAAATCTCGAGGGTAGAAGCATTATTTCGATGAAAACTCGTTTACGCATGCGCGGCAACAATTTTTTAAATGTTTTTGTGCACCGCGACATTCGGGCATACATGTCCAATGCTGTCGCATGCATACGGATCGACAACCTTTTTCACCATTCGTAAACTACATTTTCGTTTCGTGACATTTTTCACGGATCGATACTGATGGTAAAACGGGACATACAAACGGACTGAATCCCGACTGACGTACGAACCGTACGAATGGAAAAAACCCAGTTACCATTTGTAAATTTATTAACGAGTGCGCTCCTTTGGAGTACGATATCCGCATACACGCAAAAAACGACTGTCGATTCGTTCAATCCGTACCAATTGTACGAATGAAAAACGTTCCTATACCAATCGTAAAAAATTCATCACAGCACCGTTTCCGCTATACGTTCAACCCTCTGTGGAGTACGATATCCGCATACACGAAACGACTGTCGATTCGTACCATCCGTACCAACCGTACGAATGGAAAACGTGCATTTACCAATCGTAAATAACACCGTTTCCGCTATACGCTTAGATCCCTTTTGAGGACGATACCAATACACGAGTTTTTAAAATAACTCGCTAGATATCGCTTCAATATATTTTACCCAAGATATGCCTTATCAATTAAATAGACTATTTACTGATATATAATATTCCTCGTTCTCACGAAAAATACGAGCAATATAACATGCATTTATTAAAAGCCGCAAGATATCACTGCAATATATATAGCGCACAAGATATGCATATCTCTCAGTAAAATAGAACATTATATAGGTATATGAAGCATTCCTCGTTCTCAAGACAAAAACGAGCGATAAACGCGCATTCTCGATAAAAGCGACCAAACACAAGCATTCTCGATAGAACCTGCATGCATGCAATGTTACTCTGCATGCAATGACTGTATATGCGTCATACATCACAAAGCTTTACTTAACTAAATACATGCATGCAGCACTCAAGATAACTGCCTGTATTTACCTGTATATCAATGTTAATATTTATATGTAGCTAACATTCCTCGTTCTAAAAAAAACTGAACCAGCAACGATTAAATAGTGTATGTATATTTTTAATGGAAAACTTTCATTTACCAACCGCTATACGCATAGACATAGATTCCCTTGGAGTATGAAATCAAAACACGCATTGCTAAAAAACCCCGCAAGATATCACTTCAATATAATATTATGGTACCCAAGATATTCCTATCAATACAATAGTCTTATTATGTATGATATTCCTTCGTTCTCAAGAAAAATACGAGCAATATAAGTTATATAACATGCGTTGTTATTAAAATCCGCAAAATGTCAATGCATTATACAGCACACAACTTCACAAGATATGTCTATTAATAAAATAGAGATGTCTTTAAGTTAAAGACAAAACGTTAGAAATGTATTTTTTTAAACTCTGAATTGTTTTGATGGCTTTCATAATTTTATAATTATGTTGGGCTCTTATATTTATCATAAGAAGTCGTTTTCCGCCTGGCAAATCTCTAGCTACGATATTAAAATAGACTTGTTATATGTAGCTACTATAGCGACGAAACAATCCATTCGACAATGACATAAGGAGGCCAGCCGTTATTGAAAAGGAACAGCGCTAATATAAACGTATCTCTATCACAAATTGTTTTCGATCGACACCTTTTCGGGGACAAAGCTTAGTCGCATCACTCGCAATGGACAAAATCTGTTTACGGATCGTAAACGAACAGTACATTTGATACCAATTGTACAGATCGACAAACTTTTCAGAGGCCTATCGTAGACACATCTTTCCTATATTTACGAATCGACACAGTCTGTTTGCGGATCGTAAACGAACAGTCCATTCGGTACCAATGGTACGGATCGACAACTTTTTCAGAGCCCTATCCTAGACACATCATGAATCAACAAAGTTTGTTTACGGATCGTAAACGAACAGTCCATTCGATACCAATGGTACGGATCAACAAGCCTTTCAGAGATGCCTATCCTAGACACACCTTTCCTATATTTACGAATCGACACACTCTGTTTACGGATACGCGTAAACGAACAGTCCATTCGACACCAATGGTACGGATCGACAACTTTTTCAGAGCCCTATCCTAGACACATCATGCCCTATTTACGAATCGACAAAGTTTGTTTACGCATCGTAAACGAACAGTCCATTCGATACCAATGGTACGGATTGACAAGCTTTTCAGAGGCCTATCCTAGACACATCTTCCCTATATTTACGAATCGACACAGTCTGTTTACGGATCGTAAACGAACAGTCCATTCGACACCAATGGTACGGATTGACAACTTTTTCAGAGGTGTATCTTATAGACACATCTTCCCTATATTTACGAATCGACATAGTATGTTTACGGATCGTAAACAAACAGTCCATTCGACACCAATGGTACGGATCGACAAGCTTTTGAGAGCCCTGTCCTAGACACATCATGCCCTATTTACGAATCGACACACTCTGTTTACGGATCGTAAACGAACAGTCCATTCGACACAAATGGTACGGATCGACAAGCTTTTCAGAGATCCTTATCCTAGACACACCTTCCCTATATTTACGAATCGACACACTCTGTTTACGGATCCGCGTAAACGAACAGTCCATTCGACACCAATAGTACGGATCGACAACTTTTTCAGAGCCCTATCCTAGACACATCATGCCCTATTTACCAATCGACAAAGTTTGTTTACGGATCGTAAACGAACAGTCCATTCGATACCAATGGTACGGATCGACAAGCTTTTCAGAGGCCTATCCTAGACACATCTTCCCTATATTTACGAATCGACACAGTCTGTTTACGGATCGTAAACGAACAGTCCATTCGACACCAATGGTACGGATCGACAAGCGTTTGAGAGCCATGTCCTAGACACATCATGCCCTATTTACGAATTGACACACTCTGTTTACGGATCGTAAACGAACAGTCCATTCGATACCAATGGTACGGATCGACAAGCTTTTGAGAGCCCTGCCCTAGACACATCATGCCCTATTTACGAATCAACAAAGTTTGTTTACGGATCGTAAACGAACAGTCCATTCGATACCAATGGTACGCATCAACAAGCTTTTCAGAGATGCCTATCCTAGACACACCTTCCCTATATTTACGAATCGACACACTCTGTTTACGGATCCGCGTAAACGAACAGTCCATTCGACACCAATGGTACGGATCGACAACTTTTTCAGAGCCCTATCCTAGACACATCATGCCCTATTTACGAATCGACAAAGTTTGTTTACGGATCGTAAACGAACAGTCCATTCGATACCAATGGTACGGATTGACCAGCTTTTCCGAGGCCTATCCTAGACACATCTTCCCTATATTTACGAATCGAAACAGTCTGTTTACGGATCGTAAACGAACAGTCCATTCGACACCAATGGTACGGATCGACAACTTTTTCAGAGCTCTATCCCAGACACATAATGCCTTTTTACGAATCGACACACTCTGTTTACGGATCGTAAACGAACAATCTATTCGATACCAATGGTACGGATCGACAAGCTTTCAGAGCCCTATCCTAGACACATCGTATATCCAATATGGCGGATGGCAGCATGTGCAAAGTGAGCTCCGATGTAAACGATTCTTACTCGGTAAATGATTGCCTAAGTAATCTGATAACGCTACAAATAGACGACTATTACGGTGGATATATAACTACTGATCAAAAAGGGAAGCTAAAATGGAAGGAAAGCCATGAAAATCTTATAGATTTCGTGACGAAAATTCTCAAGCTAAGGGGGAAATGGATATCACCCGGCGGCCACTTGAAGTTGTTTAAAGAAGCCACAGGTTTGATTACAATCAGATTCTATACTAATTCAGGCTCTCTTATAATCCAAGGCGAAAAAGGTGAGTCATTAGCCAATACTTTAATCCAAAAATGTACGAACATGCATTTAAATCCTGTGGCGAATATTATTGAGGACGATATGAACTCGCTTGACCCAGGAAAAGGTGATGATTTACAAGATATGTCTATTATCTTGACAAAGGATCAAATACAGGACACTTCAGCATTTAACGAAGATACTCCAACACAGAAAAATATGGTCAATAAACAAATTAGGCATATAGATATAACTTCAACAGATGATTCTCCCAAACAACTAACTTAGCAATGCAAACCCTAACACACAACCAAGAAGCGACTGGTGATTCACCACAAAATATACCTGGATTCGACACAGCTAGCACCTTCAATAAAGATCTATTAACGTATATTCGTCAATTAGAATCTAGAGTAGAGAAATCATTTGACATGTTTTCGAGCGAACTGCGTGAACTTAGAGCGGTCACAGAACTATCAACTGAAATTAGAGCATCTCGTTCTTTAAATGAAAACCTATCGCTCAAGGAAGAAAATTCACGATTAAAGAGCAAAATCAACGATCAATCATCCCTTATATGTAATCTGGACACAAAGGTAAAAGAACTTAATAACGAACGAAACAGCCTATTAACAGTTGTAAGACTGCTACATGTAGAAAATCAAAATACTATACAATTCCACCAACAACAACTAGCTCATTTACATACTAACACATGCAACCAATATACCGGTGTCTCACCATATAATACACATAGCCCACTAAATCCCCATCAACTGGAACAACAATATCATCTAGTTTTCTACCCATAATTGTAAATGAGATCTCCCTGTTCGCCATGAAAAGAGGAATGGAACTCAATCCAAAAAAATGTAAGGAGATGATTATAAGCTTCTTGAAATATAACCATACCTCCTTCAGTCCTATCTACGTTGCAGGCGTTCCTATAGAGCTTGTGTCTACATTCAAGTTACTCGGCGTTCATTTGTCTAATGATCTTACATGGAATACCCACGTTGATTATATAATTAAAAAGGCTAATTCACGATTATATTCTCTTCGCAAATTACGGAAAGCTGGTTTAAAACAATCCGACCTGTCCATGGTATATTGTTCCTTCGTCCGTTCGCTACTGGAGTATGCATCGCCATCGTGGGCTACCTTGTCATCCGCATTGTCAGATGAAATTGAATCTATCCAACGGCGTGCTCTCAAAATTATTTACCCGACGTTGTCATATGCTGATGCGCTTGTTGTTACAGGACTTGATAATTTGATAAATCGTAGAGACATGGCTTGCAAACTGTTCGTTCATAGGTTAAGGGAATCCAAGACACACTTTTGTAATCCATTAGAATCTATTGTTAAAGTAGAATCCCAAGAACCCGCTCATGATTATTATCTACGAAATCAAAACAATATTCGATCTCCACCGCTTATATGCACTGAGCGGTTTCGTAACTTTGTTACAGTTAAGTATAATATTTAAAAAAATAATATTGAACTACAATATTCAATTCCATTTTAATCTAGCTAAGTATGTAAATAAGTCATTTTACCGTTGTATATAACTTCTCAATTAGGCCTACCTATGTAGACTATATTGATGATTATTTTATAAATTATTAATATTCTGTAACACTTTACAATATTTAATACCCTATGTAACGATAACCGTGTAATTCAGTTTGTACTGCGATACGATTTTAATAAACTAATAATAAATAATAAATAATAAATAATAAATAATAAATAATAAATAATAAATAATAAATAATAAATAATAAATAACAACATCTACCCCCGAAACAGCAGCAACAACCCCAGCGGTGTAACTTCGTGCAGCAGAATCAGCTGCTAAAGGATCAGCAACGGCAATTTCCCCAGCCACGACAAACTCAACATATTCCCCAACAACAGCAGCAACAGCAGCAGCAACAGCAGCAACAAATCCAGCAGCGTAATCTCATACAGCCGAATCAGCTTCCACAATACCAGCAGCAGCAATTTTCGCAGCCACAGATAACTCAACATCTACCTCAACGGCAAATTACTCAGCCACAACATACTCAACATATACCCCAGCAACAGCAGCAACAACCCCTGCAGCATAACCTCATACAGCAGAATCACTTTCATCAAGACCAACAGCAGCAGCAGCAGCAACAACAATATCATCAATCACGCCCAGACAACGACACTTCCAACTCCTCACTAAACCAAACCCAACAGCAAAATCAGCAACCATCCCATCAACATAACCCAACGAATACTTACAAATCCCGTGAGCCCCCTAGACACGATGGGACGAATCTCACAGTTATCCTGGGTGACTCTATGACAAGAGGTATCAACACAAAGAACATGAGAAGGTCAACTCGCAAGAATGTGACTATTCGAACGTTTCCCGGCGCGACAGTAACTGACATGATGGACTACGCAAAACCAAGTCTACGCCTTCAGCCAGCTAATATTATTATACATGCTGGAACTAATGATCTAAAATCCTGTGAAGTAAATACTATTACCGAAAACATCTCCAAGCTCTGCGACGAAATCTATAAATTCTACCCTAAGGCTGACATTTCACTTTCCAAAATAATTACTAGAACTGATAGCCCCGGTATTAAAGATAAAGTTACTCAATTGAACAACCTGCTCCAAGGTCTCTGTGAAGCCAGAAACCTAAACTTAATAAAACACGAAAACATTGATGAGAGAGGCCTGGACAGATATGGTTTACACCTTAATCCTGCTGGTAGTGACCTTATGGCGAGGAACTTAATTAACTTTATTCGGCACTTTTAGTAATACTAGATTACATATTTTAAACGGCTTGAATTCCAACCAACCTATGCCAAATATCAATCTAAACGATAATCCCTTTACTCAAATTCCTACGAAAGGCCTAAGTTTTTTCCACTTAAATATTCAGGCTATTACAAATAAATTGGACCAAGTTAGACTCATGATTTCTGAATCTATTCGGGATGGTAATAAAAACAATATCATATTTTGCTTCTCTGAAACTCATTTAAATGCTAGCTGGTCTGATGCAGAACTGCAGATTGGAGAGTTTAACCTTATTAGCAAATATCGAATTTATGCCTCCGGTGGAGGTATTCTAATTTATATTCCTAATTCAATTAACTTTCAATATCGAAGGGACTTAATGATAGATAATGACAGTTCTCTCGAGTGCGTTTGGTTGGAATTTAAGCACCCTAATACCAAACCCTTCCTAATGGCCATTATGTATCAACCGGGAAATAATACCCATTGGAGAGATTCTTTAAACTGCACTTTTGGTATGGCTGATAATGAACGTAAAGAAATTATCATCTTAGGAGACTTAAACACTAACTTTCAAGACAAACGTTCCTATCAACCACTTCATGTAATAACATCTCAGTACCAACTTGAACAACTTATTAATATAGCTACTAGGCCAATATCTGGAAAAGTAATAGACCTTATCTACACTTCTCAGAAGGATAGGGTCATCCAATCAGGCGTGCTGAATATTGGATTAAGCGACCATCTGCCAACTTTTATCTCCAGAAAAATTAACTCTCGGATTAAGACTAAACAAAGCCTACATACGATTATTAGCTATCGTAAGAAGAAGGATTTTATCCAGAGTAATTTTGGCAATGATTTAGTGGAAGTAATTCCTGCAAGTGTTTATGAAAATCATAGTGACCCAAACGTTCTCTTAGACCTTTGGCATTCTCATTTTATAAAAGTTTTGAATAGACATGCACCTTTGATTAAACGTATGGTCAGAAGAAACAAACTGCCAGGATGGTTCAACTGTGAAATACGTAGCTCTAGTCATCAAAGAGACTATTTCCTAAAGCAATTTCTAAAAAGCAAAAATTCCAATGATTGGTATGCTTACAAAAAGTGGAGAAATAGAACCGTTCATATCATTAAAAAATCAAAAGAGGACTACTATAAAAACCTTCTAACTGTTCACATACATAACCCACAACAATTATGGAAAATATTAAAATATATCTTGCCTACCAATGACACTGCTTCCCAGACAACTCTTAACATCAATGGTAGGGAGATCAGTGATCCACTTGAAGAAGTAGCCGATCTCTTTAATGAATATTCTCTTCCATTGCTGATAATGTTGATTTAAGTTCACAAAACAAACCCAATCTCTTCTCATCTGCAATTCCAAATAAATCATACAAAGTTCTCAATTCCATCGATGACAATCGATGACATACAAAACTTTGTTGCGTCACTAGACCAGAACAAAGCTACCGGTCTTGATGATATTCCCGCTTATTTCATTAAATCCTCAATTCAATCATTTGCATCTATTATACTTCACATTTGTAATTTGAGTATTGAATATGGTTTCCCAACAAGTGGAAGAAAGCCAAACTGATTCCAATCTATAAGGCTGACATCCGTACGAGAGAAGCAACTACAGACCTATCTCTATGCTGCCCATCCTATCCAAACTCCTGGAACGTCATGTTGCTGATTCAATATGAAATTCTTAGTGAAAACAATATTTGTCGAATTGTCAGCATGGTTTCCGAGCTCATCATTCTTGTGAATCTACTTTAATCTTAATTTATGAACACCTTCTTAATAACATTGAACAAGGCTTGATCAATGGAATGTCTCTTATTGATTTCTCCAAAGCATTCGACTTAGTCGACCATGACATATTATTACAGAAACTAAAACAATATGGAATTACACCCTTGGCGTTAAGATGGTTCAAATCGTTCCTGAATTACCGCTATCAACAAGTACAAATCTCTTCATCCCTATCAAATCCTGCGATGATAAAATCTGGCGTGCCCCAAGGCTCTATTCTAGGCCCAATTCTTTTTCTGGTTTTTATTAATGATTTACCCATCTACATCAACAAGTCCAAGCCCTTTTTGTTTGCGGATGACTCAACTATTATTTCTTCCGGAACTAATGTCCGCAAACTTAGTGACTCCCTAAAGTCGGACGTTACTTCAGTATCACATTGGACTACTCACAACAAAATGTCCCTCAATTCGAAAAAGACTAAAATTATGAAAATATTCTCACAACACAAATTTTCAGATCTTGACCCAATAACTATTGAGATCAACAACCATACTATTAAGGAGATCTCTTCTGCTGTTCTACTTGGTGTCACATTTGATCAATATTTGAAATGGGATAGGCAAATTCACACTATCTACAACATAATAAACTCTAGACTATATCTATTAAAACGAATACGCAGTCACCTTATTCTAAAATGTCGTATTCAGTTTTACTCTGCACTAATCTACCCACATCTATTATACTGTTGTACACTCTGGGGAAACGCAAATAAAGAACTAATAACGTGCCTACTAAAACTACAGAAACGAGCTGCAAGACTAATTCTTGAATTACCAACCGAAGTACCCACAATATTACTTTTCCGCCAACTTAATTGGATACCTATTTCAACTTGATAAAATGAGAAAATTCTTATGGTTTTCAATACTTTAAAAACTTCTTGGCCACCAGATCTTCGAAGGTTGTTTGTTTACGTTCGCGACTCTCATCCAATTCAAACTAGATCGACAACGACTGACTTAAAGATCCCTTTAGTCAAGACGGAGCAGGCTAAATCTAAGATATCTTATAGTGGTGCAAGTCTATTCAATTCTTTACCTTCTGAGTTAAAAATCGTTGAAAATTATTCACCTAACTCTTTTAAAAAAAAGCTTAAAACCTTTTTTCTTCAATTAAAAAATGAAGTTGACCATGTTAATGAATTTAGCTGCACTGTATGCAAGCATATCATTCGTTGCCAATGTTTCTCGCGATGAAACCTTTCATATTACCTTTCGAGGGCCATTGGGAAGAATACCTTAAGGTAACAATGTGAACCCCTCATGAAATAAAGTTTAAAAAAAAAACAAAAAACATCATGCCCTATATTTACGAATCGACACAGTCTGTTTACGGATCGTAAACGAACAGTCCATTCGACACCAATGGTACGGATCGACAACCTTTTCAGAGGCCTATCCTAGACACATCTTCCCTATATTTACGAATCGACACAGTCTGTTTGCGGATCGTAAACGAACAGTCCATTCGACACCAATGGTACGGATTGACAACTTTTTCAGAGGTGTATCTTATAGACACATCTTCCCTATATTTACGAATCGACATAGTATGTTTACGGATCGTAAACAAACAGTCCATTCGACACCAATGGTACGGATCGACAAGCTTTTGAGAGCCCTGTCCTAGAAACATCATGCCCTATTTACGAATCGACACCCTCTGTTTACGGATCGTAAACGAACAGTCCATTCGACACCAATGGTACGGATCGACAAGCTTTTCAGAGATGCTTATCCTAGACACACCTTCCCTATATTTACGAATCGACACACTCTGTTTACGGATCCGCGTAAACGAACAGTCCATTCGATACCAATCGTACGGATCGACAACTTTTTCAGAGCCCTATCCTAGACACATCTTCCCTATATTTACGAATACACAAAGTATGTTTACGGATCGTAAACGAACAGTCCATTCGATACCAATGGTACGGATCGACAAGCTTTTGAGAGCCCTGTCCTAGACACATCATGCCCTATTTACTAATCGACACAGTCTGTTTACGGATCGTAAACGAACAGTCCATTGGACACCAATGGTACGGATCGACAACTTTTTCAGAGCTCTATCCCAGACACATCATGCCCTATTTACGAATTGACACACTCTGTTTACGGATCGTAAACGAACAGTCCATTCGATACCAATGGTACGGATCGACAAGCTTTTCAGGGCCCTATCCTAGACACATCATGCCCTTTTTACCAATCGACAAAGTTTGTTTACGGATCGTAAACGAACAGTCCATTCGATACCAATGGTACGGATCGACAAGCTTTTGAGAGCCCTGTCCTAGACACATCATGCCCTATTTACGAATCGACACACTCTGTTTACGGATCGTAAACGAACAGTTCATTCGATACCAATGGTACGGATCGACAAGCTTTTGAGAGCCCTGTCTTAGACAAATCATGCCCTATTTACGAATCGATACACTCTGTTTACGGATCATAAACGAAAAGTCTTTTTGATAATAATGGTACGGATCGACAAGCGTTTGAGAGCCATGTCCTAGACACATCATGCCCTATTTACGAATTTACACACTCTGTTTACGGATCATAAACCAACGGTCCATTTGATACCAATGGTACGGATCATCATCTTCATCGACTTATCCTATAGACACAGTCTGTTTGGGGATATAGCTGTTTACACCTTAGACACACGCTAGTTTCCATGGCTCATGTTCTAGTCGACAAAATGCGTTTACGAATCGACATAGTCTATTTACGGATCGTAAACTAAGAGTCTATTCGATACCAATGGTGCGAATGGTTGCCTACTTCTCACGAATAAAAATGCCTAAACCGCTTTACCATGTGTATAAAAAGTTTTACGAAACGAACGACCCGTATGCTTGCAACAGTATTGGACAACCATCCATTCGGGATGCCCAAAAACTGTTAAATCTCGAGGGTAGCAGAATTTTTTCGATGAAAAATCGTTTGCGCATGCGCAGCAACGATTTTTTTCATGTTTTTGTGCACCGCGACATTTGGGATGCCAAAAAACTGTCAAATCTCGAGGGTAGGAGGATTATTTCGATGAAAAATCGTTTGCGCATGCGCGGCAACGATTTTTTCGATGTTTTTGTGCACCACGACATTCGGGTTGCACAAAAACTGTTAAATCTCGAGGGTAGCAGCATTTTTTCGATGAAATATCGTTTGCGCATGCGCGGCAACGACATTATCGATGTTTTTGTTCACCGCGACATTCGGGATGCCCAAAAACTGTTAAATCTCGAGGGTAGCAGCATTTTTTCGATGAAATATCGTTTGCGCATGCGCGGCAACGACATTATCGATGTTTTTGTTCACCGCGACATTCGGGATGCCCAAAAACTGTTACGTCTCGAGGACAGCAGCATTTTATTTATGAAAAATCGTTTGCGCATGCGCAGGAATGATTTTTTCGATGTTTTTGCGCACCGCGACATTCGGGATGCCCAAAAACTGTTAAATCTCGAGGGTAGAAGCATTATTTCGATGAAAAATTGTTTGCGCATGCGAGGCAACGAATTTTTTTTCGTTTTTGTGCACCGCGACATTCGGGATGCCCCAAAACTGTTAAATCTCGAGGACAACAGCATTATTGTGATGAGAAATCGTTTGTGAATGCGCGGCAACGATTTTTTCGATATTTTTGTGCACCGCGACAATCGGGATGCCCAAAAACTGTTAAGTCTCGAGGGTAGCAGCATTATTTCGATGAAAAATTGTTTGCGCGTGCGGAGCAACGATTTTTTCGATGTTTTTGTGCACCGCGACATTCGGGATGCCTAAAAACTGTTAAATCTCGAGGGTAGCAGCGTTATTTTGATGAAAAAAGGTTTGCTTATCCGCAGCAACGATTTTTTCGATGTTTTTGTGCACTGCGACATTCGGGATGTCCAAAAACTGTTAAATCTCGATGGTAACAGCATTATTTTGATGAAAAATTGTTTGCGCATGCGCAGCAACGATTTTCTCAATGTTTTTGTGCACGGCGACATTCGGGATGACCAAAAAATGTTAAATCTCGAGGGTAGAAGCATTTTTTCGAAAAAAAACTCGTTTACGCATGCACGGCAAAAATTTTTTCGATATTTTTGTGCACCGCGATATTCGGGATGCCCAAAAACTGTTAAGTCTCGAGGGTAGCAGCATTATTTCAAAAAAAAATCGTTTGCGCATGCGCAGCAACGATTGTTTTAATGTTTTTGTGCACTGCAACATTCGGGATACCCAAAAACTATTAAATTTTCAGGGTAGCAACATTATTTCGATAAAAAATCGTTTGCGCATGCGCGACAGATATTTTTTTGATGTTTTTGTGCACCGCGACATTCAGGATGCCCAAAAATTGTTAAATCTTGAGGGTAGCAGCTAATTTCGATGAAAAATCGTTTGCGCATGCGCTGCAACGATTTTTTCGATGTCTTTGTGAACCGCGACATTCGGGATGCCCAAAAACTGTTAAATCTAGATGGTAGCAGCATTATTTCGATGAAAAATTGTTTGCGCGTGCGCGGCAACGATTTTTTGGATGTTTTTGTGCACTGCGACATTCGGGATGCCCAAAAACTGTTAAATCTCGAGGGTAGCAGCATTTTTTCGATGAAAACTGGTTTGCGCATGCGCGGCAACGATTTTCTCGATGTTTTTGTGCGTCCGGACATTGGGGATGCCCAAAAACTGTTAAATCTCGAGGGTAGCAGCATTATTTCGATAAAAAATCGTTTGCGCATGCGCGGCAACGATTTTATCGATGTTTTTGTGCACCGAGAAATTCGGGATGCCAAAAAACTATTAAATCTCGAGGACAGCAGCGTTATTTTGATGAGTAATCGTTTGCGCATGCGTGGCAACGATTTTTTTGACGTTTTTGTTTACTGCGACATTCGGGATTGTTACAGGTTACATAAAGGACAGGTTACATAAAGGACAGGTTATGTTACATAAAGGACAGGCCATGTTACATAAAGGACAGGGCAGGTTACCTAAAGAAAAGGCCAGGTTACATAAAGAAAAGGCCAGGTTACATAAAGGACAGGCTATGTTACATAAAGGACAGGCCATGTTACATAAAGGACACGATAGGTTACATAAAGGACATGCTAGGTTACATAAAGAAAACGCCAGGTTACATAAAGGACAAGCAGGTTACATACAGGACAGGCAGGTTACATAAAAGACAGGCCAGGTTAAATAAAGCACAGGCGAGGTTACGTAAAGGACAGGCGAGGTTACATAGAGGACAGGCCAGGTTACATAAAAGACAGGCAAGGTTACATAATGGACAGGATAGGTTACATAAAGGACAGGCGGGTTACATAAAGGACAGGCGAGGTTATATAAAGGACAGGCGAGGTTACATAAAGGACAGGCTAGATTACATAAAGGACAGGCCAGGTTACATAAAGGACAGGCAGGTTACATAAAGGACAGGCAGGTTACATAATGGCCAGGCCATATTAAAGGAAGGACAGGCCGGGTTACATAAAGAAAAGGCCATGTTACATAAAGCACAGGGTAGGTTATATAAAGTACAGTCCAGGTTACATAAAGGACAGGCCAGGTTGCATAAAGGACAGGCCAGGTTACATAAAAAAAGGCCAGGTTACAAAAAGGACAGGCAAGTTAGATAAAGGATAGGCAGGTAACATAAAGGACAGGCCAGGTTACATAAAGGACAGGCGAGGCTACATAAAGGACAGGCCTGATTTCATAAAGGACAGGCCAGGTTAAAGAAAGGACAAGCTAGGTTACATAAAGGCCAGGCTAGGTTACATGAAGCACAGATTAGGCTACTTAAAGGACAGGCCAGGTTACATAAAGGCCAGGCTAGGTTATATGAAGGACAGGCCAGGTTACATAAAAAAAAGGCCATGTTACATAAAGGACCAGCGAGGTTTCATAAAGGCCAGGCGAGGTTACATAAAGGACAGGCCATGTTGCATAAAAGACAGGCCAGGTTACATAAAGGACAGGATATGTTACATAAAGGACGGGCCAGGTTACATAAAGGACATGCCAGGTTACATAATGGACAGGATAAGTTACATAAAAGAAACGACAGGTTACATAAAGGACAGGCCATGTTACATAAAGGACACGCTAAGTTACATAAAGGACAGGACAGGTTACATAAAGGACAGGCAGGTTACATAAAGGACAGGAAGGTTACATAAAGGACAGGCCAGGTTACAAAAAGGACAGGCCAGGTTACACAAAGGACAGGCCAGGTTACATAAAGGCCAGTACAGGTTACATAAAGAAACGGCCAGGTTACATAAAGGACAGGGCAGGTTACATAAAGAAAAGGCCACGTTACATAAAGAAAAGTTCAGGTTACATAAATTACAGGCTATGTTACATAAAGGACAGGCAATGTTACATAAAGGAGAGGGCAGGTTAAATTAAGGACAGGCCAGGTTACATAAAGAAAACGCGAGGTTACATAAAGGAATGGCAGGTAGCATAAAGGACAGGCCAGTTTACAAAATAGACAGGCCAAGTTACATGAATGACAGGTCAGGTTACATAAAGGACAGGCCGAGTTACATAAAGGCCAGGGCAGGTTACATGAAGAACAGGCCAGGTTACATAAAGCAAAGGCTATGTTACATAAAGGACAGGGCAGGTTACATAAAGGACAGGCCAGGTTACATAAAGGACAGGCAATGTTACATAAAAAGACAGGCCAGGTTACATAAAGGACAGGCCATTTTAAATAAAGGACAGGCCAGGTAACATAAAGGACAGGGCAGGTTACTTAAAGAAAAGGTTAGGTTACATAAAGGACAGGCAGGTTACATAAAGGACAGGCCAGGTTACATAAAGGACAGGCGAGGTTACATAAAGGACAGACCATGTTACATAAAGGACAGGCCAGGTTATAAAAGGACAGCCCAGGTTACATAATGGACAGGATAGGTTACATAAAAGACACTACAGGTTACATAAAGGACAGGTCAGGTTACATGAAGGACAGGCAATGTTACATAAATTACAGGCTAAGTTACATAAAGGCCAGGGCAGGTTACATGAAGGACAGGCAGGTTACATAAAGGACAGGCCATGTTACATAAACAAGGCCAGGTTAAATAAAGGGCAGGCCAGGTTACACAAAGGACAGGCTAGGTTACATAAAGACCTAGACAAGTTACATGAAGGACAGGTAAGGCTACATAAAGGACACGCTAGGTTACATAAAGGCCAGGCAAGGTTACATGAAGGACAGGCTATGTTATATAAAGGACAGGCAGGTGACATAAAGGACAGGCTATGTTACATAAAGGACAGGCCAGGTTACATAGAGGACAGGCCAGGTTATATAAAGAAAAGCCATGTTACATAAAGGACAGGCCAGGTTAAACAAAGGACAGGCCAGGTTACATGAAGGCCAGGCCATGTTACATGAAGGACAGGTCAGGCTACATAAAGGACAGGCCAGGTTACATAAAGGACAGGCGAGGTTACATAAAGGACAGGCTAGATTACATAAAGGACAGGCCAGGTTACACAAAGACAGGCCAGGTTACATAAAGGCCAGGCCAAGTTACATGAAGGACAGGTCAGGTGACACAAAGGAATGGCCAGGTTACATAAAGGACAGGCCAGGTTACATAATGGACAGGATAGGTTACATAAAAGACACGACAGGTTACATAAAGGACAGGCCATTTTGCATAAAGGACAGGCTAAATTACATAAAGGACAGGACAAGTTACATAAAGGACAGGGAGTTTACATAAAGGACAGGCCGGGTTACATAAAGGACAGGCCATGTTACATAAAGGACATTCCATGTTGCATAAAAGACAGGCCAGGTTACATTAAGGACAGGGCAAGTTACATAAAGAAAAGGCTAGGTCACATAAAGGACAGGCAGGCTACATAAAGGACAGGCCACGTTACATAAAGGACAGGCCAGGTTACATAGAGGACAGGGCAGGTTACATAAAGAAAAGGCCGTGTTACATAAAGGACAGGCAATGTTACATAAATGACCGGCCAGGTTACATAAAGAAAACGCCAGGCTACATAAAGGACAGGCAGGTTACATAAAGGACAGGCAGGTTACATAAAAGACAGGCCAGGTTACATAAAGGACAGGCGAGGTTACATAAAGGACAGGCCAGGTTAAATAAAGACAGGCCAGGTTACATAAAGGACAGGCAATGTTACATAAAGAACAGGCTATGTTACATAAAGGACAGGGCAGGTCACACATTGGACAGGATAGGTTACATAAAGGACAGGCCAGGTTAAATAAAGGACAGGCCAGGTTACATAAAGAACAGGCCATATTACATAAAGGACAGGCAATGTTACATATAGGACAGGGCAGGTCACATAAAGAAAAGGCCAGGTTACATAAAGAAAAGGCCATGTTTCATAAAAAACAAGCAATGTTACATAAAGGACAGGCCATGTTACATAAAGGACCGGCCAGGTTACATAAAGAAAAGGCCAGGTTACATAAAGGACAGACCATGTTACATAAAGGACAGGCCATGTTACATAAAGGACAGGCCATGTTAAAAAAAGGACAGGGCAGTTTACATAAAGAAAAAGCCAGGTTACATAAAGAAAAGGCCAGGTTACATAATAGACAGGCTATGTTACATAAAGGACAGGCCATGTTACATAAAAGACAGAGCAGGTTACATAAAGGACAGGCTATGTTACATAAAGAAAACGCCTGTTTACATAAAGGACAGGCAGGTTACATAAAGGGCATGCAGGTTACGTAAAGGACAGGCCAATTACATAAAGGACAGGCGAGGTTACAGAAAGGACAGGCCAGGTTACATAAAGGACAGGGCAGGTTACTTAAAGAAAAGGTTAGGTTACATTAAGAACAGGCAGGTTATATAAAGGACAGGCCAAGTTACATAAAGGACAGGCCAGGTTACATAGAGGACAGGCTATGTTAAATAAAGAAAACGCCAGGTTACATAAAGGACAGGGCAGGTTACATAAATGACAGGCCAGGTTACATAAAGAAAACGCCAGGTTACATAAAAGACAGGCAGGTTACATAAAGGACAGGCAGGTTACATAAAGGACAGGCCAGGTTACATAAAGGACAGGCGAGGTTACATAAAGACCTAGACAAGTTACATAATGGAAAGGATAGGTTACATAAAGAACAGGCCATGTTAAATAAAGGACAGGCCAGGGTTAAATAAAGGACAGGCGATGTTACATAAAGGACAGGCAATGTTACATCAAGGACAGGATATGTTACATAAAGGACAGGGCAGGTCACATAAAGAAAAGGCCAGGTTACATAAAGAAAAGGCCAGGTTTTATAAAAAACAGGCAATGTTACATAAAGGACAGGCCGTGTTACATAAAGGACCGGGCAGGTTACATAAAGGACAGGTCAGGTTACATAAAGAAAAGGCCAGGTCACATAAAGGACAGGCAGGTTACATAAAGGACAGGCAGGTTACATAAAGGACAGGTCAGGTTACATAAAGGACAGGCGAGGTTACATAATAGATAGGCCATTTTACATAAAGGACAGGCCGGCTTACGCAAAGGACAGACCTGCATGGTTACATAAAGGCTAGGTCAGGTTACATGAAGGACGGGTCAGGTTACATAAAGGACAGACCAGGTTACATAAAGGCCAGGCCAGGTTACATGAAGGACAGGCCAGGTTACATAAAGGACAGGCCATGTTACATAAAGGACAGGCCAGGTTACATAAAGGACAGGCGAGGTTACATAAAGGACAGGCCAGGTTACATAAAAGACAGCCCATGTTACATCAAGGACAGGTCAGGTTACATAAAGGACAGGCCATGTTACATAAAGGACAAGCCAAGTTACTTAAAGGACAGGCCATGTTACATAAAGGACAGGCCAGGTTACATAAAGAAAAGGCCAGGTTACATAAAGAAAAGGCCATGTTACATAAAGGACAGGCCATGTTTCATAAAGGACTGGCCAGGTTGCTTAAAGGACAGGCCAGGTTAAATAAAGGACAGGCTGGTACGCAGCAATAACGAAATTATTGATCTATTTGACTCCAAAACGATATTACTATGAACAAAACTATTTACAAGGTCACCTATATACTAAACTACTCATTTGTTGTGTAAATCACACCGCGATTAGTCACACTTAGTGTATATTTGAATAATATACACAACAGAGTCACACTTCTGTTCATACCCCCTTCTTGACGTACTTAGTTCGTCAATGGTTGGAGTCTGGAGGTAATTATATACAGTCTTTATACACTTTACTTTTCATACAGTTTATTATATCGAATTAATTGGACACAGTTTGTTAATTGGTCTTGTTAATTCTTGTTGACCAATGCGAACTCGAACTACTCTAGTATGTCCGTCTTTTCCTGGAATGTCTTTATAACTCTACCAATTGGCCATTGTCCTCGTGGTGTGTCAAAGGAAATCACCAGAACTATGTCATCTGGCTTTAGATCTTGTTGTGGATAAAACCATTTATGTCTCCTGTTTAAATTTGGAAGCCATTCACGTAACCATCGATGCCAAAAGTGTCGAACTAATTCTTGGACTCTTCGCCATCTTTTTCTAAGGTTGAAATGTGTTTTGTCCACTGAATCTGGCGCAAATTTCCCACCAAGCTGTCCAATTAGGAAATGATTGGGCGTTAGTGGTGTCTCATCTTTTGGATTAGCACTTTGATACGTTAGTGGACGTGGCTTTATTAAGGCTTCAGCTCCGACGAATGCGGTATGAAGCTCCTCATCTGTAATGTCTGCATTGCTCAATATCGCATATACAGCACGTTTTGCAGCTTTGATCATGGTCTCATGAGCTCCTCCAAAGTGAGGAGCATATGGAGGGTTGAAATGCCACTTTATAGCTTGATTTGCTGCCGAAACTTGAATCTTTCTGGTATCTAGTTGTTGGATTAATTCTTTAAGTTCTTTTTCCGCTCCGATAAAGTTTCCTCCATTATCCGAAATGACTTCATCCGGTAATCCTCATCGGCTGGTCATACGATAAAATGCATTAAGAAAGGAGTCTGTATCTAATGCATAAGCGATTTAAGATGGACGGCTCTCGTTGCCAAACACGTAAATAGAGCGAGGTAACGTTTTTTTCTGCGTTTTCCCCTTCCTTGAATTGTAATGAAAGGACCACCATAGTCAATTGCCGTTTGAGCAAAAGAGCGCATCGACATTCGAAGTCGTATTCTGGGAAGGGGAGCCTCACTTGTGTTGCAGGTTTGCACGTTCTTTTTTTGCACTTCGTACATTCGCTTTCCCAATCTTGTATCTCTTCACGACCATGTATAATCCAATATCGAGAGGCGAGTGATGCAAAGGTATAATTGGTGCCATGTACGTGGTTTCCAGCTTCATGGAACTCTTTTACGATTAATTTTGTGATCCATTCTTTACGAGGGAGTACCACTGTGTGTCGAGTATCAAAAGGTAGGAATTCTGCAAATTGAAGACGGCCGCCTAGTCGTAGAAGTCCATCTTCGTCTAACCATGGGCTTAACGAATGTAGCTGGCTCTTCTTCGGCAACACCGTTCTACTTCGTATAGCTTCAATTTCTTCAGAAAACGCAATTTCTTTAACCAAACGAATCAGTTGTATTTCGAAATCATTGATCTCTTCTGATTTTTATTCACCTTTTGTCCGTTTGTCTTTTTGCTGTTGGCAGTTATAGATGAATCGATTTACCCAAGCTCGAATTCGTTTCAAGCGCAACCAACTGGAGAATCGTGTAGGATCTAATCGCCAAATTAATGGTTCGATTATTTTTACTGTCACTAAGGTACTGCCTGGATTCTTGTGGGTTGGTTTTCAGACCGTTGTTTACAGAATGAATTTTTGCTGCTTCGGATTTCTTTACTTCATTACTTTCTCCATTTTCTTTTTTCACAGGAACTGACGGCCATTCTTCTTCATCTTTCTCCAAAAACTCTGGACCATTCCACCACTTCTTTGACTTTTTCAAATGAGAGATCGTTGTGCTTCTAGATAACAAATCTGCCGAATTGTCTTCGGATGAAACATAACGCCATTGTTGAGGATTACTTGCAGTTTGAATCTCTCCAACGCGGTTGGCCACGAACGATTTGAATTTTCGACTCTGGTTTCGAATCCATCCAAGCACGTTCATACTATCAGACCAATAGATTACATGAGAAGGTTCAACGTTTAACAAATTCGTAATTGGAATCGTCAATCTTAAACCAACTATTGCGCTCATCAATTCCAGACTGGTATACTAATCGCTTTGAGGGGTGCGACTTTTGATTTTGCCGTCACTAAACGAACCGACTTCAAACCACTATCATAAA
The DNA here is from genome assembly GCF_004324835.1 of Dendronephthya gigantea. Taxonomy (NCBI): domain Eukaryota; kingdom Metazoa; phylum Cnidaria; class Anthozoa; order Malacalcyonacea; family Nephtheidae; genus Dendronephthya; species Dendronephthya gigantea. The sequence goes on along the minus strand of NW_021163158.1, from coordinate 97,505 downwards.
GGGTTCTCATGTAGACAACTGCGCCGTAGGCTTTTTCGGAAGCATCAACAAAGGTATGTAGAGATGAAGAAATTACTGTTTCTGTAGATAAGCACAGGCATCGTGAAATTCGAATGGTGTTTAGGTGTTGTAATTGTTGGAACCATGCAATTACTTTCTTCTGAAGGTTTTCGTCCAGTTGTTCATCCCAGTCTAAACCGCTGATCCAGAGCACTTGCATTAGAAGTTTTGCTTGAACTATGAAAGGCGCAAGGAAACCGATAGGATCAAATAAGGTGGCAATTTTTCGCAGGAATGTCCTTTTTGTCAGCTGGATTTCATTTGGAGGGTGACTATTGAAAACAAACACATCATCTTCAGCAAGCCATTGTAGACCAAGAGTTTTGATTGAAGGAAGTTTATCATCATCAAGATGTATTTTTGACGCTCTTTCTTGGACAGGAATCTGTTCCAGTATGACTCTAGAATTTAATAACCATTTATGAGGATGCATATTAGCTTTCTCATTCTTTTAATTGTTCATAAAGTTCAATAGCTTGTTGATCATTAACCGTTGAGTCAATGCTGTCGTCCATATACGTTGCATTCTCGATGGTATCTGCTGCTAACGGATATGAATCTTTATTTTTCTCAGCGTGTTGTTGAAGTACGAATTGAGCGAGAAAAGGAGATGAACTTGTTCCAAAAACCACTCGACTAAATTCATATTCTTCAGGTTCTTTGGTTTGATCACAGGAACGCCAAAGGAATCTGTGGTAACTTCTGTCTTCTGGGGATATCTCGATTCGTAAGTACATCTCGGATATATCACATACGATGGCCACGGGATTTCTTCGAAAGCGTACAAGGACATTGTTTATGTCTTGTTGCAATTTTGGACCTGAGTACATCACGTCATTTAAAGATTTTTCTTTGCATTTCGCTGAGGCGTCAAAAACTATCCTTGTTGGTTGTTGATCTGTCAGGACGTAATACTGGAAAATGAGGTAAATACCAAACGCGTGCTGGCTTTTTTCTTTTTTTCGGAACTTTTCTGATATATTTCTCTTTAATGTACCTTTGGATGACGTTAGAATACGCTCCGCTCAGTTCAGGATCTTTATTCAATCGTTTTTCTGTGCTCCTTAAGCGTTTTAAAGCCATCTCGTAATTCTCTGGCAAATTAACAGGATCCTCTTTCCATGGAATTCCAATTTGATATCGTCCGTCCTGGTATTTGATCGAACGCTTGGCTTTATCGACTACGCACTGATCTTCGGCTGATATGATGCCATGGTCTTAAAAGGTTTTTCTTCGATTTCCCAAAACTTTCGTAAACTATTGTTGATTTCAGTTCCATTCGATGGACTTTGCGTAAAATACGTATGAATAAAGTTCGTACTATTCGTTGTCATCTCATTCGTAGGCACCCCGATGCATGTCCATCCCAATGGAGTTAATCTTGCGATTGGTTCACCTGCATCACCTTGAATTTCTTGTTTTGAATACAACAAGTCAGCATGATCCACGCCAATTAACATGTCTACCGTGGACCTTTTATCGATTTTAGGAAAATTTATATTCTTTAGATGTTTCCATTTTTTAGCATACTGATTCCAGTCAACAACTTCCATATTTCCTGTCACCTTCTCTGTTGTTAATGCACTAACGTCATGTACGACTTTACCGTCCAAACTCTTCAATTCAAAATCAACTGGCATCGTTATAAATGTTTCCACTTGTCCGTTTAATTAATACGTTGACTGTTGCTTTTTTGAAAGTTCCTTGTAGTCCCAATTCGGCCGCTACGTCTACGTTGATGTATGTTTTCGTACTAGCATCGTCCAATAAAGCATTTACTGTTATTTGACGACTTCCATTTTTCAGAATAACAGGAACTGTTCGTAGTGCTATAAATTCTTTTCGATCTTTTGATGTTTGTTCTAATGTTGTATGGACCCGGGTGTTGTTGTCGCTGGCATCATCTTTAGCTTCTGTTTGGGTAGTAATACAATTACTCTTAATAACATTTAAAGGATTGTTTTTGGGTCGAATCAGGGGTTTCTCGGTCATGTTCCATGTAGTATGTAATAGTGCATGATGCGTCTTTTGACAGCCGTTCTTGCCACAAATTCTTGTCACTGTACATGAACTTCCAATATGATTTTGATTTAGGCATCGAAAACACAACTTGAACCGTTTTGCAGAATTCCACTTCTCCCATGGTTTCAAATCTCTAAATTTCTTGCAACTCCACACTCCATGACGACCATCACAAAGTGGACAGGTTTTTGATTCCCATTTGGTATCTTGTCCGAAAAATGTCTGTGGGTTCCTTTTTCTCCTCCAGTCAGAACGAATGTGGCAACCATGGATTGTCTCAGACGCCGTTGTCAGAAATTCCACTTCTTGTAATATCCAATCTCGAAGTGTCAACACTGATTCAATCTTTCGATTTTCAAATATCCAGCGGTGATATCGCACAAGTAAAGATTCAGATAGTTTTTTTGTAAGGTAACATAGAGAACACCATTTCCCAATTCTTCCGCACGATCAGCATCCTCCAGATTAACAATTACCATGTCCAAAATGTCAGCGATTTTTTCTAATTCATTCGGATTCTCATCTTGCATTGGTTTAAATCTTTCGAGTTGTTCAAGATATAACGCAATTTTCCTTCGTGTTCCACCAAACTTCCGCTCTAATCGTATTTTTGCTGCCTCATAAGCTGCCGCGAATGTCCCAAATTTTGAATTGTTTTCAGTGCTATCCCAGACAGACATTGTCTTAATTGGAGAAGTTTGTACTCCGGCGTTGCTGGTGCCTTATCCACACAAGCGGTAAATGCTGCCTTCCAACTTTCGTAGTTGTTTTTATCACCGTCAAACACTGGAATCGAAACACGTTTCATCTGCTTCCAAAGGTCAACGCCAATTTCATTTGTAGATGTTGTTGATTTCGATTTAGGTGTACTTTGATACTTTACGCTACTCGTTAAACTCTCATCTTCTCGCTTGCTTGGTTTTGGGTCAGGTATAACCGACTGTTGAAATCGCAATTTTAAGGCGTGTCCTTGTTCTTTGATCAGTTGATTTTCATTTTGGATTTGGCCTTCGATATTTTTTATTTTTTGAGTGAGTTCTTGTTCTAATAAAATAGTTTGTTTTTCAATCTCAGCGTCAATCTCAGACATAGACATGGTAGGTTGAATTTGTTCATAACGCTCTTTTGATTTCTGTGTTAACGGCGGAGTTATTTCTATCTTTGACTGTACGTTGCTGAAAACTTTTGTAGAATTTTCATCCAAATACTGTTGCGCTCGATTTATAGTCTCGCTGAATTCCTGTTCCATTTTCTCAATCTCTTAAACTATTCTCATATTGTTTTGACGATCTGCTCTGCTCGAATACACTTCAACCATGGCTTCGAAAATTTCCATAAGTTGTTCTTGTTTAACTGTTAACTTCTTAGATGCTTCTTCAACGTGATTTCGGTCTTCTACATCGATACAATTCTCTTCTATTAAACGAAATACTTGGTTTTTTGCCTTAGTAAAGGCACTTTTTGCTATTGCTTTTCGATATTTTAAACTATCAAGGAGTTCATCTACCTCGACGCTCTGTTCATCACGACTTTGTTCATAAAAACTAGCCGCTTCCATTCTGTCAGCTATCTCCTGGTAGATTTATCTTGCCGTTTTGATTGAGACATCTTTAACGATTACTAAGTAGAACCATTTCCTGCTAACAATTTTTAGTACGAAGCAATAACGAAATTATTGATCTATTTGACTCCAAAACGATATTACTCTGTACAAAAATATTTACAAGGTCACCTATATACCAAACTATTCATTTGGTATGTAAATCACACACCGATTAGTCACACTTAGTGTATATTTGAATAATATAAACAACAGAGTCACACTTCTGTTCACAGGCCAGGTAACATAAAGGACAGGCCATGTTACATAAAGGACAGGCAATGTTACATAAAGGACAGGCTATGTTACATAAAGGACAGGGCAGGTCACATAAAGAAAAGGCCAGGTTACATAAAGAAAAGGCAAGGTTTATAAAAAACAGGCCATGTTACATAAAGGACAGGCCATAAAGGACCGGGCAGGTTTTACATAAAGGACCGGGCAGGTTACATAAAGGACAGGCCAGGTTACATAAAGAAAAGGCCAGGTTACATAAAGGACAGGCAGGTTACATAAAGGACAGGCAGGTTACATAAAGGAGAGGCCAGGTTACATAAAGGACAGGCGAGGATACATAAAGGACAGGCCCTTTTACATAAAGGACAGGCCGGGTTACATAGAGGACAGACCAGGTTACATAAAGGCCAGGCCAGGTTACATGAAGGACAGGTCAGGTTACATAAAAGACAGGCTAGGTTACATAAAGGCCAGGCCAGGTTACATGAAGGAAAGGCAAGGTTACATAAAGGACAGGCCATGTTACATAAAGGACAGGGCAGGTTACATAACGGACAGGCCAGGTTGCATAAAGGACAGGCCAAGTTACATAAAGAAAAGGCCAGCTTACATAAAGGACAGGCAGGTTACATAAAGGACAGACAGGTTACATAAAGGACAGGCATGGTTACATAAAGGACAGGCGAGGTTAAATAAAGGACAGGCCAGATTACACAAAGGACAGGCCAGATTAAATAAAGACCAGGCCAGGTTACATGAAGGACAGGCAAAGTTACATAAAGGACAGCCAGGTTACATAAAGGACAGGTTATGTTACATAAAAGACAGGCCAGGTTACATAAAGGACAGCCCTGGTTACATAAAGGACAGCCCTGGTTACATAAATGAAAGCCCTGGTTACAAAAAGGACAGGGCAGGTTACATAAAAGACAGGCCAGGTTACATAAAGGAAAGGTCAGGTTACATAAAGGACAGGGCAGGTTACATAAAGGACGGGCCAGGTTACATAAAGGACAGGCCAGGTTACATAAAGGACAGGTTATGTTACATAAAGAACAGGGCAGGTTACATAAAGAAAAGGCCAAGTTACATAAAGAAAAGGCCAGGTTACATAAAGGACAGGCTATGTTACATAAAGGACAGGCCATGTTACATAAAGGAAAGGGCAGGTTACATAAAGGACAGGCCAGGTTACATAAAGGACAGGCAAGGTTAAATAAAGGACAGGCTAGGTTACATAAAGGACAGGCTAGGTTACATAAAGGACAGGCCAGGTTACATAATGGACAGGATAGGTTACATAAAAGACACGACAGGTTACATAAAGGACAGGCCATGTTATATAAAGGACAGGCTAAGTTACATAAAGGACAGGACAGGTTACATAAAGGACAGGCTATGTTACGTAAAGGACAGGCAGGTTAAATAAAGGACAGGCCAGGTTACATAAAGAAAAGGCCATGTTAAATAAAGGACAGGCTATGTTATATAAAGGACCGGGCAGGTTACATAAATGACAGGCCAGGTTACATAAAGAAAACGCCAGGTTACATAAAGGACAGGTAGGTTACATAAAGGACAGGCAGGTTACATAAAGGACTGGCCTGGTTACATAAAGGAAAGGCGAGGTTACATAAAGGACAGGCTTTTTTACATAAAGGACAGGGCAGGTTACACAAAAGACAGGCCTGGTTACATAAAGGACAGGCCATGTTACATAAAGCAAAGGCGAGGTTACATAAAGGACAGGCCATGTTACATAAAGGACAGGCCAGGTTACATAAAGGACAGGGCAGGTTAAATAAAGAAAAGGCCAGGTTACATTAAGGACAGGCAGGTTACATAAAGGACAGGTCATGTTACATAAAGGACAGGCCAGGTTACTTAGAGAACAGGGCAGGTTACATAAAGAAAATGCCATGTTACATAAAGGACAGGCCATGTTACATAAAGGACAGCCCATGTTACATAAAGGACAGGCCAGGTTATATAGAGGACAGGGCAGGTTACATAAAGAAAAGGACATGATACATAAAGGACAGGCTATGTTACATAAAGGACAGGGCAGGTTACATAAAGAAAACGCCAGGTTACATAAAGGACAGGCAGGTTACATAAAAGACAGGCAGGTTACATAAAGGACAGGCCAGGTTACATAAAGGACAGGCGAGGTTACATAAAGGACAGGCTATGTTTAATAAAGGACAGGGCAGGTTACATAAAAGACAGGCTAGGTTACATAAAGGACAGGCCATGTTACATAAAGGACAGGCGAGGTTACATAAAGGAAAGGCTATGTTACATAAAGGACAGGCCAGGTTACATAAAGGACAGGGCAAGTTACATAAAGAAAAGGTCAGGTTACATAAAGGACAGGCTATGTTACATAAAGGAGAGGCCATGTTACATAAAGGACAGGCCAGGTTACATAGAGGACAGGGCAGGTTACATAAAGAAAAGGCCATGTTACATAAAGGACAGGCTATGTTACATAAAGAACAGGGCATGTTACATAAATGACAGGCCAGGTTACATAAAGAAAACGCCAGGTTACATAAAGGACAGGCAGGTTACATAAAGGACAGGCAGGTTACATAAAGGACAGGCAAGGTTACATAAAGGACAGGCCATGTTACATAAAGGAATGGCCAGGTTATATAGAGGACAGGGCAGGTTACATAAAGAAAAGGCCATGTTACATAAAGGACAGCCTATGTTACATAAAGGACAGGGCAGGATATATAAATGACAGGCCAGGTTACATAAAGAAAACGCCAGGTTACATAAAGGAAATGCAGGTTACATAAAGGACAGGCAGGTTACATAAAGGACAGGCCAGGTTACATAAAGGACAGGCGAGGTTACATAAAAGACAGGCTATGTTACATAAAGGACAGGGCAGGTTACATAAAAGACAGGCCAGGTTACATAAAGGACAGGCGATGTTACATAAAGGACAGGCGAGGTTACATAAAGGACAGGTTATGTTACATAAAGGACAGGCCAGGTTACATAAAGGACAGGCTAGGTTACATAAAGGACTGGCCAGGTTACATAATGGACAGGATAGGTTACATAAAAGACACGACAGGTAACATAAAGGATAGGCCATGTTACATAAAGGACAGGCAAGGTTACATAAAGGACAGGACAGGTTACATAAAGGACAGGCAGGTTACATAAAGGACAGGCAGGTTAAATAAAGGACAGGCCAGGTTACATAAAGGACAGGCCAGGTTACACAAAGGACAGGCCAGGTTACATAAAGGCCAGGCCAAGTTACATGAATGACAGGTCAGGCTAAATAAAGGACAGGACAGGTTACATAAAGACCAGGATAGGTTACATAGAGGACAGGGCAGGTTACATAAAGAAAAGGTTATGTTACATAAAGGACAGGCAATGTTACATTAAGGACAGGGCAGGTTACAAAAAGGACAGGTCATGTTACATAAAGGACAGGCCAGTTTACATAGAGAACAGGGTAGGTTACATAAAGAAAAGGCCATGTTACATAAAGGACATGCCGTGTTACATAAAGGACAGGCCATGTTACATAAAGAACAGGCCAGGTTACATAGAGGACAGGGCAGGTTACATAAAGAAAAGGCCATGTTACATAAAGGACAGGCTAAGTTACATAAAGGACAGGGCAGGTTACATAAATGACAGGCCAGGTTACATAAAGAAAACGCCAGGTTACATAAAGGACAGGCAGGTTACATAAAGGACAGGCAGGTTACATAAAGGACAGGCCAGGTTACATAAAGGATAGGCGAGGTTACGTAAAGGACAGGCTATTTTATATAAAGGACAGGACAGGTTACATAAAAGACAGGCCAGGTTACATAAAGGACTGGCCATGTTACATAAAGGACAGGCGAGGTTACATAAAGGACAGGCCATGTTACATAAAGGACAGGCCAGGTTACATAAAGGACAGGGCAAGTTACATAAAGAAAAGGCCAGGTTACAAAAGGACAGGCAATGTTACATAAAGACAGGCTATGTTACATAAAGGACAGGCCAGGTTACATAGAGGAATGGCAGGTTACATAATGAAAAGGCCATGTTACATAAAGGACAGGCTATGTTACATAAAGGACAGCGCAGGTTACATAAATGACAGGCCAGGTTACATAAAGAAAACGCCAGGTTACATAAAGGACAGGCAAGTTACATAAAGGACAGGCAGGTTACATAAAGGACAGGCCAGGTTACATAAAGGACAGGCGAGGTTACATAAAGGACAGGCCATGTTACATAAAGGACAGGGCAGGTTACATAAAATACAGGCCAGGTTACATAAAGGACAGGCCATGTAACATAAAGGACAGGCGAGGTTACATAAAGGACAGGCCATGTTACATACAGGACAGGCCAGGTTACATAAAGAACAGGGCAGGTTACATAGAGAACAGGGCAGGTTACATAAAGAAAAGGCCATGTTACATAAAGGACAGGCCATGTTACATAAAGGACAGGCCATGTTACATAAAGGACAGGCCAGGTTACATAGAGGACAGAGCAGGTTACATAAAGAAAAGGCCATGTTACATAAAGGACAGGCTATGTTACATAAAGGACAGGGCAGGTTACATAAATGACAGGCCAGGTTACATAAAGAAAACGCCAGGTTACATAAAGGACAGCAGGTTACATAAAGGACAGGCAGGTTAAATAAAGGACAGGCCAGGTTACATAAAGGACAGGCGAGGTTACATAAAGGACAGGCTATGTTACATAAAGGACAGAGCAGGTTACATAAAAGACAGGCCAGGTTACATAAAGGACAGGCCATGTTACATAAAGGACAGGCGGGGTTACATAAAGGACAGGCAATGTTACATAAAGGACAGGCCAGGTTACATAAAGGACAGGGCAAGTTACATAAAGAAAAGGACAGGTTACCTAAAGGACAGGGCAAGTTACATAAAGAAAAGGCCAGGTTACATAAAGGACAGGCTATGTTACATAAAGGACAGGCCATGTTACATAAAGGACAGGCCAGGTTACATAGAGGACAGGGTAGGTTACATAAAGAAAAGGCAATGTTACATAAAGGACAGGCTATGTTACATAAAGAACAGGGCAGGTTACATAAATGACAGGCCAGGTTACATAAAGAAAACGCCAGGTTACATAAAGGACAGGCCAGGTTACATAAAGGACAGGCGAGGTTACATAAAGGACAGGCCAGGTTACATAAAGGACAGCCCATGTTACATCAAGGACAGGTCAGGTTACATAAAGGACAGGCCATGTTACATAAAGGACAAGCCAAGTTACTTAAAGGACAGGCCATGTTACATAAAGGACAGGCCAGGTTACATAAAGAAAAGGCCAGGTTACATAAAGAAAAGGCCATGTTACATAAAGGACAGGCCATGTTTCATAAAGGACTGGCCAGGTTGCTTAAAGGACAGGCCAGGTTAAATAAAGGACAGGCTGGTACGCAGCAATAACGAAATTATTGATCTATTTGACTCCAAAACGATATTACTATGAACAAAACTATTTACAAGGTCACCTATATACTAAACTACTCATTTGTTGTGTAAATCACACCCCGATTAGTCACACTTAGTGTATATTTGAATAATATACACAACAGAGTCACACTTCTGTTCATACCCCCCTTCTTGACGTACTTAGTTCGTCAATGGTTGGAGTCTGGAGGTAATTATATACAGTCTTTATACACTTTACTTTTCATACAGTTTATTATATCGAATTAATTGGACACAGTTTGTTAATTGGTCTTGTTAATTCTTGTTGACCAATGCGAACTCGAACTACTCTAGTATGTCCGTCTTTTCCTGGGAATGTCTTTATAACTCTACCAATTGGCCATTGTCCTCGTGGTGCGTCAAAGGAAATCACCAGAACTATGTCTCTGGCTTAGATCTTGTTGTGGATAAACCATTTATGTCTCTGTTAAATTTGGAAGCCATTCACGTAACCATCGATGCCAAAGTGTCGAACTAATTCTTGGACTCTTCGCCATCTTTTTCTAAGGTTGAAATGTGTTTTGTCCACTGAATCTGGCGCAAATTTCCCACCAAGCTGTCCAATTAGGAAATGATTGGGCGTTAGTGGTGTCTCATCTTTTGGATTAGCACTTTGATACGTTAGTGGACGTGGCTTTATTAAGGCTTCAGCTCCGACGAATGCGGTATGAAGCTCCTCATCTGTAATGTCTGCATTGCTCAATATCGCATATACAGCACGTTTTGCAGCTTTGATCATGGTCTCATGAGCTCCTCCAAAGTGAGGAGCATATGGAGGGTTGAAATGCCACTTTATAGCTTGATTTGCTGCCGAAACTTGAATCTTTCTGGTATCTAGTTGTTGGATTAATTCTTTAAGTTCTTTTTCCGCTCCGATAAAGTTTCCTCCATTATCCGAAATGACTTCATCCGGTAATCCTCATCGGCTGGTCATACGAATGCATTAAGAAAGGAGTCTGTATCTAATGCATAAGCGATTTAAGATGGACGGCTCTCGTTGCCAAACACGTAAATAGAGCGAGGTAACGTTTTTTTCTGCGTTTTCCCCTTCCTTGAATTGTAATGAAAGGACCACCATAGTCAATTGCCGTTTGAGCAAAAGAGCGCATCGACATTCGAAGTCGTATTCTGGGAAGGGGAGCCATCACTTGTGTTGCAGGTTTGCACGTTCTTTTTTTGCACTTCGTACATTCGCTTTCCCAATCTTGTATCTCTTCACGACCATGTATAATCCAATATCGAGAGGCGAGTGATGCAAGGTATAATTGGTGCCATGTACGTGGTTTCCAGCTTCATGGAACTCTTTTACGATTAATTTTGTGATCCATTCTTTACGAGGGAGTACCACTGTGTCGAGTATCAAAAGGTAGGAATTCTGCAAATTGAAGACGGCCGCCTAGTCGTAGAAGTCCATCTTCGTCTAACCATGGGCTTAACGAATGTAGCTGGCTCTTCTTCGGCAACACCGTTCTACTTCGTATAGCTTCAATTTCTTCAGAAAACGCAATTTCTTTAACCAAACGAATCAGTTGTATTTCGAAATCATTGATCTCTTCTGATTTTTATTCACCTTTTGTCCGTTTGTCTTTTTGCTGTTGGCAGTTATAGATGAATCGATTTACCCAAGCTCGAATTCGTTTCAAGCGCAACCAACTGGAGAATCGTGTAGGATCTAATCGCCAAATTAATGGTTCGATTATTTTTACTGTCACTAAGGTACTGCCTGATTCTTGTGGGTTGGTTTTCAGACCGTTGTTTACAGAATGAATTTTTGCTGCTTCGGATTTCTTTACTTCATTACTTTCTCCATTTTTTTTTCACAGGAACTGACGGCCATTCTTCTTCATCTTTCTCCAAAAACTCTGGACCATTCCACCACTTCTTTGACTTTTTCAAATGAGAGATCGTTGTGCTTCTAGATAACAAATGCCGAATTGTCTTCGGATGAAACATAACGCCATTGTTGAGGATTACTTGCAGTTTGAATCTCTCCAACGCGGTTGGCCACGAACGATTTGCATTTTCGACTCTGGTTTCGAATCCATCCAAGCACGTTCATACTATCAGACCAATAGATTACATGAGAAGGTTCAACGTTTAACAAATTCGTAATTGGAATCGTCAATCTTAAACCAACTATTGCGCTCATCAATTCCAGACCTGGTATACTAATCGCTTTGAGGGGTGCGACTTTTGATTTTGCCGTCACTAAACGAACCGACTTCAAACCACTATCATAAAGGGTTCTCATGTAGACAACTGCGCCGTAGGCTTTTTCGGAAGCATCAACAAAGGTATGTAGAGATGAAGAAATTACTGTTTCTGTAGATAAGCACAGGCATCGTGAAATTCGAATGGTGTTTAGGTGTTGTAATTGTTGGAACCATGCAATTACTTTCTTCTGAAGGTTTTCGTCCAGTTGTTCATCCCAGTCTAAACCGCTGATCCAGAGCACTTGCATTAGAAGTTTTGCTTGAACTATGAAAGGCGCAAGGAAACCGATAGGATCAAATAAGGTGGCAATTTTTCGCAGGAATGTCCTTTTTGTCAGCTGGATTTCATTTGGAGGGTGACTATTGAAAACAAACACATCATCTTCAGCAAGCCATTGTAGACCAAGAGTTTTGATTGAAGGAAGTTTATCATCATCAAGATGTATTTTTGACGCTCTTTCTTGGACAGGAATCTGTTCCAGTATGACTCTAGAATTTAATAACCATTTATGAGGATGCATATTAGCTTTCTCATTCTTTTAATTGTTCATAAAGTTCAATAGCTTGTTGATCATTAACCGTTGAGTCAATGCTGTCGTCCATATACGTTGCATTCTCGATGGTATCTGCTGCTAACGGATATGAATCTTTATTTTTCTCAGCGTGTTGTTGAAGTACGAATTGAGCGAGAAAAGGAGATGAACTTGTTCCAAAAACCACTCGACTAAATTCATATTCTTCAGGTTCTTTGGTTTGATCACAGGAACGCCAAAGGAATCTGTGGTAACTTCTGTCTTCTGGGGATATCTCGATTCGTAAGTACATCTCGGATATATCACATACGATGGCCACGGGATTTCTTCGAAAGCGTACAAGGACATTGTTTATGTCTTGTTGCAATTTTGGACCTGAGTACATCACGTCATTTAAAGATTTTTCTTTGCATTTCGCTGAGGCGTCAAAAACTATCCTTGTCTTGGTTGTTGATCTGTCAGGACGTAATACTGGAAAATGAGGTAAATACCAAACGCGTGCTGGCTTTTTTTCTTTTTTCGGAACTTTTCTGATATATTTCTCTTTAATGTACCTTTGGATGACGTTAGAATACGCTCCGCTCAGTTCAGGATCTTTATTCAATCGTTTTTCTGTGCTCCTTAAGCGTTTTAAAGCCATCTCGTAATTCTCTGGCAAATTAACAGGATCCTCTTTCCATGGAATTCCAATTTGATATCGTCCGTCCTGGTATTTGATCGAACGCTTGGCTTTATCGACTACGCACTGATCTTCGGCTGATATGATGCCATGGTCTTTAAAAGGTTTTTCTTCGATTTCCCAAAACTTTCGTAAACTATTGTTGATTTCAGTTCCATTCGATGGACTTTGCGTAAAATACGTATGAATAAAGTTCGTACTATTCGTTGTCATCTCATTCGTAGGCACCCCGATGCATGTCCATCCCAATGGAGTTAATCTTGCGATTGGTTCACCTGCATCACCTTGAATTTCTTGTTTTGAATACAACAAGTCAGCATGATCCACGCCAATTAACATGTCTACCGTGGACCTTTTATCGATTTTAGGAAAATTTATATTCTTTAGATGTTTCCATTTTTTAGCATACTGATTCCAGTCAACAACTTCCATATTTCCTGTCACCTTCTCTGTTGTTAATGCACTAACGTCATGTACGACTTTACCGTCCAAACTCTTCAATTCAAAATCAACTGGCATCGTTATAAATGTTTCCACTTGTCCGTTTAATTAATACGTTGACTGTTGCTTTTTTGAAAGTTCCTTGTAGTCCCAATTCGGCCGCTACGTCTACGTTGATGTATGTTTTCGTACTAGCATCGTCCAATAAAGCATTTACTGTTATTTGACGACTTCCATTTTTCAGAATAACAGGAACTGTTCGTAGTGCTATAAATTCTTTTCGATCTTTTGATGTTTGTTCTAATGTTGTATGGACCCGGGTGTTGTTGTCGCTGGCATCATCTTTAGCTTCTGTTTGGGTAGTAATACAATTACTCTTAATAACATTTAAAGGATTGTTTTTGGGTCGAATCAGGGGTTTCTCGGTCATGTTCCATGTAGTATGTAATAGTGCATGATGCGTCTTTTGACAGCCGTTCTTGCCACAAATTCTTGTCACTGTACATGAACTTCCAATATGATTTTGATTTAGGCATCGAAAACACAACTTGAACCGTTTTGCAGAATTCCACTTCTCCCATGGTTTCAAATCTCTAAATTTCTTGCAACTCCACACTCCATGACGACCATCACAAAGTGGACAGGTTTTGATTCCCATTTGGTATCTTGTCCGAAAAATGTCTGTGGGTTCCTTTTCTCCTCCAGTCAGAACGAATGTGGCAACCATGGATTGTCTCAGACGCCGTTGTCAGAAATTCCACTTCTTGTAATATCCAATCTCGAAGTGTCAACACTGATTCAATCTTTCGATTTTCAAATATCCAGCGGTGATATCGCACAAGTAAAGATTCAGATAGTTTTTTTGTAAGGTAACATAGAGAACACCATTTCCCAATTCTTCCGCACGATCAGCATCCTCCAGATTAACAATTACCATGTCCAAAATGTCAGCGATTTTTTCTAATTCATTCGGATTCTCATCTTGCATTGGTTTAAATCTTTCGAGTTGTTCAAGATATAACGCAATTTTCCTTCGTGTTCCACCAAACTTCCGCTCTAATCGTATTTTTGCTGCCTCATAAGCTGCCGCTGAATGTCCCAAATTTTGAATTGTTTTCAGTGCTATCCCAGACAGACATTGTCTTAATTGGAGAAGTTTGTACTCCGGCGTTGCTGGTGCCTTATCCACACAAGCGGTAAATGCTGCCTTCCAACTTTCGTAGTTGTTTTATCATCGTCAAACACTGGAATCGAAACACGTTTCATCTGCTTCCAAAGGTCAACGCCAATTTCATTTGTAGATGTTGTTGATTTCGATTTAGGTGTACTTTGATACTTTACGCTACTCGTTAAACTCTCATCTTCTCGCTTGCTTGGTTTTGGGTCAGGTATAACCGACTGTTGAAATCGCAATTTTAAGGCGTGTCCTTGTTCTTTGATCAGTTGATTTTCATTTTGGATTTGGCCTTCGATATTTTTTATTTTTTGAGTGAGTTCTTGTTCTAATAAAATAGTTTGTTTTTCAATCTCAGCGTCAATCTCAGACATAGACATGGTAGGTTGAATTTGTTCATAACGCTCTTTTGATTTCTGTGTTAACGGCGGAGTTATTTCTATCTTTGACTGTACGTTGCTGAAAACTTTTGTAGAATTTTCATCCAAATACTGTTGCGCTCGATTTATAGTCTCGCTGAATTCCTGTTCCATTTTCTCAATCTCTTAAACTATTCTCATATTGTTTGACGATCTGCTCTGCTCGAATACACTTCAACCATGGCTTCGAAAATTTCCATAAGTTGTTCTTGTTTAACTGTTAACTTCTTAGATGCTTCTTCAACGTGATTTCGGTCTTCTACATCGATACAATTCTCTTCTATTAAACGAAATACTTGGTTTTTTGCCTTAGTAAAGGCACTTTTTGCTATTGCTTTTCGATATTTTAAACTATCAAGGAGTTCATCTACCTCGACGCTCTGTTCATCACGACTTTGTTCATAAAAACTAGCCGCTTCCATTCTGTCAGCTATCTCCTGGTAGATTTATCTTGCCGTTTTGATTGAGACATCTTTAACGATTACTAAGTAGAACCATTTCCTGCTAACAATTTTAGTACGAAGCAATAACGAAATTATTGATCTATTTGACTCCAAAACGATATTACTCTGTACAAAAATATTTACAAGGTCACCTATATACCAAACTATTCATTTGGTATGTAAATCACACACCGATTAGTCACACTTAGTGTATATTTGAATAATATAAACAACAGAGTCACACTTCTGTTCACAGGCCAGGTAACATAAAGGACAGGCCATGTTACATAAAGGACAGGCAATGTTACATAAAGGACAGGCTATGTTACATAAAGGACAGGGCAGGTCACATAAAGAAAAGGCCAGGTTACATAAAGAAAAGGCAAGGTTTATAAAAAACAGGCCATGTTACATAAAGGACAGGCCATAAAGGACCGGGCAGGTTTTACATAAAGGACCGGGCAGGTTACATAAAGGACAGGCCAGGTTACATAAAGAAAAGGCCAGGTTACATAAAGGACAGGCAGGTTACATAAAGGACAGGCAGGTTACATAAAGGAGAGGCCAGGTTACATAAAGGACAGGCGAGGATACATAAAGGACAGGCCCTTTTACATAAAGGACAGGCCGGGTTACATAGAGGACAGACCAGGTTACATAAAGGCCAGGCCAGGTTACATGAAGGACAGGTCAGGTTACATAAAAGACAGGCTAGGTTACATAAAGGCCAGGCCAGGTTACATGAAGGAAAGGCAAGGTTACATAAAGGACAGGCCATGTTACATAAAGGACAGGGCAGGTTACATAACGGACAGGCCAGGTTGCATAAAGGACAGGCCAAGTTACATAAAGAAAAGGCCAGCTTACATAAAGGACAGGCAGGTTACATAAAGGACAGACAGGTTACATAAAGGACAGGCATGGTTACATAAAGGACAGGCGAGGTTAAATAAAGGACAGGCCAGATTACACAAAGGACAGGCCAGATTAAATAAAGACCAGGCCAGGTTACATGAAGGACAGGCAAAGTTACATAAAGGACAGCCAGGTTACATAAAGGACAGGTTATGTTACATAAAAGACAGGCCAGGTTACATAAAGGACAGCCCTGGTTACATAAAGGACAGCCCTGGTTACATAAATGAAAGCCCTGGTTACAAAAAGGACAGGGCAGGTTACATAAAAGACAGGCCAGGTTACATAAAGGAAAGGTCAGGTTACATAAAGGACAGGGCAGGTTACATAAAGGACGGGCCAGGTTACATAAAGGACAGGCCAGGTTACATAAAGGACAGGTTATGTTACATAAAGAACAGGGCAGGTTACATAAAGAAAAGGCCAAGTTACATAAAGAAAAGGCCAGGTTACATAAAGGACAGGCTATGTTACATAAAGGACAGGCCATGTTACATAAAGGAAAGGGCAGGTTACATAAAGGACAGGCCAGGTTACATAAAGGACAGGCAAGGTTAAATAAAGGACAGGCTAGGTTACATAAAGGACAGGCTAGGTTACATAAAGGACAGGCTAGGTTACATAAAGGACAGGCTTAGGTTACATAAAGGACAGGCAGGTTACATAAAGGACAGGCCAGTTATATAAAGGACAGGCTAAGTTACATAAAGGACAGGACAGGTTACATAAAGGACAGGCTATGTACGTAAAGGACAGGCAGGTTAAATAAAGGACAGGCCAGGTTACATAAAGAAAAGGCCATGTTAAATAAAGGACAGGCTATGTTATATAAAGGACCGGGCAGGTTACATAAATGACAGGCCAGGTTACATAAAGAAAACGCCAGGTTACATAAAGGACAGGTAGGTTACATAAAGGACAGGCAGGTTACATAAAGGACTGGCCTGGTTACATAAAGGAAAGGCGAGGTTACATAAAGGACAGGCTTTTTACATAAAGGACAGGGCAGGTTACACAAAAGACAGGCCTGGTTACATAAAGGACAGGCCATGTTACATAAAGCAAAGGCGAGGTTACATAAAGGACAGGCCATGTTACATAAAGGACAGGCCAGGTTACATAAAGGACAGGGCAGGTTAAATAAAGAAAGGCCAGGTTACATTAAGGACAGGCAGGTTACATAAAGGACAGGTCATGTTACATAAAGGACAGGCCAGGTTACTAGAGAACAGGGCAGGTTACATAAAGAAAATGCCATGTTACATAAAGGACAGGCCATGTTACATAAAGGACAGCCCATGTTACATAAAGGACAGGCCAGGTTATATAGAGGACAGGGCAGGTTACATAAAGAAAAGGACATGATACATAAAGGACAGGCTATGTTACATAAAGGACAGGGCAGGTTACATAAAGAAAACGCCAGGTTACATAAAGGACAGGCAGGTTACATAAAAACAGGCAGGTTACATAAAGGACAGGCCAGGTTACATAAAGGACAGGCGAGGTTACATAAAGGACAGGCTATGTTTAATAAAGGACAGGGCAGGTTACATAAAAGACAGGCTAGGTTACATAAAGGACAGGCCATGTTACATAAAGGACAGGCGAGGTTACATAAAGGAAAGGCTATGTTACATAAAGGACAGGCCAGGTTACATAAAGGACAGGGCAAGTTACATAAAGAAAAGGTCAGGTTACATAAAGGACAGGCTATGTTACATAAGGAGAGGCCATGTTACATAAAGGACAGGCCAGGTTACATAGAGGACAGGGCAGGTTACATAAAGAAAAGGCCATGTTACATAAAGGACAGGCTATGTTACATAAAGAACAGGGCATGTTACATAAATGACAGGCCAGGTTACATAAAGAAAACGCCAGGTTACATAAAGGACAGGCAGGTTACATAAAGGACAGGCAGGTTACATAAAGGACAGGCAAGGTTACATAAAGGACAGGCCATGTTACATAAAGGAATGGCCAGGTTATATAGAGGACAGGGCAGGTTACATAAAGAAAAGGCCATGTTACATAAAGGACAGCCTATGTTACATAAAGGACAGGGCAGGATATAAATGACAGGCCAGGTTACATAAAGAAAACGCCAGGTTACATAAAGGAAATGCAGGTTACATAAAGGACAGGCAGGTTACATAAAGGACAGGCCAGGTTACATAAAGGACAGGCGAGGTTACATAAAAGACAGGCTATGTTACATAAAGGACAGGGCAGGTTACATAAAAGACAGGCCAGGTTACATAAAGGACAGGCGATGTTACATAAAGGACAGGCGAGGTTACATAAAGGACAGGTTATGTTACATAAAGGACAGGCCAGGTTACATAAAGGACAGGCTAGGTTACATAAAGGACTGGCCAGGTTACATAATGGACAGGATAGGTTACATAAAAGACACGACAGGTAACATAAAGGATAGGCCATGTTACATAAAGGACAGGCAAGGTTACATAAAGGACAGGACAGGTTACATAAAGGACAGGCAGGTTACATAAAGGACAGGCAGGTTAAATAAAGGACAGGCCAGGTTACATAAAGGACAGGCCAGGTTACACAAAGGACAGGCCAGGTTACATAAAGGCCAGGCCAAGTTACATGAATGACAGGTCAGGCTAAATAAAGGACAGGACAGGTTACATAAAGACCAGGATAGGTTACATAGAGGACAGGGCAGGTTACATAAAGAAAAGGTTATGTTACATAAAGGACAGGCTATGTTACATAAAGAACAGGGCAGGTTACAAAAAGGACAGGTCATGTTACATAAAGGACAGGCAAGTTTACATAGAGAACAGGGTAGGTTACATAAAGAAAAGGCCATGTTACATAAAGGACAGGCCGTGTTACATAAAGGACAGGCCATGTTACATAAAGAACAGGCCAGGTTACATAGAGGACAGGGCAGGTTACATAAAGAAAAGGCCATGTTACATAAAGGACAGGCTATGTTACATAAAGGACAGGGCAGGTTACATAAATGACAGGCCAGGTTACATAAAGAAAACGTCAGGTTACATAAAGGACAGGCAGGTTACATAAAGGACAGGCAGGTTACATAAAGGACAGGCCAGGTTACATAAAGGATAGGCGAGGTTACGTAAAGGACAGGCTATTTTATATAAAGGACAGGACAGGTTACATAAAGGACAGGCCAGGTTACATAAAGGACAGGCCATGTTACATAAAGGACAGGACAGGTTACATAAAGGATAGGCCATGTTACATAAAGGACAGGCCAGGTTACATAAAGGACAGGGCAAGTTACATAAAGAAAAGGCCAGGTTACAAAAAGGACAGGCAATGTTACATAAAAGACAGGCTATGTTACATAAAGGACAGGCCAGGTTACATAGAGGAATGGCAGGTTACATAATGAAAAGGCCATGTTACATAAAGGACAGGCTATGTTACATAAAGGACAGGCGCAGGTTACATAAATGACAGGCCAGGTTACATAAAGAAAACGCCAGGTTCATAAAGGACAGGCAAGTTACATAAAGGACAGGCAGGTTACATAAAGGACAGGCCAGGTTACATAAAGGACAGGCAGGTTACAAAGGACAGGCCATGTTACATAAAGGACAGGCAGGTTACATAAAATACAGGCCAGGTTACATAAAGGACAGGCCATGTAACATAAAGGACAGGCGAGGTTACATAAAGGACAGGCCATGTTACTACAGGACAGGCCAGGTTACATAAAGACAGGCAGGTTACATAGAGAACGCAGGTTACATAAAGAAAAGGCCATGTTACATAAAGGACAGGCCAGTTACATAAAGGACAGGCCAGGTTACATAAAGACAGGGCAGGTTACATAGAGACAGGCAGGTTACATAAAGAAGGCCATGTTACATAAAGGACAGGCAGTTACATAAAGGACAGGCAGGTTACATAAAGGACAGGCAGGTTACATAAAGAAAAGCCAGGTTACATAAAGGACAGGCAGTTACATAAAGGACAGGCAGGTTACATAAAGGACAGGCCAGGTTACATAAAGGACAGGCAGGTTACATAAAGGACAGGCAGGTTACATAAAGGACAGGCAGGTTACATAAAGACAGGCCAGGTTACATAAAGGACAGGCCATGTTACATAAAGGACAGGCGGTTACATAAAGGACAGGCAGTTACATAAAGGACAGGCCAGGTTACATAAAGGACAGGCAGTTACATAAAGAAAAGGCAGGTTACATAAAGGACAGGCAGTTACATAAAGAAGGCAGGTTACATAAAGGACAGGCAGTTACATAAAGGACAGGCCAGTTACATAAAGGACAGGCCAGGTTAC
This sequence comes from Dendronephthya gigantea, assembly GCF_004324835.1. NCBI lineage: Eukaryota > Metazoa > Cnidaria > Anthozoa > Malacalcyonacea > Nephtheidae > Dendronephthya > Dendronephthya gigantea. Next base: position 76,948 of record NW_021163158.1, on the reverse strand, counting down.
ATAAAGGACAGGTAGGTTACATAGAAAGGCATGTTACATAAAGGACAGGCTATGTTACATAAAGAACAGGCAGGTTACATAAAGGACAGGCCAGGTTACATAAAGAAAGGCCAGGTTACATAAAGGACAGGCCAGGTTACATAAAGGACAGGCGAGGTTACATAAAGGAAAGGCCAGGTTACATAAAGGACAGCCATGTTACATCAAGGACAGGTCAGGTTACATAAAGGACAGGCCATGTTACATAAAGGACAGGCCAGGTTACATAAAGGACAGGCATGTTACATAAAGGACAGGCCAGGTTACATAAAGGAAAGGCCAGCTTACATAAAGAAAAGGCCATGTTGGATAAAGGACAGGCCATGTTACATAAAGGACTGGCCAGGTTGCTTAAAGGACAGGCCAGGTTAAATAAAGGACAGGCTGGTACGCAGCAATAACGAAATTATTGATCTATTTGACTCCAAAACGATATTACTATGAACAAAACTATTTACAAGGTCACCTATATACTAAACTACTCATTTGTTGTGTAAATCACACCCCGATTAGTCACACTTAGTGTATATTTGAATAATATACACAACAGAGTCACACTTCTGTTCATACCCCCCTTCTTGACGTACTTAGTTCGTCAATGGTTGGAGTCTGGAGGTAATTATATACAGTCTTTATACACTTTACTTTTCATACAGTTTATTATATCGAATTAATTGGACACAGTTTGTTTTCTTGTTAATTCTTGTTGACCAATGCGAACTCGAACTACTCTAGTATGTCCGTCTTTTCCTGGGAATGTCTTTATAACTCTACCAATTGGCCATTGTCCTCGTGGTGCGTCAAAGGAAATCACCAGAACTATGTCATCTGGCTTTAGATCTTGTTGTGGATAAAACCATTTATGTCTCCTGTTTAAATTTGGAAGCCATTCACGTAACCATCGATGCCAAAAGTGTCGAACTAATTCTTGGACTCTTCGCCATCTTTTTCTAAGGTTGAAATGTGTTTTGTCCACTGAATCTGGCGCAAATTTCCCACCAAGCTGTCCAATTAGGAAATGATTGGGCGTTAGTGGTGTCTCATCTTTTGGATTAGCACTTTGATACGTTAGTGGACGTGGCTTTATTAAGGCTTCAGCTCCGACGAATGCGGTATGAAGCTCCTCATCTGTAATGTCTGCATTGCTCAATATCGCATATACAGCACGTTTTGCAGCTTTGATCATGGTCTCATGAGCTCCTCCAAAGTGAGGAGCATATGGAGGGTTGAAATGCCACTTTATAGCTTGATTTGCTGCCGAAACTTGAATCTTTCTGGTATCTAGTTGTTGGATTAATTCTTTAAGTTCTTTTTCCGCTCCGATAAAGTTTCCTCCATTATCCGAAATGACTTCATCCGGTAATCCTCATCGGCTGGTCATACGATAAAATGCATTAAGAAAGGAGTCTGTATCTAATGCATAAGCGATTTAAGATGGACGGCTCTCGTTGCCAAACACGTAAATAGAGCGAGGTAACGTTTTTTTCTGCGTTTTCCCCTTCCTTGAATTGTAATGAAAGGACCACCATAGTCAATTGCCGTTTGAGCAAAAGAGCGCATCGACATTCGAAGTCGTATTCTGGGAAGGGGAGCCATCACTTGTGTTGCAGGTTTGCACGTTCTTTTTTTGCACTTCGTACATTCGCTTTCCCAATCTTGTATCTCTTCACGACCATGTATAATCCAATATCGAGAGGCGAGTGATGCTAAGGTATAATTGGTGCCATGTACGTGGTTTCCAGCTTCATGGAACTCTTTTACGATTAATTTTGTGATCCATTCTTTACGAGGGAGTACCACTGTGTGTCGAGTATCAAAAGGTAGGAATTCTGCAAATTGAAGACGGCCGCCTAGTCGTAGAAGTCCATCTTCGTCTAACCATGGGCTTAACGAATGTAGCTGGCTCTTCTTCGGCAACACCGTTCTACTTCGTATAGCTTCAATTTCTTCAGAAAACGCAATTTCTTTAACCAAACGAATCAGTTGTATTTCGAAATCATTGATCTCTTCTGATTTTTCACCTTTTGTCCGTTTGTCTTTTTGCTGTTGGCAGTTATAGATAAATCGATTTACCCAAGCTCGAATTCGTTTGAAGCGCAACCAACTGGAGAATCGTGTAGGATCTAATCGCCAAATTAATGGTTCGATTATTTTTACTGTCACTAAGGTACTGCCTGATTCTTGTGGGTTGGTTTTCAGACCGTTGTTTACAGAATGAATTTTTGCTGCTTCGGATTTCTTTACTTCATTACTTTCTCCATTTTCTTTTTTCACAGGAACTGACGGCCATTCTTCTTCATCTTTCTCCAAAAACTCTGGACCATTCCACCACTTCTTTGACTTTTTCAAATGAGAGATCGTTGTGCTTCTAGATAACAAATCTGCCGAATTGTCTTCGGATGAAACATAACGCCATTGTTGAGGATTACTTGCAGTTTGAATCTCTCCAACGCGGTTGGCCACGAACGATTTGCATTTTCGACTCTGGTTTCGAATCCATCCAAGCACGTTCATACTATCAGACCAATAGATTACATGAGAAGGTTCAACGTTTAACAAATTCGTAATTGGAATCGTCAATCTTAAACCAACTATTGCGCTCATCAATTCCAGACCTGGTATACTAATCGCTTTGAGGGGTGCGACTTTTGATTTTGCCGTCACTAAACGAACCGACTTCAAACCACTATCATAAAGGGTTCTCATGTAGACAACTGCGCCGTAGGCTTTTTCGGAAGCATCAACAAAGGTATGTAGAGATGAAGAAATTACTGTTTCTGTAGATAAGCACAGGCATCGTGAAATTCGAATGGTGTTTAGGTGTTGTAATTGTTGGAACCATGCAATTACTTTCTTCTGAAGGTTTTCGTCCAGTTGTTCATCCCAGTCTAAACCGCTGATCCAGAGCACTTGCATTAGAAGTTTTGCTTGAACTATGAAAGGCGCAAGGAAACCGATAGGATCAAATAAGGTGGCAATTTTTCGCAGGAATGTCCTTTTTGTCAGCTGGATTTCATTTGGAGGGTGACTATTGAAAACAAACACATCATCTTCAGCAAGCCATTGTAGACCAAGAGTTTTGATTGAAGGAAGTTTATCATCATCAAGATGTATTTTTGACGCTCTTTCTTGGACAGGAATCTGTTCCAGTATGACTCTAGAATTTAATAACCATTTATGAGGATGCATATTAGCTTTCTCATTCTTTTAATTGTTCATAAAGTTCAATAGCTTGTTGATCATTAACCGTTGAGTCAATGCTGTCGTCCATATACGTTGCATTCTCGATGGTATCTGCTGCTAACGGATATGAATCTTTATTTTTCTCAGCGTGTTGTTGAAGTACGAATTGAGCGAGAAAAGGAGATGAACTTGTTCCAAAAACCACTCGACTAAATTCATATTCTTCAGGTTCTTTGGTTTGATCACAGGAACGCCAAAGGAATCTGTGGTAACTTCTGTCTTCTGGGGATATCTCGATTCGTAAGTACATCTCGGATATATCACATACGATGGCCACGGGATTTCTTCGAAAGCGTACAAGGATATTGTTTATGTCTTGTTGCAATTTTGGACCTGAGTACATCACGTCATTTAAAGATTTTTCTTTGCATTTCGCTGAGGCGTCAAAAACTATCCTTGTCTTGGTTGTTGATCTGTCAGGACGTAATACTGGAAAATGAGGTAAATACCAAACGCGTGCTGGCTTTTTTTCTTTTTTCGGAACTTTTCTGATATATTTCTCTTTAATGTACCTTTGGATGACGTTAGAATACGCTCCGCTCAGTTCAGGATCTTTATTCAATCGTTTTTCTGTGCTCCTTAAGCGTTTTAAAGCCATCTCGTAATTCTCTGGCAAATTAACAGGATCCTCTTTCCATGGAATTCCAATTTGATATCGTCCGTCCTGGTATTTGATCGAACGCTTGGCTTTATCGACTACGCACTGATCTTCGGCTGATATGATGCCATGGTCTTTAAAAGGTTTTTCTTCGATTTCCCAAAACTTTCGTAAACTATTGTTGATTTCAGTTCCATTCGATGGACTTTGCGTAAAATACGTATGAATAAAGTTCGTACTATTCGTTGTCATCTCATTCGTAGGCACCCCGATGCATGTCCATCCCAATGGAGTTAATCTTGCGATTGGTTCACCTGCATCACCTTGAATTTCTTGTTTTGAATACAACAAGTCAGCATGATCCACGCCAATTAACATGTCTACCGTGGACCTTTTATCGATTTTAGGAAAATTTATATTCTTTAGATGTTTCCATTTTTTAGCATACTGATTCCAGTCAACAACTTCCATATTTCCTGTCACCTTCTCTGTTGTTAATGCACTAACGTCATGTACGACTTTACCGTCCAAACTCTTCAATTCAAAATCAACTGGCATCGTTATAAATGTTTCCACTTGTCCGTTTAATTAATACGTTGACTGTTGCTTTTTTGAAAGTTCCTTGTAGTCCCAATTCGGCCGCTACGTCTACGTTGATGTATGTTTTCGTACTAGCATCGTCCAATAAAGCATTTACTGTTATTTGACGACTTCCATTTTTCAGAATAACAGGAACTGTTCGTAGTGCTATAAATTCTTTTCGATCTTTTGATGTTTGTTCTAATGTTGTATGGACCCGGGTGTTGTTGTCGCTGGCATCATCTTTAGCTTCTGTTTGGGTAGTAATACAATTACTCTTAATAACATTTAAAGGATTGTTTTTGGGTCGAATCAGGGGTTTCTCGGTCATGTTCCATGTAGTATGTAATAGTGCATGATGCGTCTTTTGACAGCCGTTCTTGCCACAAATTCTTGTCACTGTACATGAACTTCCAATATGATTTTGATTTAGGCATCGAAAACACAACTTGAACCGTTTTGCAGAATTCCACTTCTCCCATGGTTTCAAATCTCTAAATTTCTTGCAACTCCACACTCCATGACGACCATCACAAAGTGGACAGGTTTTTGATTCCCATTTGGTATCTTGTCCGAAAAATGTCTGTGGGTTCCTTTTTCTCCTCCAGTCAGAACGAATGTGGCAACCATGGATTGTCTCAGACGCCGTTGTCAGAAATTCCACTTCTTGTAATATCCAATCTCGAAGTGTCAACACTGATTCAATCTTTCGATTTTCAAATATCCAGCGGTGATATCGCACAAGTAAAGATTCAGATAGTTTTTTTGTAAGGTAACATAGAGAACACCATTTCCCAATTCTTCCGCACGATCAGCATCCTCCAGATTAACAATTACCATGTCCAAAATGTCAGCGATTTTTTCTAATTCATTCGGATTCTCATCTTGCATTGGTTTAAATCTTTCGAGTTGTTCAAGATATAACGCAATTTTCCTTCGTGTTCCACCAAACTTCCGCTCTAATCGTATTTTTGCTGCCTCATAAGCTGCCGCCGAATGTCCCAAATTTTGAATTGTTTTCAGTGCTATCCCAGACAGACATTGTCTTAATTGGAGAAGTTTGTACTCCGGCGTTGCTGGTGCCTTATCCACACAAGCGGTAAATGCTGCCTTCCAACTTTCGTAGTTGTTTTTATCACCGTCAAATACTGGAATCGAAACACGTTTCATCTGCTTCCAAAGGTCAACGCCAATTTCATTTGTAGATGTTGTTGATTTCGATTTAGGTGTACTTTGATACTTTACGCTACTCGTTAAACTCTCATCTTCTCGCTTGCTTGGTTTTGGGTCAGGTATAACCGACTGTTGAAATCGCAATTTTAAGGCGTGTCCTTGTTCTTTGATCAGTTGATTTTCATTTTGGATTTGGCCTTCGATATTTTTTATTTTTTGAGTGAGTTCTTGTTCTAATAAAATAGTTTGTTTTTCAATCTCAGCGTCAATCTCAGACATAGACATGGTAGGTTGAATTTGTTCATAACGCTCTTTTGATTTCTGTGTTAACGGCGGAGTTATTTCTATCTTTGACTGTACGTTGCTGAAAACTTTTGTAGAATTTTCATCCAAATACTGTTGCGCTCGATTTATAGTCTCGCTGAATTCCTGTTCCATTTTCTCAATCTCTTAAACTATTCTCATATTGTTTTGACGATCTGCTCTGCTCGAATACACTTCAACCATGGCTTCGAAAATTTCCATAAGTTGTTCTTGTTTAACTGTTAACTTCTTAGATGCTTCTTCAACGTGATTTCGGTCTTCTACATCGATACAATTCTCTTCTATTAAACGAAATACTTGGTTTTTTGCCTTAGTAAAGGCACTTTTTGCTATTGCTTTTCGATATTTTAAACTATCAAGGAGTTCATCTACCTCGACGCTCTGTTCATCACGACTTTGTTCATAAAAACTAGCCGCTTCCATTCTGTCAACTATCTCCTGGTAGATTTATCTTGCCGTTTTGATTGAGACATCTTTAACGATTACTAAGTAGAACCATTTCCTGCTAACAATTTTTAGTACGAAGCAATAACGAAATTATTGATCTATTTGACTCCAAAACGATATTACTCTGTACAAAAATATTTACAAGGTCACCTATATACCAAACTATTCATTTGGTATGTAAATCACACACCGATTAGTCACACTTAGTGTATATTTGAATAATATAAACAACAGAGTCACACTTCTGTTCACAGGCCAGGTAACATAAAGGACAGGCCATGTTACATAAAGGACAGGCAATGTTACATAAAGGACAGGCTATGTTACATAAAGGACAGGGCAGGTCACATAAAGAAAAGGCCAGGTTACATAAAGAAAAGGCAAGGTTTCATAAAAAACAGGCCATGTTACATAAAGGACAGGCCATAAAGGACCGGGCAGGTTTTACATAAAGGACCGGGCAGGTTACATAAAGGACAGGCCAGGTTACATAAAGAAAAGGCCAGGTTACATAAAGGACAGGCAGGTTACATAAAGGACAGGCAGGTTACATAAAGGAGAGGCCAGGTTACATAAAGGACAGGCGAGGATACATAAAGGACAGGCCCTTTTACATAAAGGACAGGCCGGGTTACATAGAGGACAGACCAGGTTACATAAAGGCCAGGCCAGGTTACATGAAGGACAGGTCAGGTTACATAAAAGACAGGCTAGGTTACATAAAGGCCAGGCCAGGTTACATGAAGGAAAGGCAAGGTTACATAAAGGACAGGCCATGTTACATAAAGGACAGGGCAGGTTACATAACGGACAGGCCAGGTTGCATAAAGGACAGGCCAAGTTACATAAAGAAAAGGCCAGCTTACATAAAGGACAGGCAGGTTACATAAAGGACAGACAGGTTACATAAAGGACAGGCATGGTTACATAAAGGACAGGCGAGGTTAAATAAAGGACAGGCCAGATTACACAAAGGACAGGCCAGATTAAATAAAGACCAGGCCAGGTTACATGAAGGACAGGCAAAGTTACATAAAGGACAGCCAGGTTACATAAAGGACAGGTTATGTTACATAAAAGACAGGCCAGGTTACATAAAGGACAGCCCTGGTTACATAAAGGACAGCCCTGGTTACATAAATGAAAGCCCTGGTTACAAAAAGGACAGGGCAGGTTACATAAAAGACAGGCCAGGTTACATAAAGGAAAGGTCAGGTTACATAAAGGACAGGGCAGGTTACATAAAGGACGGGCCAGGTTACATAAAGGACAGGCCAGGTTACATAAAGGACAGGTTATGTTACATAAAGAACAGGGCAGGTTACATAAAGAAAAGGCCAAGTTACATAAAGAAAAGGCCAGGTTACATAAAGGACAGGCTATTATTACATAAAGGACAGGCCATGTTACATAAAGGAAAGGGCAGGTTACATAAAGGACAGGCCAGGTTACATAAAGGACAGGCAAGGTTAAATAAAGGACAGGCCAGGTTACATAAAGGACAGGCTAGGTTACATAAAGGACAGGCCAGGTTACATAATGGACAGGATAGGTTACATAAAAGACACGACAGGTTACATAAAGGACAGGCCATGTTATATAAAGGACAGGCTAAGTTACATAAAGGACAGGACAGGTTACATAAAGGACAGGCTATGTTACGTAAAGGACAGGCAGGTTAAATAAAGGACAGGCCAGGTTACATAAAGAAAAGGCCATGTTAAATAAAGGACAGGCTATGTTATATAAAGGACCGGGCAGGTTACATAAATGACAGGCCAGGTTACATAAAGAAAACGCCAGGTTACATAAAGGACAGGTAGGTTACATAAAGGACAGGCAGGTTACATAAAGGACTGGCCTGGTTACATAAAGGAAAGGCGAGGTTACATAAAGGACAGGCTTTTTTACATAAAGGACAGGGCAGGTTACACAAAAGACAGGCCTGGTTACATAAAGGACAGGCCATGTTACATAAAGCAAAGGCGAGGTTACATAAAGGACAGGCCATGTTACATAAAGGACAGGCCAGGTTACATAAAGGACAGGGCAGGTTAAATAAAGAAAAGGCCAGGTTACATTAAGGACAGGCAGGTACATAAAGGACAGGTCATGTTACATAAAGGACAGGCCAGGTTACTTAGAAACAGGGCAGTTACATAAAGAAAATGCCATGTTACATAAAGGACAGGCCATTACATAAAGGACAGCCCATGTTACATAAAGGACAGGCCAGGTTATATAGAGGACAGGGCAGGTTACATAAAGAAAAGGACATGATACATAAAGGACAGGCTATGTTACATAAAGGACAGGGCAGGTTACATAAAGAAAACGCCAGGTTACATAAAGGACAGGCAGGTTACATAAAAGACAGGCAGGTTACATAAAGGACAGGCCAGGTTACATAAAGGACAGGCGAGGTTACATAAAGGACAGGCTATGTTTAATAAAGGACAGGGCAGGTTACATAAAAGACAGGCAAGGTTACATAAAGGACAGGCCATGTTACATAAAGGACAGGCGAGGTTACATAAAGGAAAGGCTATGTTACATAAAGGACAGGCCAGGTTACATAAAGGACAGGGCAAGTTACATAAAGAAAAGGTCAGGTTACATAAAGGACAGGCTATGTTACATAAAGGACAGGCCATGTTACATAAAGGACAGGCCAGGTTACATAGAGGACAGGGCAGGTTACATAAAGAAAAGGCCATGTTACATAAAGGACAGGCTATGTTACATAAAGAACAGGGCATGTTACATAAATGACAGGCCAGGTTACATAAAGAAAACGCCAGGTTACATAAAGGACAGGCAGGTTACATAAAGGACAGGCAGGTTACATAAAGGACAGGCAAGGTTACATAAAGGACAGGCCATGTTACATAAAGGAATGGCCAGGTTATATAGAGGACAGGGCAGGTTACATAAAGAAAAGGCCATGTTACATAAAGGACAGCCTATGTTACATAAAGGACAGGGCAGGATATATAAATGACAGGCCAGGTTACATAAAGAAAACGCCAGGTTACATAAAGGAAATGCAGGTTACATAAAGGACAGGCAGGTTACATAAAGGACAGGCCAGGTTACATAAAGGACAGGCGAGGTTACATAAAAGACAGGCTATGTTACATAAAGGACAGGGCAGGTTACATAAAAGACAGGCCAGGTTACATAAAGGACAGGCGATGTTACATAAAGGACAGGCGAGGTTACATAAAGGACAGGTTATGTTACATAAAGGACAGGCCAGGTTACATAAAGGACAGGCTAGGTTACATAAAGGACTGGCCAGGTTACATAATGGACAGGATAGGTTACATAAAAGACACGACAGGTAACATAAAGGATAGGCCATGTTACATAAAGGACAGGCAAGGTAACATAAAGGACAGGACAGGTTACATAAAGGACAGGCAGGTTACATAAAGGACAGGCAGGTTAAAAAAAGGACAGGCCAGGTTACATAAAGGACAGGCCAGGTTACACAAAGGACAGGCCAGGTTACATAAAGGCCAGGCCAAGTTACATGAATGACAGGTCAGGCTAAATAAAGGACAGGCCAGGTTACATAAAGACCAGGATAGGTTACATAGAGGACAGGGCAGGTTACATAAAGAAAAGGTTATGTTACATAAAGGACAGGCAATGTTACATAATGGACAGGGCAGGTTACATAAATGACAGGCCAGGTTACATAAAGAAAACGCCAGGTTACATAAAAGACAGGCAGGTTACATAAAGGACAGGCAGGTTACATAAAGGACAGGCCAGGTTACATAAAGGACAGGCGAGGTTACATAAAGGACAGGCCATGTTACGTAAAGGACAGGGCAGGTTACATATAAGACAGGCCAGGTTACATAAAGGACAGGCTATGTTACATAAAGGACAGGGCAGGTTAAATAAAGAAAAGGCCAGGTTACATTAAGGACAGGCAGGTTACAAAAAGGACAGGTCATGTTACATAAAGGACAGGCAAGTTTACATAGAGAACAGGGTAGGTTACATAAAGAAAAGGCCATGTTACATAAAGGACAGGCCGTGTTACATAAAGGACAGGCCATGTTACATAAAGAACAGGCCAGGTTACATAGAGGACAGGGCAGGTTACATAAAGAAAAGGCCATGTTACATAAAGGACAGGCTATGTTACATAAAGGACAGGGCAGGTTACATAAATGACAGGCCAGGTTACATAAAGAAAACGCCAGGTTACATAAAGGACAGGCAGGTTACATAAAGGACAGGCAGGTTACATAAAGGACAGGCCAGGTTACATAAAGGATAGGCGAGGTTACGTAAAGGACAGGCTATTTTATATAAAGGACAGGACAGGTTACATAAAAGACAGGCCAGGTTACATAAAGGACTGGCCATGTTACATAAAGGACAGGCGAGGTTACATAAAGGACAGGCCATGTTACATAAAGGACAGGCCAGGTTACATAAAGGACAGGGCAAGTTACATAAAGAAAAGGCCAGGTTACAAAAAGGACAGGCAATGTTACATAAAAGACAGGCTATGTTACATAAAGGACAGGCCAGGTTACATAGAGGAATGGCAGGTTACATAATGAAAAGGCCATGTTACATAAAGGACAGGCTATGTTACATAAAGGACAGGGCAGGTTACATAAATGACAGGCCAGGTTACATAAAGAAAACGCCAGGTTACATAAAGGACAGGCAAGTTACATAAAGGACAGGCAGGTTACATAAAGGACAGGCCAGGTTACATAAAGGACAGGCGAGGTTACATAAAGGACAGGCCATGTTACATAAAGGACAGGGCAGGTTACATAAAATACAGGCCAGGTTACATAAAGGACAGGCCATGTAACATAAAGGACAGGCGAGGTTACATAAAGGACAGGCCATGTTACATAAAGGACAGGCCAGGTTACATAAAGAACAGGGCAGGTTACATAGAGAACAGGGCAGGTTACATAAAGAAAAGGCCATGTTACATAAAGGACAGGCCATGTTACATAAAGGACAGGCCATGTTACATAAAGGACAGGCCAGGTTACATAGAGGACAGAGCAGGTTACATAAAGAAAAGGCCATGTTACATAAAGGACAGGCTATGTTACATAAAGGACAGGGCAGGTTACATAAATGACAGGCCAGGTTACATAAAGAAAACGCCAGGTTACATAAAGGACAGCAGGTTACATAAAGGACAGGCAGGTTAAAAAAGGACAGGCCAGGTTACATAAAGGACAGGCGAGGTTACATAAAGGACAGGCTATGTTACATAAAGGACAGAGCAGGTTACATAAAAGACAGGCCAGGTTACATAAAGGACAGGCCATGTTACATAAAGGACAGGCGGGGTTACATAAAGGACAGGCTATGTTACATAAAGGACAGGCCAGGTTACATAAAGGACAGGGCAAGTTACATAAAGAAAAGGCCAGGTTACCTAAAGGACAGGGCAAGTTACATAAAGAAAAGGCCAGGTTACATAAAGGACAGGCTATGTTACATAAAGGACAGGCCATGTTACATAAAGGACAGGCCAGGTTACATAGAGGACAGGGTAGGTTACATAAAGAAAAGGCAATGTTACATAAAGGACAGGCTATGTTACATAAAGAACAGGGCAGGTTACATAAATGACAGGCCAGGTTACATAAAGAAAACGCCAGGTTACATAAAGGACAGGCAAGTTACATAAAGGACAGGCAGGTTACATAAAGGACAGGCCAGGTTACATAAAGGACAGGCGAGGTTACATAAAGGACAGGCCATGTTACATAAAGGACAGGGCAGGTTACATAAAATACAGGCCAGGTTACATAAAGGACAGGCCATGTAACATAAAGGACAGGCGAGGTTACATAAAGGACAGGCCATGTTACATAAAGGACAGGCCAGGTTACATAAAGAACAGGGCAGGTTACATAGAGAACAGGGCAGGTTACATAAAGAAAAGGCCATGTTACATAAAGGACAGGCCATGTTACATAAAGGACAGGCCATGTTACATAAAGGACAGGCCAGGTTACATAGAGGACAGAGCAGGTTACATAAAGAAAAGGCCATGTTACATAAAGGACAGGCTATGTTACATAAAGGACAGGGCAGGTTACATAAATGACAGGCCAGGTTACATAAAGAAAACGCCAGGTTACATAAAGGACAGCAGGTTACATAAAGGACAGGCAGGTTAAATAAAGGACAGGCCAGGTTACATAAAGGACAGGCGAGGTTACATAAAGGACAGGCTATGTTACATAAAGGACAGAGCAGGTTACATAAAAGACAGGCCAGGTTACATAAAGGACAGGCCATGTTACATAAAGGACAGGCGGGGTTACATAAAGGACAGGCTATGTTACATAAAGGACAGGCCAGGTTACATAAAGGACAGGGCAAGTTACATAAAGAAAAGGCCAGGTTACCTAAAGGACAGGGCAAGTTACATAAAGAAAAGGCCAGGTTACATAAAGGACAGGCTATGTTACATAAAGGACAGGCCATGTTACATAAAGGACAGGCCAGGTTACATAGAGGACAGGGTAGGTTACATAAAGAAAAGGCAATGTTACATAAAGGACAGGCTATGTTACATAAAGAACAGGGCAGGTTACATAAATGACAGGCCAGGTTACATAAAGAAAACGCCAGGTTACATAAAGGACAGGCAAGTTACATAAAGGACAGGCAGGTTACATAAAGGACAGGCCAGGTTACATAAAGGACAGGCTATGTTACATAAAGGACAGGCCAGGTTACATAGAGGACAGCAAAGGTTACATAAAGAAAAGGCCATGTTACATAAAGGACAGGCTATGTTACATAAAGGACAGGGCAGGTTACATAAATGACAGGCCAGGTTACATAAAGAAAACGCCAGGTTACATAAAGGACAGGCAGGTTACATAAAGGACAGGCAGGTTACATAAAGGACATGCCAGGTTACATAAAGGACAGGCGAGGTTGCATAAAGGACAGGCTATGTTACATAAAGGACAGGGCAGGTTACATAAAGGACAGGCCATGTTACATAAAGGACAGGCGAGGTTACATAAAGGACAGGCCATGTTACATAAAGGACAGGCGAGGTTACATAAAGGACAGGCCATGTTACATAAAGGACAGGCCAGGTTACATAAAGGACAGGTCAAGTTACATAAAGAAAATACCAGGTTACATAAAAGACAGGCTATGTTACATAAAGGACAGGCCAGGTTACATAGAGGACAGGGCAGGTTACATAAAGAAAAGGCCATGTTACATAAAGGACAGGCTATGTTACATAAAGGACAGGCCAGGTTACATAAAGGACAGGGCAAGTTACATAAAGAAAAGGCCAGGTTACATAAAGGACAGGCTATGTTACATAAAGGACAGGCCATGTTACATAAAGGACAGGCCAGGTTACATAGAGGACAGGGTAGGTTACATAAAGAAAAGGCAATGTTACATAAAGGACAGGCTATGTTACATAAAGAACAGGGCAGGTTACATAAATGACAGCCCAGGTTACATAAAGAAAACGCCAGGATACATAAAGGACAGGCAAGTTACATAAAGGACAGGCAGGTTACATAAAGGACAGGCCAGGTTACATAAAGGACAGGCTATGTTACATAAAGGACAGGCCAGGTTATATAGAGGACAGCACAGGTTACATAAAGAAAAGGCTATGTTACATAAAGGACAGGCTATGTTACATAAAGGACAGGGCAGGTTACATAAATGACAGGCCAGGTTACATAAAGAAAACGCCAGGTTACATAAAGGAAAGGCAGGTTACATAAAGGACAGGCAGGTTACATAAAGGACAGGCAGGTTACATAAAGGACATGCCAGGTTACATAAAGGACAGGCGAGGTTGCATAAAGGACAGGCTATGTTACATAAAGGACAGGGCAGGTTACATAAAAGACAGGCCAGGTTACATAAAGGACAGGCCATGTTACATAAAGGACAGGCGAGGTTACATAAAGGACAGGCCATGTTACATAAAGGACAGGCCAGGTTACATAAAGGACAGGTCAAGTTACATAAAAAAATACCAGGTTACATAAAAGACAGGCTATGTTACATAAAGGACAGGCCATGTTACATAAAGGACAGGCCAGGTTACATAGAGGACAGGGCAGGTTACATAAAGAAAAGGCCATGTTACATAAAGGACAGGCTATGTTACATAAAGGACAGGCCAGGTTACATAAAGGACAGGGCAAGTTACATAAAGAAAAGGCCAGGTTACATAAAGGACAGGCTATGTTACATAAAGGACAGGCCATGTTACATAAAGGACAGGCCAGGTTACATAGAGGACAGGGCAGGTTACATAAAGAAAAGGCCATGTTACATAAAGGACAGGCTATGTTACATAAAGGACAGGCCAGGTTACATAAAGGACATGGCAAGTTACATAAAGAAAAGGCCAGGTTACATAAAGGACAGGCTATGTTACATAAAGGACAGGCCATGTTACATAAAGGACAGGCCAGGTTACATAGAGGACAGGGTAGGTTACATAAAGAAAAGGCAATGTTACATAAAGGACAGGCTATGTTACATAAAGAACAGGGCAGGTTACATAAATGACAGGCCAGGTTACATAAAGAAAACGCCAGGATACATAAAAAAAGGACAGGCAAGTTACATAAAGGACAGGCAGGTTACATAAAGGACAGGCCAGGTTACATAAAGGACAGGCTATGTTACATAAAGGACAGGCCAGGTTATATAGAGGACAGCACAGGTTACATAAAGAAAAGGCTATGTTACATAAAGGACAGGCTATGTTACATAAAGGACAGGGCAGGTTACATAAATGACAGGCCAGGTTACATAAAGAAAACGCCAGGTTACATAAAGGAAAGGCAGGTTACATAAAGGACAGGCAGGTTACATAAAGGACATGCCAGGTTACATAAAGGACAGGCGAGGTTGCATATAGGACAGGCTATGTTACATAAAGGACAGGGCAGGTTACATAAAAGACAGGCCAGGTTACATAAAGGACAGGCCATGTTACATAAAGGACAGGCGAGGTTACATAAAGGACAGGCCATGTTACATAAAGGACAGGCCAGGTTACATAAAGGACAGGTCAAGTTACATAAAGAAAATACCAGGTTACATAAAAGACAGGCTATGTTACATAAAGGACAGGCCATGTTACATAAAGGACAGGCCAGGTTACATAGAGGACAGGGCAGGTTACATAAAGAAAAGGCCATGTTACATAAAGGACAGGCTATGTTAGATAAAGGACAGGGCAGGTTACATAAATGACAGGCCAGGTTACATAAAGAAAACGCCAGGTTACAAAAAGGACAGGCAGGTTACATAAAGGACAGGCAGGTTACATAAAGGACAGGCCTGGTTACATAAAGGAAAGGCGAGGTTACATAATGGACAGGCTATGTTACATAAAGAACAGGGCAGGTTACATAAAAGACAGGCCAGGTTACATAAAGGACAGGCCATATTACATAAAGCACAGGCGAGGTTACATAAAGGACAGGCTATGTTACATAAAGGACAGGCCAGGTTACATAAAGGATAGGGCAGGTTAAATAAAGAAAAGGCCAGGTTACATTAAGGACAGGCAGGTTACATAAAGGACAGTTCATGTTACATAAAGGACAGGCCAGGTTACATAGAGAAAAGGGTAGGTTACATAAAGAAAAGGCCATGTTACATAAAGGACAGTCCATATTACATAAAGGACAGCCCACGTTACATAAAGGACAGGCCAGGTTACATAGAGGACAGGGCAGGTTACATAAAGAAAAGGCCATGTTACATAAAGGACAGGCTATGTTACATAAAGGACAGGGCATGTTACATAAATGACAGGCCAGGTTACATAAAGAAAACGCCAGGTTACATAAAGGACAGGAAGGTTACATAAAGGACAGGCCAGGTTACATACAGGACAGGCCATGTTACATAAAGGACAGGCCATGTTACATAAAGGACAGGCCAGGTTACATAAATGACAGGCCAGGTTACATAAAGAAAATGCCAGGTTACATAAAGGACAGGCAGGTTACATAAAGGACAGGCAGGTTACATAAAGGACAGGCCAGGTTACAAAAAGGACAGGCCATGTTACGTAAAGGACAGGGCAGGTTACATCTAAGACAGGCCAGGTTACATAAAGGACAGGCTATGTTACATAAAGGACAGGGCAGGTTACATAAAAGTTAGGCCAGGTTACATAAAGGACAGGCCATGTTTAATTAAGGACAGGCGAGGTTACATAAAGGACAGGCCATGTTACATAAAGGACAGGCCAGGTTACATAAAAGAAAGGGCAAGTTACATAAAGAAAAGGCCAGGTTACATAAAGAAAAGGCCAGGTTACGTAAAGGACAGGCCAGGTTACATAAAGAAAAGGCCAGGTTACATAAAAGACAGGCCATGTGACATAAAGGACAGGCTAAGTTACATAAAGGACAGGCCAGGTTACATAAAGGAACGACAAGGTTACATAAAGGACAGGCCATGTGACATAAAGGACAGGCTAAGTTACATAAAGGACAGGCCAGGTTACATAAAGGACAGGCAAGGATACATAAAGGACAGGCCATATTACATAAAGGACAGGGTAGGTTACACAAAGAAAAGGCCAGGTTACATAAAGAAAAGGCCAGGTTACATAAAGGACAAGCAATGTTACATAAAGGACAGGTTATGTTACATAAAGGACAGGCCAGGTTACATAAAGGACAGGCCAGGTTACATAAAGAAAAGGCCAGGTTACATAAAAGACAGGCAGTTTACATAAAGGACAGACAGGTAACATAAAGGACAGGCCAGGTTACATAAAGGACAGGCGACGCTACCTAAAGGACAGGCCTGATTACATAAAGGACAGGCCAGGTTACACAAAGGACAGGGCAGGTTACATAAAGGCCAGTTCAGGTTACATGAAAGACAGGTCAGGTTACATAAAGGAAAGGCCAGGTTACATAAAGGCCAGGCCAGGTTACATGAAGGACAGACCAGGTTACATAAAGAAAAGACCATGTTACATAAAGGACCAGCGAGGTTACATAAAGGCCAGGCCGGGTTATATAAAGGACAGGCCATGTTACATAAAGGACATTCCATGTTGCATAAAAGACAGGCCAGGTTACATAAAGGACAGGCCAGGTTACATAAAGAAAAGTCCAGGTTACATAAAGGACAGGCGAGGTTACATAAAGGACAGCCCAGGTTACATAAAGGACAGGCCAGGTTACATAATGGACAAGATAGGTTACATAAAAGACACGACAGGTTACATAAAGGATAGGCCAGGTTACATAAAGGACAGGCCATGTTACATAAAGGACAGGCTAAGTTACATAAAGGACAGGCCAGGTTACATAAAGGACAGGCAAGGTTACATAAAGGAACGGCCATGTTACATAAAGGACAGGCCATGTTACATAAAGGACAGGGTAGGTTACACAAAGAAAAGGCCAGGTTACATAAAGAAAAGGCCAGGTTACATAAAGGACAAGCAATGTTACATAAAGGACGGGTTATGTTACATAAAGGACAGGCCAGGTTACACAAAGGACAGGCCAGGTTACATAAAGGCCAGTTCAGGTTACATGAAGGACAGGTCAGGTTACATAAAGGGCAGGCCAGGTTACATAAAGGCCAGGCCAGGTTACATGAAGGACAGGCCAGGTTACATAAAGAACAGGCCATGTTACATAAAGGACCAGCGAGGTTACATAAAGGCCAGGCCAGGTTACATAAAGGACAGGCCATGTTACATAAAGGACAGTCCATGTTGCATAAAAGGCGGGCCAGGTCACATAAAGGACAGGCCAGGTTACATAAAGAAAAGTCCAGGTTACATAAAGGACAAGCCGGTTACATAAAGGACAGGCAGGTTAAATAAAGGACAGGCCATGTTACATAAAGGACAGGCGAGGTTACTATGGAGGCTTATGGAGGCCTATGGATAGCTATGGATGGTTATGGATGGCTTATGTAGGCCTATGGATGGCTATCGACGGCTATGGAGTCCTATAGATGGCAATGAATGGCTATCGTGGCCTATGGAAGGCTATGGATGACCTATGGGGGCCTATGGATGGCTATGGAGAGCTATGGAAGCCTATGGATGGCTATGGATGGCCTATGGAGGCCTATGGATTGCTATGGAGGCCTAAGGATAGCTTTGGACGGCAATAAAGGCCTATGGATGGCAATGGAAGGCTATGGATGGCTTATGAGGTTTATGGAGGGCTATCGAGGCCTTTGGAGGCCTATGGATAGCTATAGATGGCCTATGGAGGCCTATGGATACTTATGGATGGCTGTGAAAGGCTATAGATGGCTTATGAGGACCTATGGATTGCTATGGAGCGCTATGGAGGCTTATGGATAGTTATGGATAATTTATCGGTGAATATGGATAGCTATGGAAACCTATGGATAGTTATGGATGGCTATGGATGGCCTACGGAGGCCTATGGATGGCTATCGACGGCTATGGAGGCCTATGGATGGCTATGGATAGCTATGGTGGCCTATGGAAGGCTATGGATGACCTATGGGGGCCTATAGATAGCTATAGAGGGCTATGGAGGCCAATGGATGGCTATGGACGGCTATGGAGGCCTATGGATGGCAATTGAAGGCTATGGATAACTTTTGAGGACCTACGGATGGCTATGGAGCGCTATGGAAGCTTATGGATAGCGATGGATGTCCTATGGAGGCCTATTGATATCTATCAAGGCTTTGGAGGCCTATGGATTGCTATGGATGGCTACGGAGGCCTATGCATGGCTATGGAGGCCTATGCATAGCTATGGATGGCTATGGTGCCTATGGAAGGCTATGGATGAGATATGGGGGCCTATGGATAGCTATGGAGGGCTATGGAGGCCTATGGATAGCTATGGATTGCCTATGGATTGCTATGGAGACCTATGGATAGCTATGGACGGCTATGGAGGCCTATGGATGGCAATGGAAGGCTATGGATAGCTTATGAGGACCTATGGATATCTATGGAGCGCTATGAAGGCTTATGGATAGCTATCGATCGCCTATGGAGGCTTATGGATGGCTACCGAGGCCTTTGGAGGCCTATGGATAGCTATGGATGGCCTATGGAGACGTATGGATAGTTATGGATGGCTGTGAAAGGCTATGGATGGGTTATGAGGACCTATGGATAGCTATGGAGGCCTATGGAGGCCTATGGATAGCTATGGATGGCTATGGATGGCCTACGGATGCCTATGGATGGCAATGGATGGCCTATGGGGGCCTATGGATGGCTATGAATAGCTATGGAGGCCTATTGATAGCTATGGAGGCCTATGGAAGGCTATGGATTGCCTATGGAAGCCTATGGATGGCTATGGATAGCTATATACATATATATACATACAGTATACATATACAGTTTTATAGCTATCCTTAGCCATCAATAGGCCTCCATAGGTCTCCATAGCTATCCGTAGGCCTCCATAGGCCATCCATAGTCATCCATAGGACTCTATAGCACTCCATAGCTATCCATAGGCCTCAATAGCCTTCTATAGGCACCATAGCCATCCATAGCTATCCATAGGCCTCCATAGCCGTCCATAGCCATCCATAGGCCTCCATAGGCTATTTATAGCCATCCATAGGCCTCCTTAGGCCTCCATAGCTATCCATAGCTATCCATAGGCCTCCCTACATTGGCCTCCATAGCTATCCATAGGCCTCCATAGGCCATCCATAGCCATCCATAGGCCTTTATACCCCTCCATAGCCATCCATAGGCCTACATAGGCCACCCATAAGTAACCATAAGCCTCTATAGCTCTCCATATCTATCCATAGCCATCCATAGGCCTCCATAGCCATCCATAGGCCTCCATAGCCCATCCATAGACATCCATAGGCCTCCATACCCGTCCATAGCCATCCAAAGTCCTCCATAGGCATCCATAGCTATCCATTGGCCTCCATAGGCCTCCATAGCTATCCATCACCATCCATAGGCCTCGATAGGCCTCCATAGCTATCCATAGGCCTCCATAGGCCATCCATCGCCATCCATAAGCCTCCATAGCCTAACATATCCACCATTGGCCTCCATAACCATCCATAGGCCTTCATAGCCCATCCATAGCCATCCATAGGCATGCATAGCGCGCCATAGCCCTTCATAGGTCTCAATAGGCCATCCATAGCCTTCCATAGGCCTGCATAGTCAACTACAGCCATGCATAGGCCTCCATAGGCCTCTATAGTCATCCAAAGGCCTCCATAGGCCATCCATAGCTATCCATAGGCCTGCACAGCGCTCTATAATCATCCATAGGTGTCAATGGGCATCCATAACCTTCCATAGGCCTGCATAGTAAACCACAGCCATCCATAGGCATCCATAGGCCTGCATAGCTATCCATAGCTATCCATAGGCCTCCATAGGCCATCCATAGCTATCCATAGGCCTGTATAGCCGTCCATAGCAATCCAAAGGCCTCCATAGCAATCCATAGGCCACCATAGGCAATCCATAGCTATCCATAGGCCTCCATAGCCATCCATAGCCATCCATAGGCCTCCAATGCCGTCGAAAGCCATCCATAGGCCTCTGTAGGCTATCCATAGGTATTCATAGCTATCCATAGGCCTCCATAGGCCTCCATAGCTATCCATATTCACCGATAGGCTATCCATAACTATCCATAAGCATCCATAGCGCTCCATAGCAGTCCATAGGTCCTCATAAGCCATCCATAGCCTTCCACAGCAATCCATAACTATCAATAGGCCTCCATAGGCCACCCATAGCTATCCATAGGCCTTCAAAGGCCTCGAAAGCCATCCATAGGCCAGCAGAGGCAATCCATAGCTATCCATAGGCCCCCATAGGTCATCTATATCCTTCCATAAGCCACAAAAACCATCCATAGTTATCCATAGGCCTCCATAGATGTCGATAGCCATCCATAGGCCTCCATAGGCCATCCATAACCATCCATAGCTATCCATAGGCCTCCAAAGGCCTCCATAACTGTCCATAGCCACCGATTAGCCTCCAAAGGCCTCCATAGGCCTCCGTAGCTATCCATAGGCCTCCATAACCATCCATAGGCCTCTATAGACCTCCATAGCCATCAATAGGCCTCCATAGGCCATCCATAGCTATCCATAGGCCTCAATAGCGCTCTATAGACATCCACAGGTCTCAATAGGATATCCATAGCCTTCCATAGGCCTCCATAGTCAACAACAGCTATCCATACAACTCCTTAGGCATCCACAGCGATCAATAGTCCATCCATAGCCATCCATAGCCATCCATAGGCCTACATAGGCCTCCAAAACCATCCATAGGCCTCCATAGCTATCCATAGCTATCCATAACCCTCCATAATTCTCCATTGCTATCCATAGAACTCCATAGGCCATCCATAGCCATCCATAGGCCTCCATAGCGCTCCATAGCCATCCATAGGCCTCAATAGCCATCCATAGAATCCATAGGCCATCAATGGCTATCCATAGCCCTCCATAGCCCTCCATAGCCACCAATAGGCCCCAATAGGTCATCCATAGCCTTCCATAGACACCATAGATATCCATAGCTATCCATAGGCCTCCATAGGCCTCCATAGCTATCTATAGAACTTCATAGCCATCCATAGGCCTCCATAGCCCAACCATAATAATCCATAGGCCTCCAGTACGCTCTAAAGCCATCGATAGGTCTGAATAGGCCATCCATAGCCTTCCATAGGCCTCCAAAGGCCTTCATAGCAAACAATAGGCTTCCATAGGCCTCCATAGGCCTCTATAGCAATCCATAGGCCTCCATAGAAATCCATAGCCATATATAGGCCTCCATACGCCATCCATAGTTATCCATAAGCCTCCATTGCGCCCCATAGCCATCCATTGGTCCCCATAGGCTATCCATAGCCTTCCATTGCCATCCATAGGCCTCCATAGCTATCCATAGGCCTCTATAGCTATCCATAGGCCTCCATAGGCCTCAAGAGCTATCCATAACAACCAATAGGCCTACATAGGCCTTAATAGAAATCCATAGGCTTCCATAGGCCTCCACAGCTATCCATAGCTATCAATAGGCCTCCATAGGCCTCCATAGCTATCCATAGGCCTCCATAGCTATCCATAGGCCTGCATAGGCCTCCATAGGCACTCCATAGCCATCCAAAGGCCTCCATACCTCTCTATAGCTATCCAGAGGCCCCCATAGGTCATCCATAGCCTTCCATAGGCTACAGTAGCCATCCATAGCCATCCATAGGCCTCCATAGCCGTCCATAGTTATCCATAGGCCTCCATGGGCCATCAATAGCCATCCATAGCTATCCATAGGCCTCCATGGGCCATCCATAGCCATTCATAGCTATCCATAGGCCTCCATAGGCCTCCATGGCTATATATAGCCAACGAAAGGCCTCCATAGGCTTTCATAGCCATCCATAGGACTCCATATTAAACTACAGCTATCCATAAAATTCCTTAGGCCTCCACAGCGATCAATAGTCTATCCATAGTAATCCATAGCCATCCATAGGTTTCCATAGGCCTCCAGAGGCCATCAATAGCCATCCATAGGCCTCTATAGGCCTCCAAAACCATCCATAGGCCTCAATAGCTATCCATAGCTATCAATACGCCTCCATAGGTCCCCATTGCTATCCATAGGCTTCCATAGGTCATCCATGGCCATCCATAGGTCTCCCTAGCGCTCCATAGCTATCCATAGGCCTCAATAGCCATCCATTGGCCTCCATAGGCTATCAATAGCTATCCATAGGCCTCCATAGCCCTCCATAGCTATTAATAGGCCCCCATAGGTCATCCATAGCCTTCCATAGACACCATAGCTATCTATAGCCATCCATTAGCCTCCGTAGCCGTCCATAGTCATCCATAAGCCTCCGTAGCCGTCCATAGCAATCCATAGGCCTCCATAGGCTATCCATAGCCATCCATAGGCCTCCATAGGCCTCCATAGCTATCCATAGTTATCCATAGGCCTCCATAGCCCTTCATAGCAATCCATAGGCCTCCATAACTATCCATAGGCCTCCATAGGTTATCCATAGCTATCCATAGGCCTCCAATAATATCCATAGGCCTCTTTAGGCCTCCATAGCTATCCATAGCTACCGAAAGGCCTCCATAGGCTTTCATAGCAATCCATAGGCTTCCATAGGCCTCAATAGGCCTACATAGCCATCCATAGGCCTCCATAGTTATCCATAGCGATTCATAGGCCTCCATAGGATATCCGTATATATCCATAAGCCTCCATAGCACTCTATAGCCATCCATTTGTCCCAATAGCCATCCATAGGCCTCCATAACCATCCATAGCCATCCATAGGCCTCCATAGCCGTCCATGGCCATCCATAAACCTCCATAGGCTATCCATAGCCATCCATAGCTATCCATAGGCTTCCATAGGCCTCCAAAGCTATCCATAGCTATCCATAGGCCTCCATAGTAAACTACAGCTATCCATAAAACTCTTTAGGCCTCCAAAGCGATCAATAGTCTATCCATAGTAATCCATAGCCATCCATAGGCTTCCATAGGCCTCCAGAGGCCATCCATAGCCATCCATAACCATCAATAGGCTTCCCTCCATAGGCCTCCATAACCATCCATAGGCCCCCATAGGCCTTCCATAGCCATCCATAGGCCTCCATAGCCCTCCATAGCCATATATAGGCCTCCATGGGCTATCCATAATTATCCATAAGCCTCCATAGCGCTCCATAGCCATCCATAGGTCCCCATAGGCCATCCATAACCTTCCATGGCCTCCATAGGATATCCATAGCCATCCATAGCTATCCTTAGGCCTCCAAAGGCCTCCATAGCTATCCATAGCCACCGATAGGCTTCCATAGGCCTCCAAAGCTATCCATAGCTATCCATAGGCCTCCATAGGCCTCCGTAGCTATCCATAGGCCTCTATAATTATCCATAGTCCTCCATAGGCCTCCATAGGCACTCCATAGCCATCCAAAGGTGTCCATAGCTCTCTATAGCTATCCATAGGCCCCCATAAGTCATCCATAGCCTTCCATAGGCCACAGTAGCCATCTATAGCCATCCATAGGCCTCCATAGCCGTCCATAGTTATCCATAGGCCTCCATAGGCGATCCATAGCCATCCATAATCCTCCATAGGCCTCCATAGCTATCCATAGCTAACGAAAGGCCTCCATAGGCTTTCATAGCAATCCATAGGCTTTCATAGGCCTCCATAGGCCTCCATAGCTATCCATAGGCCTCCATTGCCATCCATAGCTATCCATAGGCCTCCATTGGCCAATCATATCTATCCATAAGCCTCCTTAGCGCTCCATAGTCATCCATAGGTCCCCATAGGCCATCCATAGCCTTCCATTGCCATCCATAGGCTTTCAAAGCCGTCCATAGCCATCCATAGGCCTCCATAGCGATCCATAGGCCTCCATAGGCCATCCATACCCATCCATAGGCCTCCATAGCCCTCCATAGTAATCCATAGGCCCCCATAGGTCATCCATGGCCTTCCATAGGCCACCATAGCCATCCATAACCATCCATAGGCCTCCAAAGCCATCCATAGCTATCCATAGGCCTCCATAGGCCTCCATAGCTATCCATAACCACCGATAGGCCTCCATAGGCCTTCATAGAAATCCATAGGCTTCCATAGGCCTCCATAGCTATCCATAGCTTTCCATAGGCCTCCATAGGCCTTTATAGCTATCCATAGGCCTCCATAGCTATCCATAGGCCTCCAAAGCCATCCATAGCTATCCATAGGCCTCCATAGGCCTCCATAGCTATCCATAACCACCGATAGGCCTCCATAGGCCTTCATAGAAATCCATAGGCTTCCATAGGCCTCCATAGCTATCCATAGCTTTCCATAGGCCTCCATAGGCCTTTATAGCTATCCATAGGCCTCCATAGCTATCCATAGGCCTCCATAGGCCTCCATAGCTATCTATAGGCCTCCATAGGCACTCCATAGCTAACCAAAGGCCTCCATAGCTCTCTATAGCCATCCATAGGCCCCCATTGGTCATCCATAGCCTTCCATGGGCCACAGTAGCCATCCATAGCCATCTATAGGCCTCCATAGCCGTCCATAGTTATCCATAGGCCTCCATAGGCCATCCATAGCCATCCATAGCTATCCATAGGCCTCCATAGGCCTTCATAGCTATTCATAGCCACCGATAGGCCTCCAAAGGCCTTCATAGCAATCCATAGGCCTCCATAGCTATCCATAGCCATCCATAGCCATCCATAGGCCTCCATAGCAAGCCATAGCCATCAATAGGCCCCCAGAGGTCATCCATAGCCTTCAATATACACCATAGTTATCCATAGCCATCCTTACGCCTCCATAAGCCTTTATTGCCATCCATTGGCCTCCATAGGCTATCCATAGCTATCCATAGGCCTCCATAGCGCTCCATAGCTATCAATTGGCCCCCAAAGGTCATCCATAGCCTTCAATTTACACCATAGTTATCCATAGCCATCCATACGCCTCCATAAGTCTCCATTGCCATCCATTGTTCTCCATAGGCTATCCATAGCCATCCATAGGCCTCCGTTGCGGTCCATAGCTACCCATAGGACTCCATAGGCTATCCTTAGCCATCCATAGGCCTCCATTGGCCTCCATACCTATCCATAGCCATCCATAGGCCTCTATAGCCCTTCATAGCAATCCATGGGCCTCTATAGCCATCCATAACCATCAATAGGCTTCCCTCCATAGGCCTCCATAACCATCCATAGGCCCCCATAGGCCATCCATAGCCATCCATAGGCCTCCATAGCCCTCCATAGCCATATATAGGCCTCCATGGGCTATCCATAATTATCCATAAGCCTCCATAGCGCTCCATAGCCATCCATAGGTCCCCATAGGCCATCCATAACCTTCCAAGGCCTCCATAGGATATCCATAGCCATCCATAGCTATCCTTAGGCCTCCAAAGGCCTCCATAGCTATCCATAGCCACCGATAGGCCTCCATAGGCCTTCATAGCAATCCATAGGCTTCCATAGGCCTCTATAGGCCTCCATAGGGCTCCATAGCTATCTATAGGCCTCCATAGCTATCCATAGGCCTCCATAGGCCAACCATATTAATCCATAGGCCTCCAGTACGCTCTATAGCTATCCATAGGTCTAAATAGGCCATCCATAGCCTTACATAGGCCTCTATAGTCAACCACACCTTACCATAAACCTCCATAGGCCTCCATAGCGATCCATAGGCCATCCATAGCCATCCATAGCTATCCATAGGCTTCCATAGACCTCCAAAGGCCATCCAAAACTATCCATAGGCCACCATAGGCCTCAATAGCTATCCATAGGCCTCAATAGCTATCCATACCCATCCATAGGCCTCAATAGGTCTCTATAGCCATCCATAGGCCTCCATACGCCATCCATAGCTATCCATAGGACTCCATAGCGTCCCATAGCTATCCATAGGCCTCAATAGCAATCCATAGGCCTCCATATCGCTCCATAGCAATCAACAGGCCCTCAGAGGTCATTCATAGCCTTCCATAGACACCATAGCCTTCCATACCTTCCATAGGCCTCCATGGGCTATCAATAGCCATCCATAGGCCTCCATAGGCCTACATAGCTATCCAAAGCAATCCATAGGCCTCCATAGCCCTTCATAGCAATCCATGGGCCTCTATAGTCATCCATAGCTATCAATAGGCTTCCCTCTATAGGCCTCCATAACCATCATAGGCCCCCATAGGTTATCAATAGCCATCCATAGCTATCCTTAGGCCTCCAAAGGCCTCCATAGCTATCCATAGCCAACGATAGGCTTCCATAGGCCTCCAAAGCTATCCATAGCTATCCATAGCCATCCATGGGCCTCCATAGAAATCCATAGCTATCAATAGGCCTCCATAGGCCATCCATATCTATCAATAAGCCTCTATAGCGCTCCATAGCCATCCATAGGTCCCCATAGGCCATCCATAGCCTTCCATTGCCATCCATAGGCCTCGATAGTTGTCCATAACCATCCATAGGCCTCCATAGCGATCAATTAGCCATCCATAGCAATCTATAGGCTTCCATAGGCCTCCATAGGTTATTCATAGCGATCCATAGGCCTCCATAGGCCATCCATAGCAATCCATAGGTCTCCATAGCCCTCCATAGCTATCCATAGGCCCCCATAGGTCATCCATAGCCTTCCATAGACACCATAGCTATCAATAGCCATCCATAGGCCTCCGTAGCCGTCCATAGCCATCCATAGGCCTCCATAGGCTATCCATAGCCATTCATAGGCCTCCATAGGCCTCCATAGCTATCCATAGCCATCCATTGGCCTCCATAGCCCTTCATACTAACCTATGGGCCTCTATAGCCATCCATAGCTATAAATAGGCTTCCCTCAATAGGCCTCCATAGGCCTCCATACCTATCCATAGCCATCCATAGGCCTCTATAGCCCTTCATAGCAATCCATGGGCCTCTATAGCCATCCATAACCATCAATAGGCTTCCCTCCATAGGCCTCCATAACCATCCATAGGCCTCCATAGCCCTCCATAGCCATATATAGGCCTCCATGGGCTACCCATAATTATCCATAAGCCTCCATAGCGCTCCATAGCCATCCATAGGTCCCCATAGGCCATCCATAACCTTCCATGGCCTCCATAGGATATCCATAGCAATCCATAGCTATCCTAAGGCCTCCATAGGCCTTCATAGCAATCCATAGGCTTCCATAGGCCTCTATAGGCCTCCATAGGGCTCCATAGCTATCTATAGGCCTCCATAGCCATCCATAGGCCTCCATAGGCCAACCATATTAATCCATAGGCCTCCAGTACGCTCTATAGCTATCCATAGGTCTAAATAGGCCATTCATAGCCTTACATAGGCCTCTATAGTCAACCACACCTTACCATAAACCTCCACAGGCCTCCATAGCGATCCATAGGCCATCCATAGCCATCCATAGCCATCCATAGGCTTCCATAGACCTTTAAAGGCCATCCAAAACTATCCATAGGCCACCATAGGCCTCAATAGCTATCCATAGGCCTCAATAGCTATCCATACCCATCCATAGGCCTCAATAGGTCTCTATAGCCATCCATACGCCTCCATACGCCATCCATAGCTATCCATAGGACTCCATAGCGCCCCATAGCTATCCATAGGCCTCAATAGCAATCCATAGGCCTCCATAGCGCTCCAAAGCCATCAACAGGGCCTCAGAGGTCATTCATAGCCTTCCATAGACACCATAGCCTTCCATACCTTCCATAGGCCTCCATAGGCTATCAATAGCCATCCATAGGCCTCCATAGGCCTACATAGCTATCCAAAGCCATCCATAGGCCTCCATAGCCCTTCATAGCAATCCATGGGCCTCTATAGTCATCCATAGCTATCAATAGGCTTCCCTCTATAGGCCTCCATAACCATCATAGGCCCCCATAGGTTATCAATAGCCATCCATAGGCCTCCATAGCCCTCCATAGCCATATATAGACCTCCATAGGCCATCCATAATTATCCATAAGCCTCCATAGCGCTCCATAGCCATCAATAGGTCCCCATAGGCCTTCCATAGCCTTCCATGGCCTCCATAGGATATCCATAGCCATCCATAGCTATATTTAGGCCTCCATAGGCCTCCATATCTATCCATAGCAACCGATAGGCCTCCGTAAGCCTTCGTAGCAATCTATAGGCTTCCATAGGCCTCCATAGGCCTCCATAGCCATCCATGGGCCTCCATAGAAATCGATAGCTATCAATAGGCCTCCATAGGCCATCCATATCTATCAATAAGCCTCTATAGCGCTCCATAGCCATCCATAGGTCCCCATAGGCCATCCATAGCCTTCCATTGCCATCCATAGGCCTCGATAGTTGTCCATAACCATCCATAGGCCTCCATAGCGATCCATAGGCCTCCATAGGCCATCCATAGCTATCCATAGCCCTCCATAGCCCTCCATAGCCATCCATAGACCTCCATATGTCATCCATAGCCTTCCATAGGCCACCATAGTTATCCATAACCATCCATAGGCCTCCATAGCCGTCCATAGCGATCCATAGGCCTCCATAGGCCATCCATAGCCATCCATAGCTACCCATAGGCCTCCATAGGCCTCCATTGCTATCCATAGCCCTCCATAGGCCTCCATCATACTAATAGAGCTATCCATATGCCTCCATAGCCATCCATAGGCCTCCATAGGCCAACCATAATAATCCATAGACCTCCATTACGCTCTATAGCTATCCATAGGTCTCAATAGGCCATCCATAGCCTTCCATAGGCCTCCATGGTCAACCACACTTCTCCATAAACCTCCATAGGCCTCCATAGCAAGCCATAGGCCTCCATAGGCCTCCATAGCTATCCATAGGCCCCCAAAGGTCATCCATAGCCTTCCATAGGCCATCCATAGCCATCCATAGCTATCCATAGGCTTCCATAGGACTCCATAGCTATCCATAGCCACCGATAGGCCTCCATAGGCCTTCATAGCAATCCATAGGCCTCCATAGGCCTCCATAGCTATCCATAGCCATCCAAAGGCCTCCATAGGCCTCCAAAACTATCCATAGGCCTCCATAGCTATCCATAGCCATCCATACCCCTCCATAGGTCTCCATAGCCATCCATAGGCCTCCATAGTGCTCCAGAGTTATCAATAGGCCACCATAGGTCATCCATAGCCTTCCATAGACACCATAGCTACCTATAGCTATCCATAGGCCTCCGTAGCCGTCCATAGCTATCCATTGGCCTCCATAAGCTATCCATACCAATTCATAGGCCTCCATAGGCCTCCATAGCTATCCATAGTTATCCATAGGCATCCATAGCCCTTCATAGCAATCCATGGTCCTGTATAGCCATCCATAGCAATCATAAGGCTTCCCTCAATAGGCCTCCATAACCATCCATAGGCCTCCATAGGCCATCCATAGCCATCCATAGGCCTCCATAGCCCTCCATACCTATATATAGGCCTCCATTGGCCATCCATAGTTATCCATAAGCCTCCATAGCGCTCCATAGCAATCCATAGGTCCCCATAGACCATCCATAGCCTTCCATTGCCATCCATAGCCCTCCATGGCCGTCCATAGCTATCCACAGTCCTCTATAGCCATCCATAGGCCTCCATAGGCCATCCATAGTTATCCATAGGCCTCCATAGCCCTCCATAGTTATCCATAGGCCCCCAAAGGTCATCCATAGCCTTCAATAGGCTACCATAGCAATTCATAGCCATCCTTAGGCCTCCATAGCTGTCCATAGCCATCCATAGGCCTCCATAGGCCATCCATATCCATCCATAGCTATCCATAGGCCTCCATAGGCCTCCATAGCTATCTATAGCCACCGATAGGCCTCCATAGGCCTTCATTGCAAACCATAGGCTTCCATAGGCCTCCATAGGCCTCAATAGCAATCCATAGGCCTCCATAGACATCCATAGCCATATATAGGCCTCCATAGGCCATCCATAGTAATCCATAAGCCTCCATAGCGCTCCATAGCCATCCATAGGTCCCCATAGGCCATCCATAGCCTTCCATTGCCATCCATAGGCCTCCATAGGCCATCCATATCTCTCCGTACGCCTCCATAGCGCTCCAGAGCTATCCATAGGTCCTAATAGCTATCCATAGGCCTCCATAACCATACATAGGCCTCTAGAATCCATCCATAGCTATCGATAGGCCTCCATAGCCCTCCATAGCCATCCATAGGCCCCCAAAGGTCATCCATAGCATTCCATAGGTCACCATAGCAATCCATTGCCTTCCATAGGCCTCCATAGCCGTCCATAGTTATTCATAGACCTCCATAGGCCTCCATAGGCCATCCATAGCCATCCATAGCTATCCATAGGCTTCCATAGGACTCCATAGCTATCCATAGCCACCGATAGGCCTCAGTAGGCCATCATAAAAATCCATAGGCCTCCATAGCTATCCATAGGCCTCCATAGGCCTTCATAGCTATTCATAGCCACTGATAGGCCTCCATAGGCCTCCAAACCATCCATAGGCTCCATAGCTATCCTGAGCCATCCATACATCTCCATAGGTCTCCATTGCCATCCATTGGCCTCCATAGGCCATCCATAGTTATCCATAGGCCTCCATAGCGCTCCAGATTTATCAATAGGCCACCATAGGTCATCCATAGCCTTCCATAGACACCAAAGCTATCCATAGCCATCCATAGGCCTCTGTAGCCGTCCATAGCCATCCATAGGCCTCCATAAGCTATCCATAGCTATTCACAGGCCTCCATAGGCCCCCATAGCTATCCATAGCCATCTATAGGCCTCCATAGCCCTTCATAGCAATCCATGGGCCTCTATAGCTATCCATAGCCATCAATAGGCTTCCCTCAATAGGCTTCCATAACCATCCATAGGCCTCCATAGGCCATCCATGGCCATCCATAGGCCTCCATAGCGCTCCATAGCCATCCATAGGTCCCCATAGGCCATCCATAGCCTTCCATGGCCATCCATTAGCCTCCATAGCCGTCCATAGCTATCCATAGGCCTCTATAGTTATCCATAGGCCTCCATAGGCCTCCATAGCTATCCATAGCCACCGAAATGCCTCCATAGGCCTTCATAGCAATCCATAGGCCTCCATAGGCCTCCATAGCTATCCATAGCCATCCAAAGGCCTCCATAGGCTTCTAAAACCATCCATAGGCCTCAATAGCTATCCATAGCCATCCATACGCCTCCATAGGTCTCCATAGCCATCCATAGGCCTCCATAGTGCTCAAGATTTATCAATAGGCCACCATAGGTTATCCATAGCCTTCCATAGACACCATAGCTATCTATAGCCATCCATAGGCCTCCGTAGCCGTCCATAGCTATCCATTGGCCTCCATAAGCTATCCATACCAATTCATAGGCCTCCATCGGCCTCCATAGCTATCCATAGTTATCCATAGGCATCCATAGCCCTTCATAGCAATCCATGGGCCTCTATAGGCATCTTTGCAAACATAAGGCTTCCCTCAATAGGCCTCCATAACCATCCATAGGCCTCCATAGGATATCCATAGCCATCCATAGGCCTCCATAGCCCTCCATATCTATATATAGGCCTCCATAGGCCATCCATAGTTATCCATAAGCCTCCATAGCGCTCCATAGCAATCCATAGGTCCCCATAGACCATCCATAGCCTTCTATTGCCATCCATAGCCCTCCATGGCCGTCCATAGCTATCCATAGGCCTCTATAGCCATCCATAGGCCTCCATAGGCCATCCATAGTTATCCATAGGCCTCCATAGCCCTCCATAGTTATCCATAGGCCCCCAAAGGTCATCCATAGCTTTCAATAGGCCAGCATAGCAATCCATAGCCATCCTTAGGCCTCCATAGCTGTCCATAGCCATCCATAGGCCTCCATAGGCCATCCATATCCATCCATAGCTATCCATAGGCCTCCATAGGCCTCCATAGCTATCTATAGCCACCGATAGGCCTCCATAGGCCTTCATTGCAAACCATAGGCTTCCATAGGCCTCCATAGGCCTCAATAGCAATCCATAGGCCTCCATAGACATCCATAGACATATATAGGCCTCCATAGCTATCCATAGTTATCCATAGGCCTCCATAGCGCTCCAGAGTTATCAATAGGCCACCATAGGTCATCCATAGCCTTCCATAGACACCATAGCAATCCATAGCTATCCATAGGCCTCCATAGCCCTTCATAGCAATCCATGGGCCTCTATAGCCATCCATAGCCATCAATAGGCTTCCCTCAATAGGCTTCTATAACCATCCATATGCCTCCATAGGCCATCCATGGCCATCCATAGGCCTCCATAGCGCTCCATAGCAATCCATAGGTCCCCATAGGCCATCCATAGCCTTCCATGGCCATCCATTAGCCTCCATAGCCGTCCATAGCTATCCATAGGCCTCTATAGTTATCCATAGGCCTCCATAGGCCTCCATAGCTATCCATAGCCACCGAAAGGCCTCCATAAGCCTTCATAGCAATCCATAGGCCTCCATAGGCCTCCATAGCTATCCATAGCCATCCAAAGGCCTCTATAGGCCTCCAAAACCATCCATAGGCCTCCATAGCTATCCATAGCCATCCATACGCCTCCATAGGTCTCCATAGCCATCCATAGGCCTCCATAGTGCTCCAGAGTTATCAATAGGCCACCATAGGTCATCCATAGCCTTCCATAGACACCATAGCTATCCATAGCCATCCATAGGCCTCCGTAGCCGTCCATAGCTATCCATTGGCCTCCATAAGCTATCCATACCAATTCATAGGCCTCCATCGGCCTCCATAGCTATCCATAGTTATCCATAGGCATCCATAGCCCTTCATAGCAATCCTTGGGCCTCTATAGGCATCCATAGCAATCATAAGGCTTCCCTCAATAGGCCTCCATAACCATCCATAGGCCTCCATAGGCCATCCATAGCCATCCATAGGCCTCCATAGCCCTCCATATCTATATATAGGCCTCCATAGGCCATCCATAGTTATCCATAAGCCTCCATAGCGCTCCATAGCAATCCATAGGTCCCCATAGACCATCCATAGCCTTCCATTGCTATCCATAGCTCTCCATGGCCGTCCATAGCTATCCATAGGCCTCTATAGCCATCCATAGGCCTCCATAGGCCATCCATAGTTATCCATAAGCCTCCATAGCCCTCCATAGTTATCCATAGGCCCCCAAAGGTCATCCATAGCTTTCAATAGGCCAGCATAGCAATCCATAGCCATCCTTAGGCCTCCATAGCTGTCCATAGCCATCCATAGGCCTCCATAGGCCATCCATATCCATCCATAGCTATCCATAGGCCTCCATAGGCCTCCATAGCTATCTATAGCCACCGATAGGCCTCCATAGGCCTTCATTGCAAACCATAGGCTTCCATAGGCCTCCATAGGCCTCAATAGCAATCCATAGGCCTCCATAGACATCCATAGACATATATAGGCCTCCATAGCTATCCATAGTTATCCATAGGCCTCCATAGCGCTCCAGAGTTATCAATAGGCCACCATAGGTCATCCATAGCCTTCCATAGACACCATAGCAATCCATAGCCATCCATAGGCCTCCATAGCCCTTCATAGCAATCCATGGACCTCTATAGCCATCCATAGCCATCAATAGGCTTCCCTCAATAGGCTTCTATAACCATCCATATGCCTCCATAGGCCATCCATGGCCATCCATAGGCCTCCAGAGTGCTCTATAGCCATCCATAGGTCCCCATAGGCCATCCATAGCCTTCCATTGCCATCCATTAGCCTCCATAGCCGTCCATAGCTATCCATAGGCCTCTATATTTATCCATAGGCCTCCATTGGCCTCCATAGCTATCCATATCCATCCATAGCTATTCATAGGCCTCAATAGGCCTCCATAGCTATCCATAACCACTGATAGGCCTCCATAGGCCTTCATAGAAATCCATAGGCTTCCATAGGCCTCCATAGCTATCCATAGCTTTGCATAGGCATCCATAGGCCTCCATTGCTATCCATAGGCCTCCATAGCTATCCATAGGCCTCCATAGGCACTCCATAGCCATACAAAGGCCTCCATAACTCTTTATAGCTATCCATAGGCCCCCATAGGTCATCCATAGCCTTCCATAGGCCATAATAGCCATCCATAACCATCAATAGGCCTCCATACCCGTCCATAGCTATCCATAGCTATCCATAGGCTTCCATAGGACTCCATAGCTATCCATAGCCACCGAAAGGCCTCCATAGGCCTTCATAGCAATCCATAGGTTTCCATAGGCCTCCATGGGCTTCCATAGTTATAAATAGGCCTCCATAGCTATCCATAGTTATCCATAGGCCTCCATAGCGCTCAAGAGTTATCAATAGGCCGCCATAGGTCATCCATAGCCTTCCATAGACACCATAGCAATCCATAGCCATCCATAGGCCTCCATAGCTATCCATAGCCATCCATAGGCCTCCATAGCCCTTCATAGCAATCCATGGGCCTCTATAGCCATCGATAGCAATCAATAGGCTTCCCTCAATAGGCTTCCATAACCATCCATAGGCCTCCATAGGCCATCCATAGCCATCAATAGGCCTCCATAGCCTTCATAGCTATATATAGGCCTCCATAGGCCATCCATAGTTATCCATAAGCCTCCATAGCGCTCCATAGCCATCCATAGGTCCCCATAGGCCATCCATAGCTTTCCATTGCCATCCATAGGCCTCCATAGCAGTCCATAGCTATCCATAGGCCTCTATGGCCATCCATAGGCCTCCATAGGCCATCCATATCCATCCATAGCTATTCATAGGCCTCAATAGGCCTCCATAGCTATCCATAACCACCGATAGGCCTCCATAGGCCTTCATAGAAATCCATAGGCTTCCATAGGCCTCCATAGCTATCCATAGCTTTCCATAGGCCTTCATAGGCCTCCATTGCTATCCATAGGCGTCCATAGCTATCCATAGGCCTCCATAGGCACTCCATAGCCATCCAAAGGCATCCATAACTCTTTATAGCTATCCATAGGCCCCCAAAGGTCATCCATAGCCTTCCATAGGCCACAATAGCCATCCATAACCATCCATAGGCCTCCATACCCGTCCATAGCTATCCATAGCTATCCATAGGCCTCTATAGGACTCCATAGCTATCCATAGCCACCGATAGGCCTCCATAGGCCTTCATAGCAATCCATAGGCCTCCATAGGCCTCCATAGCTATCCATAGCCATCCATAGGCCTCCATAGGCGTCCATAGTTATCCATACGGCTCAATAGGCCATCCATAGCCTTCCATAGCTATCCATAGCCACCGATAGGCCTCCAAAGGCCTTCATAGCAATCCATAGGCCTCCATAGCTATCAATAGCCTTCCATAGGCCTCCATAGGGCTCCATAGCTATCCATAGGCCTCCATAGCCATCCATAGGCCTCTTTAGGCCAACCATAATAATCCATAGGCCTCAAGTACGCTCTATAGCCATCCATAGGTCTCAATAGGCCATCCATAGCCTTCCATAGACCTCCATAGTCAACCATACCTCTCCATAAACCTCCATAAGCCTCCATAGCGATCCATAGGCCATCCATAGCCATCCATAGGCTTCCATAGACCTCCATAGGCCTTCATAGAAATCCATAGGCTTCCATAGGCCTCCATAGCTATCCATAGTTATCCATAGGCCTCCATAGGCCTCCATAGCTATCCATAGGCCTCCATAGCTATCCATAGGCCTCCATAGGCCTCCATAGCCATCCATAGGCTTCCATAGGCACTCCATAGCTATCCAAAGGCTTCCATAGCTCTCTATAGCTATCCATAGGCCCCCATAGGTCATCCATAGCCTTCAATAGGCCACAGTAGCCATCCATAGTCATCCATAGGCTTCCATAGCCGTCCATAGTTATCCATAGGCCTCCATAGGCCCTCCATAGCTATCCATGGCTATCCATAGGCCTCCATAGGCCTCCATACCTATCCGTAGCCACCCATAGGCCTCCATAGGCCTTCATAGCAATCCATAGGCCTCCATAGCTATCCATAGCCCTCTATAGCCCTCCATAGGGCTCTATAGCTATCCATAGGCCTCCATAGCTATCCATAGGCCTCCATAGGCCATTCATAATAATCCATAGGCCTCCAGTACGCTCTATTGCTATCCATAGGTCTCAATAGGCCATCCATAGCCTTCCATAGGCCTCCATAGTCAAACACACCTCTCCATAAACCTCCATAGGCCTCTATGGCAATCCAATCCACAGGTCCCCATAGGCCATCCATAGCCTTCCATTGCCATCCATTAGCCTCCATAGCCGTCCATAGCTATCCATAGGCCTCTATAGTTATCCATAGGCCTCCATTGGCCTCCATAGCTATCCATAGCCACCGAAAGGCCTCCATAGGCCTTCATAGCAATCCATAGGTTTCCATAGGCCTCCATGGGCTTCCATAGTTATAAATAGGCCTCCATAGCTATCCATAGTTATCCATAGGCCTCCATAGCGCTCAAGAGTTATCAATAGGCCGGCATAGGTCATCCATAGCCTTCCATAGACACCATAGCAATCCATAGCCATCCATAGGCCTCCATAGCTATCCATAGCCATCCATAGGCCTCCATAGCCCTTCATAGCAATCCATGGGCCTCTATAGCCATCGATAGCAATCAATAGGCTTCCCTCAATAGGCTTCCATAACCATCCATAGGCCTCCATAGGCCATCCATAGCCATCAATAGGCCTCCATAGCCCTCCATAGCAATATATAGGCCTCCATAGGCCATCCATAGTTATCCATAAGCCTCCATAGCGCTCCATAGCCATCCAGAGGTCCCCATAGGCCATCCATAGCTTTCCATTGCCATCCATAGGCCTCCATAGCAGTCCATAGCTATCCATAGGCCTCTATGGCCATCCATAGGCCTCCATAGGCCATCCATATCCATCCATAGCTATTCATAGGCCTCAATAGGCCTCCATAGCTATCCATAACCACCGATAGGCCTCCATAGGCCTTCATAGAAATCCATAGGCTTCCATAGGCCTCCATAGCTATCCATAGCTTTCCATAGGCCTTCATAGGCCTCCATTGCTATCCATAGGCGTCCATAGCTATCCATAGGCCTCCATAGGCACTCCATAGCCATCCAAAGGCATCCATAACTCTTTATAGCTATCCATAGGCCCCCAAAGGTCATCCATAGCCTTCCATAGGCCACAATAGCCATCCATAACCATCCATAGGCCTCCATACCCATCGATAGCTATCCATAGCTATCCATAGGCCTCCATAGGCCTCCATAGCTATCCATAGCCACCGAAAGGCCTCTATAGGCCTTCATAGCAATCCATAGGCCTCCATAAGCCTCTATAGCTATCCATAGCCATCCAAAGGCCTCCATAGGCCTCCATAGTTATCCATACGGCTCAATAGGCCATCCATAGCCTTCCATAGCTATCCATAGCCACCGATAGGCCTCCAAAGGCCTTCATAGCAATCCATAGGCCTCCATAGCTATCAATAGCCTTCCATAGGCCTCCATAGGGCTCCATAGCTATCCATAGGCCTCCATAGCCATCCATAGGCCTCTTTAGGCCAACCATAATAATCCATAGGCCTCAAGTACGCTCTATAGCCATCCATAGGTCTCAATAGGCCATCCATAGCCTTCCATAGACCTCCATAGTCAACCATACCTCTCCATAAACCTCCATAAGCCTCCATAGCGATCCATAGGCCATCCATAGCCATCCATAGGCTTCCATAGACCTCCATAGGCCTTCATAGAAATCCATAGGCTTCCATAGGCCTCCATAGCTATCCATAGTTATCCATAGGCCTCCATAGGCCTCCATAGCTATCCATAGGCCTCCATAGCTATCCATAGGCCTCCATAAGCCTCCATAGCCATCCATAGGCTTCCATAGGCACTCCATAGCTATCCAAAGGCTTCCATAGCTCTCTATAGCTATCCATAAGCCCCCATAGGTCATCCATAGCCTTCAATAGGCCACAGTAGCCATCCATAGTCATCCATAGGCTTCCATAGCCGTCCATAGTTATCCATAGGCCTCCATAGGCCCTCCATAGCTATCCATGGCTATCCATAGGCCTCCATAGGCCTCCATACCTATCCGTAGCCACCCATAGGCCTCCATAGGCCTTCATAGCAATCCATAGGACTCCATAGCTATCCATAGCCCTCTATAGCCCTCCATAGGGCTCTATAGCTATCCATAGGCCTCCATAGCTATCCATAGGCCTCCATAGGCCATTCATAATAATCCATAGGCCTCCAGTACGCTCTATTGCTATCCATAGGTCTCAATAGGCCATCCATAGCCTTCCATAGGCCTCCATAGTCAAACACACCTCTCCATAAACCTCCATAGTCCTCTATAGCAATCCATAGGCCATCTATAGCCATCCATAGCCATCCATAGGCTTCCATAGACCTCCAAAGGCCATCCATAGCCATCCATAGGCCACCATAGGCCTCAATAGCTATCCATAGGCCTCAATAGCTATCCATAGCCATCCATAGGCCCCCATAGGCCTCCATAGCTATCCATAATCCTCCAAACGCCATCCATAGCCATCCATAGGACTCCATAGCGCTCCATAGCTATCCATAGGCCTCAATAGCCATCCATAGGCCACCATAGGCCTCAATAGCTATCCATTGGCCTCCATAGCTATACATAGCCATCCATAGGCCTCCATAGGTCTCCATAGCTATCCATAGGCCTCCATACGCCATCCATAGCCATCCACAGGACTCCTTAGCGCTCCATAGCTATCCATAGGCCTCAATAGCTATCCATAGACCTCCATAGGCCATCCATAGCCTTCCATAGGCCACAATTGCCATCTATAACCATCCATAGGCCTCCATACCCATCCATAGGTCATCCATAGCCTTCCATAGGCCACAATAGCCATCCATAACCATCAATAGGACTCCATACCCATCCATAGCTATCCATAGGACTCCATAGGCCTCCATAGCTATCCATAGCCACCAAAAGGCCTCTATAGGCCTTCATAACAATCCAAAGGCCTCCATAGGCCTCTATAGCTCTCCAAAACCATCCATAGGCCTCCATAGCTATCCATAGCCATCCATACGCCTCCATAGGTCTCCATTGCAATCCATTGGCCTCCATAGGCCATCCATAGCAATCCATAGGCCTCAATAGCGCTCCATAGTTATCAATAGGCCCCCAGAGGTCATCCATAGCCTTCCATAGACACCATAGCCATCCATAGCCATCCATAGGCTTCCGTAGCCGTCCATAGCTATCCATAGCCTCCATAGGCTATCCATAGCCATCCATAGGCCTCTATAGGCCTCCATAGCTATCCATAGCTATCCATAGGCCTCCATAGCCCTTCATAGCAATCAATGGGCCTCTATAGCCATCCATAGCTATTAAAAGGCTTCCCTCCTTAGACCTCAATAACCATCATAGGCCCCCATAGGCCATCCATAGCCATCCATAGGCCTCCATAGCAATCCATAGGCCTCCATAGGCCATCCATAGCCATCTATAGCCCTCCATAGCCCTCCATAGCCATCCATAGATTCCCATATGTCATCCATAGCCTTCCATAGACCACCATAGCCATCCATAACCATCCATAGGCCTCCATAGCCATCCATATTCATCCATAGGCCTCCATAGGCCATCCATAGTCATTCATAGCTATCCATAGGCCTCCATAGCCCTCCATAGCTATCCATAGGCACCGACAGGCCTCCATAGGCCTTCATAGCAATCCATAGGCCTCCATAGGCCTCTATAGCTCTCCATAGCCATCCAAAGGACTCCATAGGCCTCCAAAACCATCCATAGGCCTCCATAGCTATCCATAGCCATCCATACGCTTCCATAGGTCTCCATTGCAATCCATTGGCCTCCATAGGCCATCCATAGCCATCCATAGGCCCCCAGAGGTCATCCATAGCCTTCCATAGACAACATAGCCATCCATAGCCATCCATAGGCTTCCGTAGCCGTCCATAGCTATCCATAGCCTCCATAGGCTATCCATAGCCATCCATAGGCCTCCATAGGCCTCCATAGCTATACATAGCTATCCATAGGCCTCCATAGCCCTTCATAGCAATCAATGGGCCTCTATAGCCATCCATAGCTATAAAAAGGCTTCCCTCCTTAGACCTCAATAACCATCATAGGCCCCCATAGGCCATCCATAGCCATCCATAGGCCTCCATAGCAATCCATAGGCCCTCTAAGGCCATCCGTAGCTATCTATAGCCCTCCATAGCCCTCCATAGCCATCCATAGACCCCCATATGTCATCCATAGCCTTCCATAGACCACCATAGCCATCCATAACCATCCATAGGCCTCCATAGCCATCCATATTCATCCATAGGCCTCCATAGGCCATCCATAGTCATTCATAGCTATCCATAGGCCTCCATAGCCCTCCATAGCTATCCATAGGCACCGACAGGCCTCCATAGGCCTTCATAGCAATCCATAGGCCTCCATAGGACTCTATAGCTCTCCATAGCCATCCAAAGGCATCCATAGGCCTCCAAAACCATCCATAGGCCTCCATAGCTATCCATAGCCATCCATACGCTTCCATAGGTCTCCATTGCAATCCATTAGCCTCCATAGGCCATCCATAGCAATGCATAGGCCTCAATAGCGCTCCATAGCCATCGATAGGCCCCCAGAGGTCATCCATAGCCTTCCATAGACAACATAGCCATCCATAGCCATCCATAGGCTTCCGTAGCCGTCCATAGCTATCCATAGCCTCCATAGGCTATCCATAGCAATCCATAGGCCTCCATAGGCCTCCATAGCTATCCATAGCTATCCATAGGCCTCCATAGCCCTTCATAGCAATCAATGGGCCTCTATAGCCATCCATAGCTATCAAAAGGCTTCCCTCCTTAGACCTCAAAAACCATCATAGGCCCCCATAGGCCATCCATAGCCATCCATAGGCCTCCATAGCAATCCATAGGCCTCCATAGGCCATCCGTAGCCATCTATAGCCCTCCATAGCCCTCCATAGCCATCCATAGACCCCTATATGTCATCCATAGCCTTCCATAGGTTACCATAGCCATCCATAACCATCCATAGGCCTCCATAGCCATCCATATTCATCCATAGGCCTCCATAGGCCATCCATAGTCATTCATAGCTATCCATAGGCCTCCATAGCCCTCCATAGCTATCCATAGGCACCGACAGGCCTCCATAGGCCTTCATAGCAATCCATAGGCCTCCATAGGCCTCTATAGCTCTCCATAGCCATCCAAAGGCCTCCATAGGCCTCCAAAACCATCCATAGGCCTCCATAGCTATCCATAGCCATCCATACGCTTCCATAGGTCTCCATTGCAATCCATTAGCCTCCATAGGCCATCCATAGCAATGCATAGGCCTCAATAGCGCTCCATAGCCATCAATAGGACCCCAGAGG
Source organism: Dendronephthya gigantea (assembly GCF_004324835.1). Lineage (NCBI taxonomy): Eukaryota > Metazoa > Cnidaria > Anthozoa > Malacalcyonacea > Nephtheidae > Dendronephthya > Dendronephthya gigantea. Next base: position 34,487 of record NW_021163158.1, on the reverse strand, counting down.
TCATCCATAGCCTTCCATAGACAACATAGCCATCCATAGCCATCCATAGGCTTCCGTAGCCGTCCATAGCTATCCATAGCCTCCATAGGCTATCCATAGCCATCCATAGGCCTCCATAGGCCTCCATAGCTATCCATAGCTATCCATAGGCCTCCATAGCCCTTCATAGCAATCAATGGGCCTCTATAGCCATCCATAGCTATCAAAAGGCTTCCCTCCTTAGACCTCAATAACCATCATAGGCCCCCATAGGCCATCCATAGCCATCCATAGGCCTCCATAGCAATCCATAGGCCTCCATAGGCCATCCGTAGCCATCTATAGCCCTCCATAGCCCTCCATAGCCATCCATAGACCCCTATATGTCATCCATAGCCTTCCATAGGTTACCATAGCCATCCATAACCATCCATAGGCCTCCATAGCTGTCCATATTCATCCATAGGCCTCCATAGGCCATCAATAGTCATCCATAGCTATCCATAGGCCTCAATAGGCCTCCATAGCTATCCATAGGCACCGACAGGCCTCCATAGGCCTTCATAGCAATCCATAGCCATCCATAGGCCTCCCTAGCTATCCATAGCCATCCATAGGCCTCCATAGGTCTCCATAGCTATCCATAGGCCTCCATAGCCATCCATAGGCCTCCATAGGCACTCAATAGCCATTCAAAGGCCTCCATAGCTCTCCATAGCTATCCATAGGCCCCCATAGGTCATCCATAGCCTTCCATAAGCTGCAATAGCCATCCATAGCCATCCATAGGCCTCCATTGCTCTCCATTGATATCCATAGGCCACCATAGGCCATCCATAGCTATCCATAGCTATCCATAGGACTCCATAGGCCTCCATAGCTATCCATAGCTATCGATAGGCCTCCATAGGCCTTCATAGCAATCCATAGGCCTCCATAGCAATCCATAGCCCTTCATAGGCCTCCATAGTCCTCCATAGCTATCCATAGGCCTCCATAGCTATCCATAGGCCTCCATAGGCCAAACATAATAATCCATAGGCCTCCATCACGCTCTATAGCTATCCATAGGTCTCAATAGGCCATCCATAGCCTTCCATAGGCCTCCATGGTCAACCACACTTCTCCATAAACCTCAATAGGCCTCCATAGCGATCCATAGGCCATCCATTGCCATCCATAGCCATCCGTAGCTATCCATAGACCTCCAAAGGCCATCCATAGTCACCCATAGGCCACCATAGGCCTCAATAGCTTACCATAGGCCTCAATAGCTATCCATAGCCATCCATAGGCCTCCATAGGTCTCGATAGCCATCCATAGGCCTCCATACGCTATCCATAGGACTCCATAGCGCTCCATAGCTATCCATAGGCCTCAATAGCCATCCATAGGCCTCAATGGGCCATCCATAGCCTTCCATTGCCATCCATAGGCCTCAATAGCCATCCATAGCAATCCATAGGCCTCCATAGCGATCAATAGGCCTCCATAGGCCATCCAGAGCCATCCATAGACCTCCATAACCTCCATATCTATATATAGGCCTCCATAGGCCATCCATAGTTATCCATAAGCCTCCATAGCACTCCATAGCAATCCATAGGTCCCCATAGACCATCCATAGCCTTCCATTGCCATCCATAGCCCTCCATGGCCGTCCATAGCTATCCATAGGCCTCTATAGCCATCCATAGGCCTCCATAGGCCATCCATAGTTATCCATAAGCCTCCATAGCCCTCGATAGTTATCCATAGGCCCCCAAAGGTCATCCATAGCTTTTAATAGGCCAGCATAGCAATCCATAGCCATCCTTAGGCCTCCATAGCTGTCCATAGCAATCCATAGGCCTCCATAGGCCATCCATATCCATCCATAGCTATCCATAGGCCTCCATAGGCCTCCATAGCTATCTATAGCCATCCATAGGCCCCCATAGGTCATTCATAGCCTTCCAGAGCCACAATAGCCATCCATAATTATCAATAGGCCTCCATTGCCGTCCAAAGCTATCCATAGGCCTCCATAGGCCATCCATAGCCATCCATGGCAATCCATAGGCCTCCATAGGCCTTCATAGCTATCCAAAGCTACCGAAAGGCCTCTATAGGCCTTTCATAGCAATCCATAGGCCTCCATAGGCCTCTATAGCTATCCATAGCTATCCAAAGGCCTCCATAGGTCTCCAAAACCATCAATAGGCCCCCATAGCTATCCATAGCCATCCATATGCCTCAATAGGTCTCCATTGCAATCCATTGGCCTCCATAGGCCATCCATAGGCCACCATAGGCCTCAATAGCTATCCATAGGCCTCAATAGCTATCCATAGCCATCCATAGCCCTCCATAGGTCTCCATAGCCATCCATAGGCCTCCATACGCTATCCATAGCCATCCATAGGACTCCATAGCGCTCCATAGCTATCCATAGGCCTCAATAGCCATCCATAGGCCTCCATGGGCTATCCATAGCCTTCCATTGCCATCCATAGGCCTCAATAGCCGTCCATAGCCATCCATAGACCTCCATAGCCCTCCATAGCCGTCCATAGGCCCCTATAGGTCATCTATAGCCTTCCATAGACACCATAGCTATCCATAGCCATCCATAGGCCTCCGTAGCCGTCCATAGCCATCCATAGGCCTCCATACGCTATCTATAGCCATCCATAGGACTCCATAGCGCTCCATAGCTATCCATAGGCCTCAATAGCCATCCATAGGCCTCCATGGGCCATCCATAGCCTTCCATTGCCATCCATAGGCCTCAATAGCCATCCATAGCAATCCATAGGCCTCCATAGCGATCAATAGGCCTCCATAGGCCATCCATAGCCATCCATAGACCTCCATAACCTCCATAGCCATCCATAGGCCCCCATAGGCATTCTAGCCTTCCAGAGCCACAATAGCCATCCATAATTATCCATAGGCCTCCATTGCCGTCCAAAGCTATCCATAGGCCTCCATAGGCCATCCATAGCTATCCATGGCTATCCATAGGCCTCCATAGGCCTCCATAGCTATCCAAAGCTACCGAAAGGCCTCTATAGGCCTTTCATAGCAATCCATAGGCCTCCATAGGCCTCTATAGCTATCCATAGCTATCCAAAGGCCTCCATAGGTCTCCAAAACCATCAATAGGCCCCCATAGCTATCCATAGCTATCCATATGCCTCAATAAGTCTCCATTGCAATCCATTGGCCTCCAAAGGCCATCCATAGTCATCCATAGGCCACCATAGGCCTCAATAGCTATCCATAGGCCTCAATAGCTATCCATAGCCATCCATAGCCCTCCATAGGTCTCCATAGCCATCCATAGGCCTCCATACGCTATCCATAGCCATCCATAGGACTCCATAGCGCTCCATAGCTATCCATAGGCCTCAATAGCCATCCATAGGCCTCCATGGGCTATCCATAGCCTTCCATTGCCATCCATAGGCCTCAATAGCCGTCCATAGCCATCCATAGACCTCCATAGCCCTCCATAGCCATCCATAGGCCCCCATATGTCATCTATAGCCTTCCATAGACACCATAGCTATCCATAGCCATCCATAGGCCTCCGTAGCCGTCCATAGCCATCCATAGGTCTCCATAGCCTATCCATAGCCATCCATAGGCCTCCATAGGCCTCCATTGCTATCCATAGCCCTTCATAGCAATCCATGGGCCTCTATAGCCATCCATAGCTATCAATAGGCTTCCCTCCATAGGCCTCCATAACCATCCATAGGCCCCCATAGGCTATCCATAGCCATCCATAGGCCTCCATAGGCCGTCCAAAGCTATCCATAGGACTCCATAGGCCATACATAGCCATCAATATGACTCCATATCGCCCAATAGCTATCCATAGGCCTCAATAGCCATCCATAGGTCTCCATAAGCCATCCATAGCCATCCATAGGCCTCCATTGCCCTCCATAGCTATCCATAGGCCCCCATAGGTCATCCATAGCCTTGCATAGGCACCATAGCAATCCATGGCTATCCATACGCCTCCATAGCTGTCCATAGCTATACATCAGCCTCCATAGGCCTCTATAGGCCATCCATAGCCTTCCATTGCCATCCAAAGACCTCAATAGCCGTCCATAACCATCCATAGGCCTCCATAGGCCATCCATAACCATCCATAGGCCTCCATAGCCCTCCATAGCCATCCATTGGCCCCCATAGCTCATCCATAGCCTTCCATAGGCCACAATAGCCATCCATAACATTCCATGGGCCTCCATAGCCGTCAATAGCTATCCATAGGCCTCCATAGGCCATCCATAGTTATCCATAGCTATCCATAGGCTTCCATAGGCCTCCATAGCAATCCATAGGCCTCCATAGGCATCCATAGCCATCCACAGGCCTCCAAAGGCAATCCATAGCTATCCATATGCCTCCATGGCTCACCATAGCTATCCATAGGCCCCCATAGGTCATCCATAACCTTCCATAGGCCAGCATAGTCATCCATAGTTGTCCATAGGCCTCCAAAGCCGTCCATAGCCATCCATAGGCCTCCATAGGCCATCAATAGCAATCATTAGCTATCCACAGACCTCCATAGGCCTCCATAGCCTTTTCCATAGCTATCCATAGGCCCCCATAGGTCATCCATAGCCTTCCATAAGCTGCAATAGCCATCCATAGCCATCCATAGGCCTCCATTGCCGTCCATTCATATCCATAGGCCTCCATAGGCCATCAATAGCAATCTATAGCTATCCATAGAACTCCATAGGCCTCCATAGCTATCCATAGCCACCGATAGGCCTCCATAGGGCTTCATAGCAATCCATAGGCCTCCATAGGCCTCCATAGCTATCCATAGCCCTCCATAGGCCTCTAGAAGCCTCCATAGCCATCGATAAGCCTCCATAGGCCTCCATAGCTATCAATAGCCCTCCATAGGCCTCTGGAGGCCTTCATAGCAATCCATAGGCCTCTATAGGCCTCCATAGCTATCAATAGCCCTCCATAGGCCTCTAGAGGCCTTCATAGCAATCCATAGGACTCTATAGGCCTCCATAGCTATCCATAGCTATCAAAAGGCCTCCATAGACCTCCAAAACCATCCATAGTTCTCAATAGCTATCCATAGCCATCCATACGCCTCCATAGGTCTCCATTGCGATCCATAGGCCTCCATAAGCCGTCCATAGCAATCCATAGGCCTCCATAGCGCTCCATAGCTATCAATAGGCCCCCATAGGCTATCCATAGCCATCCATAGCCCTCCATGGCTATCCATAGGCCCCCATAGGTCATCCATAGCCTTCCATAGGCCACCATAGCCATCCATAACCATCCATAGGCCTCCATAGCCGTCCATAGTCATCCATAGGCCTCCATAGGCCATCCATAGTCATCCATAGCTATCCATAGGCCCCCATATGCCTCCATAGCTATCCATAGCCATCCATAGGCCTCCATAGGTCTCCACAGCTATCCATAGGCCTCCATAGGAACTCCATAGCCATCCAAAGACCTCCATAGCTCTCCATAGCTATCCATAGGCCCCCATAGGTCATCCATAGCCTTTCATAAGCCACAATAGCCATCCATAGCATCCATAGGCCTCCATAGCCGTCCATAGATATCCAGAGGCCATAGGCTATCCATAGCCATCCATAGCTATCAATAGGCCTCCATAGGCCGCCATAGCTATCCATAGCCAACGATAGGCCTCCAAAGGCCTTCATAGCAATCCATTGGCCTCCATAGCTATCCACCCCTCCATAGGCCTCCATAGGCCTCCATAGCTATCCATAGGCCTCCATAGCCATCCATAGGCCTCCATAGGCCAACCATAATAATCCATAGGCCTCCATTACGCTCTATAGGTATCCATAGGTCTCAAAAGGCCATCCATAGCCTTCCATAGGCCTCCATGGTCAACCACACCTCTCCATAAACCTCCACTGCGATCCATAGGCCTCCATAGCCATCCATAGCCCTCCATAGGCCAACCATAATAATCCATAAGCCTCCAGTACGCTCTATAGCCATCCATAGGTCTCAATAGAATATCCATAGCCTTCCATAGGCCTCCATAGTCAACCACATCTCTCCATAAACCTCCGTAGGCCTCCATAGCGATCCATAGGCCATCCATTGCAATCCATAGCCATCCATAGCCATCCATAGACCTCCAAAGGCCATTAATAGTCACCCATAGGCCACCATAGGCCTGAATAGCTATCCATAGGCCTTAATAGCTATCCATAGCCATCCATAGGCCTCCATAGGTCTCGATAGCCATCCATAGGCCTCCATACGCTATCCATAGCCATCCATAGGACTCCATAGCGCTCCATAGCTATCCATATGCCTCAATAGCCATCCATAGGCCTCCATGGGCCATCCATAGCCTTCCATTGCCATCCATAGGCCTCAATAGCCATCCATAGCAATCCATAGGCCTCCATAGCGATCAATAGGCCTCCATAGGCCATCCATAGCCATCCATAGACCTCCATAGCTCTCCATAGCCATCCATAGGCCCCCATAGGTCATTCATAGCCTTCCATAGGCCACAATAGCCATCCATAATTATCCATAGGCCTCCATTGCCGTCCAAAGCTATCTATAGGCCTCCATAGGCCATCCATAGCCATCCATGGCTATCCATAGGCCTCCATAGGCCTCCATAGCTATCCACAGCTACGGAAAGGCCTCTATAGGCCTTTCATAGCAATCCATAGGCCTCCATAGGCCTCTATAGCTATCCATAGCTATCCAAAGGACTCCATAGGCCTCCAAAACCATCAATAGGCCTCCATAGCTATCCATAGCCATCCATATGCCTCCATAGGTCTCCATTGCAATCCATTGGCCTCCATGGGCCATCCATAGTCATCCATAGGCCACCATAGCCTCAATAGCTATCCATAGGCCTCAATAGCTATCCATAGCCCTCCATAGCCCTCCATAGGTCTCCATAGCTATCCAGAGGCCTCCATAAGCTATCTATAGCCATCTATAGGACTCCATAGTGCTCCATAGCTATCCATAGGCCTCAATAGCCATCCATAGGCTTCCATGGGCTATCCATAGCCTTCCATTGCCATCCAGGCCTCAATATCCGTCCATAGCCATCCATAGACCTCCATAGCCCTCCATAGCCATCCATAGGCCCCCATAGGTCATCTATAGCCTTCCATAGACACCATTGCCATCCATAGCCATCCATAGGCCTCCGTAGCCGTCCATAGCCATCCATAGGTCTCCATAGCCTATCCATACCTATCCATAGGCCTCCATAGGCCTCCATGGCTATCCATAGCCATCCATAGGCCTCCATAGCCCTTCATAGCAATCCATGGGCCTCTATAGCCATCTATAGCTATCAATAGGCTTCCCTCCATAGGCCTCCATAACCATCCATAGGCCCCCATAGGCTATCCATAGCCATCTATAGGCCTCCATAGCCCTCTATAGCTATATATAGGCCTCCATAGGCCATCCATGTTTATCCATAAGCCTCCATAACGCTCCATAGCCATCCATAGGCCCCCATAGGTCATTCATAGCCTTCCATAGGCCACAATAGCCATCCATAATTATCCATAGGCCTCCATTGCCGTCCAAAGCTATCTATAGGCCTCCATAGGCCATCCATAGCCATCCATGGCTATCCATAGGCCTCCATAGGCCTCCATAGCTATCCACAGCTACGGAAAGGCCTCTATAGGCCTTTCATAGCAATCCATAGGCCTCCATAGGCCTCTATAGCTATCCATAGCTATCCAAAGGACTCGATAGGCCTCCAAAACCATCAATAGGCCTCCATAGCTATCCATAGCCATCCATATGCCTCCATAGGTCTCCATTGCAATCCATTGGCCTCCATGGGCCATCCATAGTCATCCATAGGCCACCATAGGCCTCAATAGCTATCCATAGGCCTCAATAGCTATCCATAGCCATCCATAGCCCTCCATAGGTCTCCATAGCCATCCAGAGGCCTCCATAAGCTATCCATAGCCATCCATAGGACTCCATAGCGCTCCATAGCTATCCATAGGCCTCAATAGCCATCCATAGGCCTCCATGGGCTATCCATAGCCTTCCATTGCCATCAATAGGCCTCAATATCCGTCCATAGCCATCCATAGACCTCCATAGCCCTCCATAGCCATCCATAGGCCCCCATAGGTCATCTATAGCCTTCCATAGACACCATTGCCATCCATAGCCATCCATAGGCCTCCGTAGCCGTCCATAGCCATCCATAGGTCTCCATAGCCTATCCATACCTATCCATAGGCCTCGATAGGCCTCCATGGCTATCCATAGCCATCCATAAGCCTCCATAGCCCTTCATAGCAATCCATGGGCCTCTATAGCCATCTATAGCTATCAATAGGCTTCCCTCCATAGGCCTCCATAACCATCCATAGGCCCCCATAGGCTATCCATAGCCATCTATAGGCCTCAATAGCCCTCTATAGCCATATATAGGCCTCCATAGGCCATCCATGGTTATCCATAAGCCTCCATAACGCTCCATAGCCATCCATAGGTCCCAATAGGCCATCCATAGCCTTCCATAAGCCTCCATAGGCTATCCATAGCAAACCATAGCTATTCATAGGCCTCCATAGGCCTCCATAGCTATCCATAGCCACCGAGAGGCCTCCATAGGCCTTCATAGCAATCCATAGTCTTCCAAAGGCCTCCATAGGCCTTCATAGCCATCCATAGGCCTCCATAGAAATTTATAGCCATCCATAGGCCTCCATAGGCCATCCATATCTATCCATAAGCCTCCATAGCGCTCCATAACCATCTATAAGTGCCCATAGGCCATCCATAGCCTTCCATTGCAATCCATAGGCCTCGATAGCCATCCATAGCCATCCATAGGCCTCCATAGCGATCCTTAGGCCTCCATAGGCCATCCATAGCACTCCATAGCCCTCCATAGCTATCCATAGGCCCCCTTAGGTCATCCATAGCCTTCAATAGGCCACCATAGCCATCCATAACCATCCAAAGGCCTCCATAGCCGTCCATAGTCATCCATAGGCCTCCATAGGCCATCCATAGTCATCCATAGCTATCCATAGGCCTCCATAGGCCTCCATAGCTATCCATAGCCATCCATAGGCCTCCATAGGTCTCCACAGCTATCCATAGTCTCCATAGGAACTCCATAGCAATCCAAAGACCTCCATAGCTTCCATAGCTATCCATAGTCCCCATAGGTCATCCATAGCCTTTCATAAGCCAAATAGCCATCCATAGCCATCCATAGGCCTCCATAGCCATCCATAGATATCATAGGCCCCATAGGCTATCCATGCCATCCATAGCTATCCATAGCCTCCATAGCCTCCATAGCTATCCATAGCTAACGATAGGCCTCCATAGGCCTTCATAGCAATCCATTGGCCTCCATAGCTATCCATACCCCTCCATAGGCATCCATAGGCCTCCATAGCTATCCATAGGCCTCCATAGTCATCATAGGCCTCCATAGGCCTCCATAGCTATCCATAGGCCTCCATAGCCATCATAGCCTCCATAGGCCAACCATAATAATCCATAAGCCTCCATTACGCTCTATAGCTATCCATAGGTCTCAATAGCCATCCATAGCCTTCCATAGGCCTCCATGGTCAACCAACCTCTCCATAAACCTCTATGCCTCCATTTTGCGATCCATAGGCCATCCATAGCCTTCCATAGGCTCCATTGGCCATCCAGAGCTATCCATAGGCTACCATAGGCATCAATAGCCATCAATAGACCCATAGCTATCCATAGCCATCCATAGGCTCCATAGGTCTCCATAGCCATCCATAGGCCTCCAAAGGCCATCCAAAGCTATCCATGGGACTCCATAGGCAATACATAGCCATCAATAGGACTCCATATCGCCCAATAGCTATCCTTAGGCCTCAATAGCCATCCATAGGTCTCCATAAGCCATCCATAGCCATCCATAGGCCTCCATTGCCTCCATTGCCTCCATAGCTATCCATAGGCCTCATAGTCATCCTAAGCCTTGCATAGGCACCAAAGCAATCCATGGCCATCCATAGGCTCCATAACCGTCCATAGCTATCCGTAAGCCTCCATAGCCTCTATAGGCCATCCATACCCTTCATTGCATCCAAAGACCTCAATAGCCGTCCATGCCATCCATAGGCCTCCATAGGCCATCCATAGCCATCCATAGGCCTCCATAGCCTCCATAGCCATCCATTAGCCCAAGCTCTCCATAGTTTTCCATAGGCTACAATAGCCATCCATAACATTCCATAGCCTCCATAGCCGTCTAGCTATCCAGGCCTCCATAGGCCATCCATAGTTATCCATAGCTATCCATAGCTTCCATAGCCTCCATAGCAATCCATAGGCCTCCATAGGCATCATAAGCCATCCATAGGCCTCCAAAGGCAATCCATAGCTATCATATTCCATGGCTCACCATTGCTATCCATAGGCCCCATAGGTCATCCATAGCCTTCCATAGGCCAGCATAGTCAACCATAGTTGTCCATAGGCCTCCAAGCGTCCATAGCATCCATAGGCCTCCATAGGCGATCAATAGCAATCTACTACCATAGACCTCCATAGGCCTCCATAGCTCTCCATAGGCCAGCATAGTCATCCATAGTTGTCCATAGGCTCCAAAGCCGTCCATAGCCATCCATGCCTCCATAGGCCATCAATAGGCCTCCATAGCTTCCATCCTATCCATAGCCTCCATAGGCCATCCATATCTATCCATAAGCCTCCATAGCACTCCATAGCTATCCATAGGTCCCAATAGCCATCCATAGGCCTCCATAACCATCCATAGTCCTCCATAATCCATCCATAGCTATCCATAGGCCTCCATAGCCCTCCATAGCCATCCATAGGCCCCAAAAGGTCATCCATAGCCTTCCATAGGCACATAAGTATCCATAGCCTTCCATAGGCCTCCATAGCCGTCCATAGCATCCATAGGCCTCCATAGGCCTCCATAGGTTATCCATAGGCCATCCATAGCCATCCATAGCTATCCATAGGCCTCCATAGGCCTCCATAGCTATCCATAACCGAAAGGCCTCCATAAACCTTCATAGCAATCCATAGGCCCCCATAGTCATCCATGCCTTCCATAGGCCACAGTAGCTATCCATAGCCATCTAGGCTCCACAGCCGTCCATAGTTATCTAAAGGCCTCCATAGGCCATCCATAGCCATCCATAGCTATCCATAGGCCTCCATAGGACTTCATAGCTATCCATAGCTACCGATAGGCCTCCATAGGCCTTCACAGCAATCCATAGACCTGCATAGCTATCCATAGCCATCTAAAGGCCTTCATAAGCCTCCATAGCTATCCATAGGCCTCCATAGCAATACATAGGCCTCCATAGGCATCCATAGTCATCTATAGGCCTCAAAAGGCAATCTATAGCTATCCATAGGCCTCAATGGCTCTCCATAGCTATCCATAGGCCCCCATAGGTCATCCATAGCCTTCCATAGGCCACCATAGTAATCCATAAATATCCATAGGCCTCCATAGCCGTCCATAGCTATCCATAGGCCATCCATAGCAATATATTGCTATCCATAGGCCTCCATAGGCCTTCATAGCTATCCATAGCTACCGATAGGCCTCCATAGGCCTTCATAGCAATCCATAGGCCTCCACAGGCCTCCATAGCTATCCATAGCCATCCAAAGGCCTCCATAGTCCTCCAAAAACCATCCATAGGCCCCATAGCTATCCATAGCATCAATACGCCTCCATAGGTCTCCATTGTTATCCATTGGCCTCGATAGGATCATAGACCTCCATGGCCACTCCATAGCGCTCCATTGCCATCAAAGGCACCCATAGGTCATCTATAGTCCTCAATAGACACCTAGCCATCCATAGCCATCCATAGGCCTCCGTAGCCGTTTATAGCTATCCATAGGCCTCAATAGGCAATCCATAGCCATTCATAGGCCTCCATAGGCCTCCATAGCTATCCATAGCCATCAATAGGGCTCCATAGCCCTTCATAGCAATCCATGGGCATCTATAGCCATGAATAGCCATCAATAGCCTTCCTTCCATAGGGCTCCATACCCTTCCATAGGCCTCCATAGGCCATCCATAGCCATCCATAGGCCTCCATAGCCTCAATAGCCATATAGGCCTCCATAGGCCATCCATAGTTATTCATTAGCCTCCATAGCGCTGCATAGCTATCAATAGGTCTCCATAGGCTATCCATAGCCTTCCATTGCCATTCATAGGCCTCCAAGCCATCCATAGCTCCATAGGCCTCCATAGCCCTCCATAGGACTCCATAGGCCATACATAGCCATCCATAGGACTCCATAGCGCCCAATAGCTATCCATAGGACTCCATTGCCCTCCATAGCCATCCAAAGGCCATTATAGGTCATCCATAGCCTTGCATAGGCACCATAGTTATCCATGGCCATCCATAGGCCTCCATAGCGATTTATAGTTCTCCATAGGCCATCCATAGCATTCCATAGGCCTCCATAGCCCTCCATAGCAATCCATAGGCCCCCATAGCTGTCCATAGCTATCCATAGGCCTCCATAGGCCATCCATAGCCATCCATAGCTATCCATAGGCCTCCATAGGCCTCCATAGCTATCCATAGCCACCGATAGGCCCCATGGCCTTCATAGCAATCCATAGGCCTCCAAAGGCCTTCATAGCTATCCATAGCCATCCAAAGGCCTCCATAGGCCCCATAGTTATCCATAGGCCCCAGAGCAATCCATAGGCCTCCATAGCTACCATAGGCCTCCAAAGGCAATCCATAGCTATCCATAAGCCTCCATAGCTCCCCATAGCCATCCATAGGCCCCCATAAGTCATCCATAGCCATCCATAGGTCCCCATAGGCTATCCATAGCCTTCCATTGATATCCATAGGCCTCCATAGCCATCGGCTATAGCTATCCATAGTCCTTAGTCCATAGCTCATCTATAGTCCATAGCTATCCATAGGCCTCTCTAGCTATCCATAGGCCTCCATAGGCCTCCATAGCTATCCATAGCAACCGAAAGGCCTCCATAGCCCTTCATAGCAATCCATAGGCTTCCATAGGCCTCAATAGGCCTCCATAGCCTTCAATAGGCCTCCATACCTATCCATAGCTATCCATAGGCCTCCATAGGCCATCCATATCTATCCATAAGCCTCCATAGCGCTCCATAGCTATCCATAGGTCCCAATAACCATCCATAGGCCTCCATAGCTATCCATAGGCCTCCATAGGCGATCCATAGCGATCCAAAGCCCTCCATAGTCCTCCATAGCCATCCATAGGCCCCCATAGGACATCCATAGCCTTCCATAGGCCACCATAGCCATCCATAACCATCCATATGCCTCCATAGCCGTCCATAGCTATCCATAAGCCTCCATAGGCAATCCATAGCCATGCGTAGCTATCCATAGGCCTCCATAGGCCTCCATAGCTATCCATAGCCACCAATAGGCCTCCATAGGCCTTCATAGCAATCCATAGGCCTCCATAGGCCTCCATAGCTATCCATAGCCATCCATAGGCCTCCATAGGTCTCCAAAGCTATCCATAGGCACTCCATAGCTATCCAAAGTCCTCCATAGCTATGCATAGCTATCCATAGGCCCCCATAGTTCATCCATAACCTTTCTTAGGCCACAAAAGCCATCCATAGCCATCCATAGGCCTCCATAGCCGTCCATAGATATCCAAAGGCCTCCATAGGCTATCCATAGCAATCCATAGCTATCCATAGGCCTCCATAGGCCTCCATAGCTATCCATAGCCACCGATAGGCCTCCATAGGCCTTCATAGCAATCCATAGGCCTCCATAGCTATCCATAGCCCTCCATAGGCCTCCATAGGCCTCCATAGCCCTCCATAGGCCTCCATAGATATCCATAGGCCTCCATAGGCCTCCATAGCCATCAATAGGCCTCCATAAGCTATCAATAATATTCCATAGGCCTCCATTACGCCTTATAGCCATCCATAGGTCTCAATAGGCCATCCATAGCCTTCCATAGGCCTCCATAGTAAACCACACCTCTCCATAAACCTCCATAGGCCTCCATAGCGATCCATAGGCCATCCATAGCCATCAATAGGCATCCATAGGCCTCAATAGCTATCCATAGGCCTTAATAGCTATCCATAGGCCTCCATAGGCTATCCACAGCCATCCATAGCTATCCATAGGCCTCCATAGGCCTCCATAGCTATCCATAATCACCGATAGGCCTCCATAGGCCTTCATAGCAATCCATAGGCCTCCATAGGCCTCCATAGCTATCCATAGCCATCAATAGGCCTCCATAGGTCTCCATAGCTCTCCATAGGCACTCCATAGCTATCCAAAGTCCTCCATAGCTCTCCATAGCTATCCATAATCCCCCATTAGTCATCCATAAGCTTCCATAGGCCACAAAAGCCATCCATAGCCATCCATAGGCCTCCATAGCCGTCCATAGATATCCAAAGGCCTCCATAGGCTATCCATAGCAATCCATAGCTATCCATAGGCCTCCATAGGCCTCCATAGCTATCCATAGCCACCGATAGGCCTCCATAGGCCTTCATAGCAATCCATAGGCCTCCATAGCTATCCATAGCCCTCCATAGGCCCCCATATGCCTCCATAGCCCTCCATAGGCCTCCATAGATATCCATAGGCCTCCATTGGCCTCCATAGCCATCAATAGGCCTCCATGGGCTATCAATAATATTCCATAGGCCTCCATTACGCCTTATAGCCATCCATAGGTCTCACTAGGCCATCCATAGCCTTCCATAGGCCTCCATAGTAAACCACACCTCTCCATAAACCTCCATAGGCCTCCATAGCGATCCATAGGCCATCCATAGCCATCCATAGGCATCCATAGGCCTCAATAGCTATCCATAGGCCTTAATAGCTATCCATAGTTATCCATAGGCCTCCATAGGCTATCCACAGCCATCCATAGCTATCCATAGGCCTCCATAGGCCTCCATAGCTATCCATAATCACCGATAGGCCTCCATAGGCCTTCATGGCAATCCATAGGCCTCCATAGGCCTCCATAGCTATCCATAGCCATCCATAGGCCTCCATAGGTCTCCATAGCTCTCCATAGGCATTCCATAGCTATCCAAAGTCCTCCATAGCTCTCCATAGCTATCCATAATCCCCCATTAGTCATCCATAAGCTTCCATAGGCCACAAAAGCCATCCATAGCCATCCATAGGCCTCCATAGCCGTCCATAGATATCCAAAGGCCTCCATAGGCTATCCATAGCAATCCATAGCTATCCATAGGCCTCCATAGGCCTCCATAGCTATCCATAGCCACCGATAGGCCTCCATAGGCCTTCATAGCAATCCATAGGCCTCCATAGCTATCCATAGCCCTCCATAGGCCCCCATAGGCCTCCATAGCCCTCCATAGGCCTCCATAGATATCCATAGGCCTCCATAGGCCTCCATAGCCATCAATAGGCCTCCATGGGCTATCAATAATATTCCATAGGCCTCCATTACGCCTTATAGCCATCCATAGGTCTCAATAGGCCATCCATAGCCTTCCATAGGCCTCCATAGTAAACCACACCTCTCCATAAACCTCCATAGGCCTCCATAGCGATCCATAGGCCATCCATAGCTATCCATAGGCATCCATAGGCCTCAATAGCTATCCATAGGCCTTAATAGCTATCCATAGTTATCCATAGGCCTCCATAGGCTATCCACAGCCATCCATAGCTATCCATAGGCCTCCATAGGCCTCCATAGCTATCCATAATCACCGATAGGCCTCCATAGGCCTTCATGGCAATCCATAGGCCTCCATAGGCCTCCATAGCTATCCATAGCCATCCATAGGCCATAGGTCTCCATAGCTCTCCATAGGCATTCCATAGCTATCCAAAGTCCTCCATAGCTCTGCATAGCTATCCATAAGCCCCCATTAGTCGTCCATAAGCTTCCATAGGCCACAAAAGCCATCCATAGCAATCCATAGGCCTCCATAGCCGTCCATAGATATCCATAGGCCTCCATAGGCATCCATAGCTATCCATAGGCCTCCAAAGGCAATCCATAGCTATCCATAGGCCTCCATGGCTCCCCATAGCCATCAATAGGCCCCCATAGGTCATCCATAGCCTTCCATAGGCCACCATAGTCATCCATAGCCATCCATAGGCCTCCATAGCAGTCCATAGCCATCCATAGGCCTCCATAAGCTATCCATAGCAATCCATAGCTATCCATAGGCCTCCATAGGCCTCCATAGCTATCCATAGCCACCGATAGGCCTCCATAGGCCTTCATAGCAATCCATAGGCCTCCATAGGCCTGCATAGCTATCCATAGGCCTCCATAGCATTCCATAGGCCTCCATAGCCCTCCATAGCAATCCATAGGCACCCATAGCTGTCCATAGCTATCCATAGGCCTCCATAGGCCATCCATAGCCATCCATAGCTATCCATAGGCCTCCATAGCCCATAGCTATCCATAGCAACCGATAGGCCTCCATAGGCCTTCATAGCAATCCATAGGCCTCCAAAGGCCTCCATAGCTATCCATAGCCATCCAAAGGCCTCCATAGGCCTCCATAGTTATCCATAGGCCTCCAGAGCAATCCATAGGCCTCCATAGCTATCCATAGGCCTCCAAAGGCAATCCATAGCTATCCATAAGCCTCCATAGCTCCCCATAGCCATCCATAGGCCCCCATAGGTCATCCATAGCCATCCATAGGTCCCCATAGGCTATCCATAGCCTTCCATTGATATCCATTGGCCTGCATAGCCATCGGCTATAGCTATCCATAGTCCTTAGTCCATAGCTCATCCATAGTCCATAGCTATCCATAGGCCTCTCTAGCTATCCATAGGCCTCCATAGGCCTCCATAGCTATCCATAGCAACCGAAAGGCCTCCATAGCCCTTCATAGCAATTCATAGGCTTCCATAGGCCTCCATAGGCCTCCATAGCCTTCAATAGGCCTCCATACCTATCCATAGCTATCCATAGGCCTCCATAGGCCATCCATATCTATCCATAAGCCTCCATAGCGCTCCATAGCTATCCATAAGTCCCAATAACCATCCATAGGCCTCCATAGCTATCCATAGGCCTCCATAGGCCATCCATAGCGATCCAAAGCCCTCCATAGTCCTCCATAGCCATCAATTGGCCCCCATAGGTCATCCATAGCCTTCCATAGACCACCATAGCCATCCATAACCATCCATATGCCTCCATAGCCGTCCATAGCCATCCATAGGCCTCCATAGGCAATCCATAGCCATGCGTAGCTATCCATAGGCCTCCATAGGCCTCCATAGCTATCCATAGCCACCAATAGGCCTCCATAGGCCTTCGTAGCAATCCATAGGCCTCCATAGGCCTCCATAGCTATCCATAGCCATCCATAGGCCTCCATAGGTCTCCAAAGCTATCCATAGGCACTCCATAACTATCCAAAGTCCTCCATAGCTCTGCATAGCTATCCATAGGCCCCCATAGTTCATCCATAACCTTTCTTAGGCTACAAAAGCCATCCATAGCCATCCATAGGCCTCCATAGCCGTCCATAGATATCCATAGGCCTCCATAGGCTATCCATAGCAATCCATAGCTATCCATAGGCCTCCATAGGCCTCCATAGCTATCCATAGCCACCGATAGGCCTCCATAGGCCTTCATAGCAATCCATAGGCCTCCATAGCTATCCATAGCTCCAAGGCCTCCATAGGCCTCCATTACCCTCCATAGGCCTCCATAGATATCCATAGGCCTCCATAGGCCTCCATAGCCATCAAAAGGCCTCCATGGGCTATCAATAATATTCCATAGGCCTCCATTACGCCTTATAGCCATCCATAGGTCTCAATAGGCCATCCATAGCCTTCCATAGGCCTCCATAGTAAACCACACCTCTCCATAAACCTCCATAGGCCTCTATAGCGATCCATAGCTATCCATAGCCACCAAAAGGCCTCCATAGGCCTTCATAGCAATCCATAGGCCTCCATAGGCCTCCATAGCTATCCATAGCCATCCATAGGCCTCCATAGGTCTCCAAAGCTATCCATAGGCACTCCATAACTATCCAAAGTCCTCCATAGCTCTGCATAGCTATCCATAGGCCCCCATAGTTCATCCATAACCTTTCTTAGGCCACAAAAGCCATCCATAGCCATCCATAGGCCTCCATAGCCGTCCATATATATCAATAGGCCTCCATAAGCTATCCATAGCAATCCATAGCTATCCATAGGCCTCCATAGGCCTCCATAGCTATCCATAGCCACCGATAGGCCTCCATAGGCCTTCATAGCAATCCATAGGCCTCCATAGCTATCCATAGCCCTCCATAGGCCTCCATAGGCCTCCATAGCCCTCCATAGGCCTCCATAGATATCCATAGGCCTCCATAGGCCTCCATAGCCATCAAAAGGCCTCCATGGGCTATCAATAATTCCATAGGCCCATTACGCCTTATAGCCATCCATAGGTCTCAATAGCCATCCAAGCCTTCCATAGGCCTCCATAGTAAACCACACCTCTCCATAAACCTCCATAGGCCTCCATGGCGATCCATAGGCCACCATAGCCATCCATAGGCATCTCATAGGCCTCAATAGCTATCATAGCCTTAATACTATCCATAGTTATCCATAGGCCACCATAGGCTATCCACAGCCATCCATAGCTATCCATAGGCCTCCTAGGCCTCCATAGCTATCCATAATCACGATAGGCCTCCATAGCCTTCATAGCAATCCATAGGCCTCCATAGCCTCCATAGCTATCCATAGCCATCCATAGCCTCCATAGCTCCATAGCTCTCCATAGGCACTCCATAGCTATCCAAAGTCCTCCATAGCTCTGCATAGCTATCCATAAGCCCCCATTAGTCATCCATAGCGTTCCATAGGCAGACAAGGCCATCAATAGCCACCATAGGCCTCCATAGCGTCCATAGATATCCATAGGCCTCCTAGGCATCCATAGCTATCCAGGCCTCCAAAGGCAATCCATACTATCCATAGCCTCCATGCTCCCCATAGCCATCAATAGCCCCCATAGTCATCCATAGCCTTCCATAGGCCACATAGTCATCCATAGCCATCCATAGCCTCCATAGCAGTCCATAGCCTTCCATAGGCCTCCATAGGCCATTCCATTGCAATCTATAGCTATCCATAGGCCTCAATAGCCTCCATAGCTATCCATAGCCACCGATAGCCTCCATAGGCCTTCATAAAATCTGTAGCCTCCATAGCAATCTGTAGGCCTCCATAGGCATCCATAGCCATCTATAGGCCTCCAAAGGCATCCATAGCTATCCATAGCCTCCATAGCGCTCCATAGCTATCAATAGGCCCCCATAGGTCATCCATAGCCTTCCATAGGCCACCATAGTCATCCATAGATTTCCATAGGCCTCCAAACCGTCCATAGCCATCCATAGGCCTCCATAGGCCATCCATAGCCATCCATAGGCCACCATAGGCCTCAATAGCTATCCATAGCTGTCCATAGGCCTCCATAGGCTATCCATAGCCATCCATAGCTATCCATAGGCCTCCATAGGCCTCCATAGCTATCCATAGCCACCGATAGGCCCCTAGGCCTTCATAGCAATCCATAGGCCTCCATAGGCCTCTATAGCTATCCATAGCCATCCAAAGGCCTCCATAGGCCTCCATAGTTATCCATAGGACTCCATAGCAATCCATAGGCCTCCACAGGCATCCATAGTCATCTATAGGCCTCCAAAGGCAATCTCTAGCTATCAATAGGACCCCATAGGTCTTCCATAGCCTTCCATAGGCCACCATAGTCTTCCATAGCCATCCATATTTCTCCATAGCCATCCATAGCCATCCACAGGGCTCCATAGGCCATTCATAGCAATATATATCTATCCATTGGCCTCCATAGGCCTCCATAGCTATCCATAGCCATCCAAAGGCCTCCATAGGCCTCCAAAACCATCCATAGGCCTCCATAGGTCTCCATTGCCATCCATTGGCCTCCATAGGCCATCCATAGCCTTCTATAGACACCATAGCAATCCATAGCAATCCATAGACCTCCGTAGCCGTCCATAGCCATCCATAGCGCTCTATAGGCTATCCATAGCCATCCATAGGCCTCCATAGGCCTCCATAGCTATCCATAGCCACCCATAGGCCTCCATAGGCCTTCATAGCCGTCCATAGAAAACCATAGGCCTCCATAGGCCATCCATGCCATCCATAGCTATCCATAGGCCTCCATAGGCCTCCATAGCTATCCATAGCGACCGATAGGCCTCCATAGGCCTTCATAGCAATCCATAGGCCTCTATAGCTATCCATAGCCCCCCATAGGCCTCCATAGGCCTCCATAGGCCTCCATAGCTATCCATAGGCCTCCATATCTATCCATAGGCCTCCATAGGTCATCCATAATAATCCATCGGCCTCCATTACGCTCTATAGCTATCCATAGGTCTCAATAGGCCATCCATAGCCTTCCATAGGCCTCCATAGTCAACCACATCTCTCCATTAACCTCCATAGGCCTCCATAGCGATCCATAGGCCATCCATAGCCATCCATAGGCCTCCATAGGCAATCCATAGGCCATCCATAGCAATCCATAGGCCACCATAGGCCTCAATAGCTATCCATAGCCATCCATAGGCCTCCATAGGTCTCCATAGCTATCCATAGGCCTCCATAGGCTATCCACAGCCATCCATAGGACTCCATAGGCCATACATAGGCATCCATAGGACTCCATAGCGCCCAATAGCTATCCATAGGCCTGAATAGCTATCCATAGGTCTCAATAGGCCATCCATAGCCATCCATAGGCCCCCATAGGTCATCCATAGCTTGCATAGGCACCATAGCTATCCATGGCCATCCATAGGCCATCATAGCCGTCCATAGCTATCAATAGGCCTCCATAGCCCCCATAGGCCATCCATAGCCTTCGTTGCCCTCGATAGACCTCAATAGCCGTCCATAGCTATACATAGGCCTCCATAGCAATCCATAGGCCTCCATAGGCCATCCATAGCAATCAATAGGCCTCCAAAGCCCTCCATAGCCATTCATAGGCCCCAATAGTCGTCTATAGCTATTCATAGGCCTCCATAGGCCATTCTTAGCCATCCATAGCTATCCATAGGGCTCCATAGGGCTCCATAGCTATCCATAGCCACCAATAGGCATCCATAGGCCTTCATAGCAATCCGTAGGCCTCCATAGGCCTCCAGAGCTATCCATAGCCATCCAAAGGCCATCATAGGCCTCCATAGTTATCCATAGGACTCCATAGCAATCCATAGTCCTCCATAGGAATCCATAGTCATCTATAGACTTCCAAAGGCAATCTATAGCTATCCATAGGCCTTCATGGCTCTCCATAGCTACCCATAGGCCCCCATATGTCATCCATAGCCTTCCATAGGCCACCATAGTAATCCATAAATATCCATAGCCATCCATAGCCGTCCATAGCCATCCATAGGCCTCCATAGGCCATCCATAGCAATCTATAGCTATCCATAGGCCTCCATAGCTATCCATAGCCACCAATAGGCCTCCATAGGCCTTCATAGCAATCCATAGGCCTCTATAGGCCTCCATAGCTATCCATAGTCATCCAAAGGCTTCCATAGGCCTCCAAAACCATCCATAGGCCTCCATAACTATCCATAGCCATCCATAGCTATCCATAGGCCTCCATAGGCCTCCATAGCTATCCATAGCGACCGATAGGCCTCCATAGGCCTTCATAGCAATCCATAGGCCTCTATAGCATCCATAGCCCCCTATAGGCCCTCCATAAGCTCCATAGCTATCCATAGGCCTCCAAATCTATCCATAGGCCCCCATAGGCATCCAATAATAATCCATCGGCCTCCATTACGCTCTATAGCTATCCATAGGTCTCCATACGCTATCCATAGCCTTACATAGGCCTCCAAAGTCAACCACACCTCTCCATGAACCTCCATAGGCCTCCATAGCGATCCATAGGCCATCCATAGCTATCCATAGGCCTCCATAGGCCATCCATAGCCATCCATAGGCCACCATAGGCCTCAATAGCTATCCATAGCAATCCATAGGCCTCCATAAGTCTCCATAGCTATCCATAGGCCTCCATAGGCCATCCACAGCCATCCATAGGAATCCATAGGCCATACATAGCCATCCATAGGACTCCATAGAGCCTAATAGCTATCCATAGGCCTGAATAGCTATCCATAGGTCTCAATAGGCCATCCATAGCCATCCATAGGCCCCCATAGGTCATCCATAGCCTTGCATAGGCACCATAGCTATCCATGGCCATCCATAGGCCATCATAGCTGTCCATAGCTATCCATAGGCCTCCATAGGCCTCCATAGGCCATCCATAGCCTTCCGTTGCCCTCCATAGACCTCAATAGCGGTCCATAGCAATCCATAGGCCTCCATAGCAATCCATAGGCCTCCATAGGCCATCCATAGCAAACCATAGGCCTCCAAAGCCCTCCATAGCCATTCATAGGCCCCAATAGTCGTCCATAGCTGTCCATAGGCCTCCATAGGCCATTCATAGCCATCCATAGCTATCCATAGGGATCCATAGGGCTCCATAGCTATCCATAGCCACCGATAGGCATCCATAGGCCTTCATAGCAGTCCATAGGCCTCCATATGCCTCCATAACTATCCATAGCCATCCAAAGGCCTCCATAGGCCTCCATAGTTATCCATAGGACTCCATAGCAATCCATAGTCCTCCATAGGAATCCATAGTCATCTATAGACCTCCAAAGGCAATTTATAGCTATCCATAGGCCTTCATGGCTCTCCATAGCTATCCATAGGCCCCCATATGTCATCCATAGCCTTCCATAGGCCACCATAGTCAACCATAGATATCCATAGGCATCCAATGCCGTCCATAGCCATCCATAGGCCTCCATAGGCCATCCATAGCAATCTATAGCTATCCATAGGCCTCCATAGCTATCCATAGCCACCAATAGGCCTCCATAGGCCTTCATAGCAATCGATAGGCCTCTATAGGCCTCCATAGCTATCCATAGCCATCCAAAGGCCTCCATAGGCCTCCATAGTTATCCATAGGACTCCATAGCAATCCATAGTCCTCCATAGGAATCCATAGTCATCTATAGACCTCCAAAGGCTATCTATAGCTATCCATAGGCCTTCATGGCTCTCCATAGCTATCCATAGGCCCCCATATGTCATCCATAGCCTTCCATAGGCCACCATAGTCAACCATAGATATCCATAGGCATCCATAGCCGTCCATATTCATCCATAGGCCTCCATAGGCCATCCATAGCAATCTATAGCTATCCATAGGCCTCCATAGCTATCCATAGCCACCAATAGGCCTCCATAGGCCTTCATAGCAATCCATAGGCCTCTATATGCCTCCATAGCTATCCATAGTCATCCAAAGGCCTCCATAGGCCTCCAAAACCATCCATAGGGCTCCATAACTATCCATAGCAATCCATACGCCTCCATAGGCCTCCATAGTGATCCATTGCCATCAATAGGCCCCCAGAGGTCATCCATAGCCTTCCATAGACACCATAGTAATCCATAGCTATCCATAGGCTTCCGTAGCCGTCCATAGCCATCCATAGGCCTCCATAGGCTATCCATAGCCATCCATAAGCCTGCATAGGCCTCCATAGCTATCCATAGCTATCCATAGGGCTCCATAGCCCTTCATATTAATCCATGGGCCTCTATAGCAATCCATAGCCATCAATACGCTTTCTTCAATAGGCCTCCATAACCATCCATAAGCCCCTATAGGCCATCCATAGCCATCCATAGGCCTCCAAAGGCCATCAATAACCATCCATAGCTATCCATAGGCCTCCTTTGCAATCCATATCTATCCATAAACCTCCATAGCGCTCCATAGCAATCCATAGGTCCCCATAGGCTATCCACAGCCTTCTATTGCCATCCATAGGCCTCGATACTCGTCCATGACTATCCATAGGCTATCCACAGCGATCCATAGCCCTCCATAGCCCTCCATAGCCATCCATAGGTCATCCATAGCCTTCCACAGGCCACCATAGCCATCCATAACCATCCATAGGCCTCCATAGCCGTCCATAGCTATCCATAGGCCTCCATAGGCTATACATAGCTATCCATAGCTATCCATAGGCCTCCATAGACCTCCATAGCTATCCATAGCCACCGATAGGCCTCCATAGGCCTTCATAGCAATCCATAGGCCTCCATAGGCCTCCATAGCTATCCATAGCCATCCTTAGGCCTCCATAGGTCTCCATACCTATCCATAGGCACTCCATAGCTATCCAAAGTCCTCCATAGCTCTGCATAGCTATCCATAGGCCCCCATAGGTCATCCATAGCCTTCCATAGAATACAAAAGCCATCTATAGCTATCCATAGGCCTCCATAGCCGTGCATAGATATCCATAGGCCTCCATAGGCTATCCATAGCTATCCATAGGCCCCCATAAGTCATCCATAGCCTTCCATAGGCCACCATATTCATCCATAGATTTCCATAGGCCTCCATAGCCGTCCATAGATATCCATAGGCCTCCATAGGCTATCCATAGCAATCCATAGCTATCCATAGGACTCCATAGGCCTCCATAGCTATCCATAGCCACCGTTAGGCCTCCATAGGCCTTCATAGCAATCCAAAGTAGGCCAACCATAGCCTTCCATAAGCCTCCATAGTCAACCACACTTCTCAATAAACCTCCATAGGCTTCCATAGCAATCCATAGGCCATCCATAGCCTTCCAGATGCCTCCATAGGCTATCCATAGTCATCCATAGGCCTCCATAGGCCTCAATAGCTATCCATAGGCCTCAATAGCTATCCATATCTATCCATAGGCCTCCATAGGACTCCATAGTAATCCATAGGCCTCCATAGGCCATCCACAGCCATCCTTAGGACTCCATAGGCCATACATAGGTATCCATAGGACTCCATAGCGCCCAAAAGCTATCCATAGGCCTCAATAGCCATCCATAGGTCTCCATAGGCCATCCCTAGCTATCCATAGGCCTCCATTGCCCTCCGTAGCTATCCAAAGGCCATCATATGTCATCCATAGCCTTGCATAGGCACCATAGCCATCCATGACCATTCATAGGCCTCCATAGCCGTCCATAGCTATCCATAGGCCTCCATAGGCCTCCATAGCTATCCATAGCCACCGTTAGGCCTCCATAGGCCTTCATAGCAATCCAAAGTAGGCCAACCATAGCCTTCCATAAGCCTCCATAGTCAACCACACTTCTCAATAAACCTCCATAGGCCTCCATAGCAATCCATAGGCCATCCATAGCCTTCCAGATGCCTCCATAGGCTATCCATAGTCATCCATAGGCCTCCATAGGCCTCAATAGCTATCCATAGGCCTCAATAGCTATCCAAATCTATCCATAGGCCTCCATAGGACTCCATAGTATTCCATAGGCCTCCATAGGCCATCCACAGCCATCCTTAGGACTCCATAGGCCATACATAGCCATCCATAGGTCCCCATAGGCTATCCATAGCCTTCTATTGATATCCATTGGCCTCCATAGCCATCGGCTATAGCTATCCATAGTCCTTAGTCCATAGCTCATCCATAGTCCATAGCTATCCATAGGCCTCTCTAGCTATCCATAGGCCTCCATAGGCTTCCATAGCTATCCATAGCAACCGAAAGGCCTCCATAGCCCTTCATAGCAATTCATAGGCTTCCATAGGCTTCCATAGGCCTCCATAGCCTTCAATAGGCCTCCATACCTATCCATAGCTATCCATAGGCCTCCATAGGCCATCCATATCTATCCATAAGCCTCCATAGCGCTCCATAGCTATCCATAGGTCCCAATAACCATCCATAGGCCTCCATAGCTATCCATAGGCCTCCATAGGCCATCCATAGCGATCCAAAGCCCTCCATAGTCCTCCATAGCCATCAATTGGCCCCCATAGGTCATCCATAGCCTTCCATAGGCCACCATAGCCATCCATAACCATCCATATGCCTCCATAGCCGTCCATAGCCATCCATAGGCCTCCATAGGCAATCCATAGCCATGCGTAGCTATCCATAGGCCTCCATAGGCCTCCATAGCTATCCATAGCCACCAATAGGCCTCCATAGGCCTTCATAACAATCCATAGGCCTCCATAGGCCTCCATAGCTATCCATAGCCATCCATAGGCCTCCATAGGTCTCCATAGCTCTCCATAGGCACTCCATAGCTATCCAAAGTCCTCCATAGCTCTCCATAGCTATCCATAATCCCCCATTAGTCATCCATAAGCTTCCATAGGCCACAAAAGCCATCCATAGCCATCCATAGGCCTCCATAGCCGTCCATAGATATCCAAAGGCCTCCATAGGCTATCCATAGCAATCCATAGCTATCCAAGGCCCCATAGGCCTCCATAGCTATCCATAGCCACCGATAGGCCTCCTAGGCCTTCATAGCAAATCCATAGGCCTCCATAGCTATCCATAGCCCTCCATAGGCCCCCATAGGCCTCCATAGCCCTCCATAGGCCTCCATAGATATCCATAGGCCTCCATAGGCCTCCATAGCCATCAATAGGCCTCCATGGGCTATCAATAATATTCCATAGGCCTCCATTACGCCTTATAGCCATCCATAGGTCTCAAAAGGTTATCCATAGCCTTCCATAGGCCTCCATAGTAAACCACACCTCTCCATAAACCTCCATAGGCCTCCATAGCGATCCATAGGCCATCCATAGCCATCCATAGGCATCCATAGGCCTCAATAGCTATCCATAGGCCTTAATAGCTATCCATAGTTATCCATAGGCCTCCATAGGCTATCCACAGCCATCCATAGCTATCCATAGGCCTCCATAGGCCTCCATAGCTATCCATAATCACCGATAGGCCTCCATAGGCCTTCATGGCAATCCATAGGCCTCCATAGGCCTCCATAGCTATCCATAGCCATCCATAGGCCTCCATAGGTCTCCATAGCTCTCCATAGGCATTCCATAGCTATCCAAAGTCCTCCATAGCTCTGCATAGCTATCCATAAGCCCCCATTATCATCCATAAGCTTCCATAGGCCACAAAAGCCATCCATAGCCATCCATAGGCCTCCATAGCCGTCCATAGATATCCATAGGCCTCCATAGGCCATCCATAGCTATCCATAGGCCTCCAAAGGCAATCCATAGCTATCCATAGGCCTCCATGGCTCCCCATAGCCATCAATAGGCCCCAATAGGTCATCCATAGCCTTCCATAGGCCACCATAGTCATCCATAGCCATCCATAGGCCTCCATAGCAGTCCATAGCCATCCATAGGCCTCCATAAGCTATCCATAGCAATCCATAGCTATCCATAGGCCTCCATAGGCCTCCATAGCTATCCATAGCCACCGATAGGCCTCCATAGGCCTTCATAGCAATCCATAGGCCTCCATAGGCCTGCATAGCTATCCATAGGCCTCCAGAGCATTCCATAGGCCTCCATAGCCCTCCATAGCAATCCATAGGCACCCATAGCTGTCCATAGCTATCCATAGGCCTCCATAGGCTATCCATAGCCATCCATAGCTATCCATAGGCCTCCATAGGCCTCCATAGCTATCCATAGCCACCGATAGGCCTCCATAGGCCTTCATAGCAATCCATAGGCCTCCAAAGGCCTCCATAGCTATCCATAGCTATCCAAAGGCCTCCATAGGCCTCCATAGTTATCCATAGGCCTCCAGAGCAATCCATAGGCCTCCATAGCTATCCATAGACCTCCAAAGGCAATCCATAGCTATCCATAAGCCTCCATAGCTCCCCATAGCCATCCATAGGCCCCCATAGGTCATCCATAGCCATCCATAGGTCCCCATAGGCTATCCATAGCCTTCCATTGATATCCATTGGCCTCCATAGCCATCGGCTATAGCTATCCATAGTCCTTAGTCCATAGCTCATCCATAGTCCATAGCTATCCATAGGCCTCTCTAGCTATCCATAGGCCTCCATAGGCCTCCATAGCTATCCATAGCAACCGAAAGGCCTCCATAGCCCTTCATAGCAATTCATAGGCTTCCATAGGCCTCCATAGGCCTCCATAGCCTTCAATAGGCCTCCATACCTATCCATAGCTATCCATAGGCCTCCATAGGCCATCCATATCTATCCATAAGCCTCCATAGCGCTCCATAGCTATCCATAGGTCCCAATAACCATCCATAGGCCTCCATAGCTATCCATAGGCCTCCATAGGCCATCCATAGCGATCCAAAGCCCTCCATAGTCCTCCATAGCCATCAATTGGCCCCCATAGGTCATCCATAGCCTTCCATAGGCAACCATAGCCATCCATAACCATCCATATGCCTCCATAGCCGTCCATAGCCATTCATAGGCCTCCATAGGCAATCCATAGCCATGCGTAGCTATCCATAGGCCTCCATAGGCCTCCATAGCTATCCATAGCCACCAATAGGCCTCCATAGGCCTTCATAGCAATCCAAAGGCCTCCATAGGCCTCCATAGCTATCCATAGCCATCCATAGGCCTCCATAGGTCTCCAAAGCTATCCATAGGCACTCCATAACTATCCAAAGTCCTCCATAGCTCTGCATAGCTATCCATAGGCCCCCATAGTTCATCCATAACCTTTCTTAGGCCACAAAAGCTATCCATAGCCATCCATAGGCCTCCATAGCCGTCCATATATATCCATAGGCCTCCATAAGCTATCCATAGCAATCCATAGCTATCCATAGGCCTCCATAGGCCTCCATAGCTATCCATAGCCACCGATAGGCCTCCATAGGCCTTCATAGCAATCCATAGGCCTCCATAGCTATCCATAGCTCTCCATAGGCCTCCATAGGCCTCCATAGCCCTCCATAGGCCTCCATAGATATCCATAGGCCCCCATAGGCCTCCATAGCCATCAAAAGGCCTCCATGGGCTATCAATAATGTTCCATAGGCCTCCATTACGCCTTATAACCATCCATAGGTCTCAATAGGCCATCCATAGCCTTCCATAGGCCTCCATAGTAAACCACACCTCTCCATAAACCTCCATAGGCCTCCATGGCGATCCATAGGCCATCCATAGCCATCCATAGGCATCCATAGGCCTCAATAGCTATCCATAGGCCTTAATAGCTATCCATAGTTATCCATAGGCCACCATAGGCTATCCACAGCCATCCATAGCTATCCATAGGCCTCCATAGGCCTCCATAGCTATCCATAATCACCGATAGGCCTCCATAGGCCTTCATAGCAATCCATAGGCCTCCATAGGCCTCCATAGCTATCCATAGCCATCCATAGGCCTCCATAGGTCTCCATAGCTCTCCATAGGCACTCCATAGCTATCCAAAGTCCTCAATAGCCCTGCATAGCTATCCATAAGCCCCCATTAGTCATCCATAAGCTTCCATAGGCAGACAAAGGCCATCAATAGCCATCCATAGGCCTCCATAGCCGTCCATAGATATCCATAGGCCTCCATAGGCATCCATAGCTATCCATAGGCCTCCAAAGGCAATCCATAGCTATCCATAGGCCTCCATGGCGCTCCATAGCTATCCATAGGCCCCCATAGGTCATCCATATCCTTCCATAGGCCACCATAGTCATCCATAGCCATCCATAGGCCTCCATAGCAGTCCATAGCCTTCCATAGGCCTCCATAGGCCATCCATTGCAATCTATAGCTATCCATAGGCCTCAATAGGCCTCCATAGCTATCCATAGCCACCGATAGGCCTCCATAGGCCTTCATAAAAATCCGTAGGCCTCCATAGCAATCTGTAGGCCTCCATAGGCATCCATAGCCATCTATAGGCCTCCAAAGGCAATCCATAGCTATCCATAGGCCTCCATGGCGCTCCATAGCTATCCATAGGCCCCCATAGGTCATCCATAGCCTTCCATAGGCCACCATAGTCATCCATAGATTTCCATAGGCCTCCATAACCGTCCATAGCCATCCATAGGCCTCCATAGGCCATCCATAGCCATCCATAGGCCACCATAGGCCTCAATAGCTATCCATAGCTATCCATAGGCCTCCATAGGCCATCCATAGCCATCCATAGCTATCCATAGGCCTCCATAGGCCTCCATAGCTATCCATAGCCACCGATAGGCCTCCATAGGCCTTCATAGCAATCCATAGGCCTCCATAGGCCTCTATAGCTATCCATACCCATCCAAAGGCCTCCATAGGCCTCCATAGTTATCCATAGGACTCCATAGCAATCCATAGGCCTCCATAGGCATCCATAGTCATCTATAGGCCTCCAAAGGCAATCTCTAGCTATCAATAGGACCCCATAGGTCTTCCATAGCCTTCCATAGGCCACCATAGTCTTCCATAGCCATCTATATTTCTCCATAGCCATCCATAGCCATCCACAGGGCTCCATAGGCCATTCATAGCAATATATATCTATCCATTGGCCTCCATAAGCCTCCATAGCTATTCATAGCCATCCAAAGGCCTCCATAGGCCTCCAAAACCATCCATAGGCCTCCATAGGTCTCCATTGCAATCCATTGGCCTCCATAGGCCATCCATAGCCTTCTATAGACACCATAGCAATCCATAGCAATCCATAGACCTCCGTAGCCGTCCATAGCCATCCATAGGCCTCCATAGGCTATCCATAGCCATCCATAGGCCTCCATAGGCCTCCATAGCTATCCATAGCCACCCATAGGCCTCCATAGGCCTTCATAGCCGTCCATAGATATCCATAGGCCTCCATAGGCCATCCATGCCATCCATAGCTATCCATAGGCCTCCATAGGCCTCCATAGCTATCCATAGCGACCGATAGGCCTCCATAGGCCTTCATAGCAATCCATAGGCCTCTATAGCTATCCATAGCCCCCCATAGGCCTCCATAGGCCTCCATAGGCCTCCATAGCTATCCATAGGCCTCCATATCTATCCATAGGCCTCCATAGGTCATCCATAATAATCCATCGGCCTCCATTACGCTCTATAGCTATCCATAGGTCTCAATAGGCCATCCATAGCCTTCCATAGGCCTCCATAGTCAACCACATCTCTCCATTAACCTCTATAGGCCTCCATAGCGATCCATAGGCCATCCATAGCCATCCATAGGCCTCCATAGGCAATCCATAGGCCATCCATAGCAATCCATAGGCCACCATAGGCCTCAATAGCTATCCATAGCCATCCATAGGCCTCCATAGGTCTCCATAGCTATCCATAGGCCTCCATAGGCTATCCACAGCCATCCATAGGACTCCATAGGCCATACATAGGCATCCATAGGACTCCATAGCGCCATATAGCTATCCATAGGCCTGAATAGCTATCCATAGGTCTCAATAGGCCATCCATAGCCATCCATAGGCCCCCATAGGTCATCCATAGCCTTGCATAGGCACCATAGCTATCCATGGCCATCCATAGGCCATCATAGCCGTCCATAGCTATCAATAGGCCTCCATAGGCCTCCATAGGCCATCCATAGCCTTCCGTTGCCATCGATAGACCTCAATAGCCGTCCATAGCTATACATAGGCCTCCATAGCAATCCATAGGCCTCCATAGGCCATCCATTGCAATCCATAGGCCTCCAAAGCCCTCCATAGCCATTCATAGGCCCCAATAGTCGTCTATAGCTATTCATAGGCCTCCATAGGCCATTCATAGCCATCCATAGCTATCCATAGGGCTCCATAGGGCTCCATAGCTATCCATAGCCACCAATAGGCATCCATAGGCCTTCATAGCAATCCGTAGGCCTCCATAGGCCTCCAGAGCTATCCATAGCCATCCAAAGGCCATCATAGGCCTCCATAGTTATCCATAGGACTCCATAGCAATCCATAGTCCTCCATAGGAATCCATAGTCATCTATAGACCTCCAAAGGCAATCTATAGCTATCCATAGGCCTTCATGGCTCTCCATAGCTACCCATAGGCCCCCATATGTCATCCATAGCCTTCCATAGGCCACCATAGTAATCCATAAATATCCATAGCCATCCATAGCCGTCCATAGCCATCCATAGGCCTCCATAGGCCATCCATAGCAATCTATAGCTATCCATAGGCCTCCATAGCTATCCATAGCCACCAATAGGCCTCCATAGGCCTTCATAGCAATCCATAGGCCTCTATAGGCCTCCATAGCTATCCATAGCGACCGATAGGCCTCCATAGGCCTTCATAGCAATCCATAGGCCTCTATAGCTATCCATTGCCCCCATAGGCCTCCATAAGCTCCATAGCTATCCATAGGCCTCCAAATCTATCCATAGGCCTCCATAGGTCATCCATAATAATCCATCGGCCTCCATTACGCTCTATAGCTATCCATAGGTCTCCATACGCTATCCATAGCCTTACATAGGCCTCCAAAGTCAACCACACCTCTCCATGAACCTCCATAGGCCTCCATAGCGATCCATAGGCCATCCATAGCTATCCATAGGCCTCCATAGGCCATCCATAGCCATCCATAGGCCACCATAGGCCTCAATAGCTATCCATAGCAATCCATAGGCCTCCATAAGTCTCCATAGCTATCCATAGGCCTCCATAGGCCATCCACAGCCATCCATAGGACTCCATAGGCCATACATAGCCATCCATAGGACTCCATAGAGCCTAATAGCTATCCATAGGCCTGAATAGCTATCCATAGGTCTCAATAGGCCATCCATAGCCATCCATAGGCCCCCATAGGTCATCCATAGCCTTGCATAGGCACCATAGCTATCCATGGCCATCCATAGGCCATCATAGCTGTCCATAGCTATCCATAGGCCTCCATAGGCCTCCATAGGCCATCCATAGCCTTCCGTTGCCCTCCATAGACCTCAATAGCGGTCCATAGCAATCCATAGGCCTCCATAGCAATCCATAGGCCTCCATAGGCCATCCATAGCAAACCATAGGCCTCCAAAGCCCTCCATAGCCATTCATAGGCCCCAATAGTCGTCCATAGCTGTCCATAGGCCTCCATAGGCCATTCATAGCCATCCATAGCTATCCATAGGGATCCATAGGGCTCCATAGCTATCCATAGCCACCGATAGGCATCCATAGGCCTTCATAGCAGTCCATAGGCCTCCATATGCCTCCATAACTATCCATAGCCATCCAAAGGCCTCCATAGGCCTCCATAGTTATCCATAGGACTCCATAGCAATCCATAGTCCTCCATAGGAATCCATAGTCATCTATAGACCTCCAAAGGCAATTTATAGCTATCCATAGGCCTTCATGGCTCTCCATAGCTATCAGTAGGCCCCCATATGTCATCCATAGCCTTCCATAGGCCACCATAGTCAACCATAGATATCCATAGGCATCCATAGCCGTCCATATTCATCCATAGGCCTCCATAGGCCATCCATAGCAATCTATAGCTATCCATAGGCCTCCATAGCTATCCATAGCCACCAATAGGCCTCCATAGGCCTTCATAGCAATCCATAGGCCTCTATATGCCTCCATAGCTATCCATAGTCATCCAAAGGCCTCCATAGGCCTTCAAAACCATCCATAAGGCTCCATAACTATCCATAGCAATCCATACGCCTCCATAGGCCTCCATAGTGATCCATTGCCATCAATAGGCCCCCAGAGGTCATCCATAGCCTTCCATAGACACCATAGTAATCCATAGCTATCCATAGGCTTCCGTAGCCGTCCATAGCCATCCATAGGCCTCCATAGGCTATCCATAGCCATCCATAAGCCTGCATAGGCCTCCATAGCTATCCATAGCTATCCATAGGGCTCCATAGCCCTTCATATTAATCCATGGGCCTCTATAGCAATCCATAGCCATCAATACGCTTTCTTCAATAGGCCTCCATAACCGTCCATAAGCCTCCAAACGCCATCCATAGCCATCCATAGGCCTCCAAAGGCCATCAATAACCATCCATAGCTATCCATAGGCCTCCTTTGCAATCCATATCTATCCATAAACCTCCATAGCGCTCCATAGCAATCCATAGGTCCCCATAGGCTATCCACAGCCTTCTATTGCCATCCATAGGCCTTGATACTCGTCCATGACTATCCATAGGCTATCCACAGCGATCCATAGCCCTCCATAGCCCTCCATAGCCATCCATAGGTCATCCATAGCCTTCCACAGGCCACCATAGCCATCCATAACCATCCATAGGCCTCCATAGCCGTCCATAGCTATCCATAGGCCTCCATAGGCTATACATAGCTATCCATAGCTATCCATAGGCCTCCATAGACCTCCATAGCTATCCATAGCCACCGATAGGCCTCCATAGGCCTTCATAGCAATCCATAGGCCTCCATAGGCCTCCATAGCTATCCATAGCCATCTTTAGGCCTCCATAGGTCTCCATACCTATCCATAGGCACTCCATAGCTATCCAAAGTCCTCCATAGCCTGGCATAGCTCATAGGCC